>NW_006921799.1:4009665-4020490 GCF_000298275.1 Orycteropus afer afer | reverse complement strand
CCACTCCTCGGAAGGAAGGTTGGGCAATCCTACTTCCGTAGTGATACTGCCTAGGAAACCCAAGGAAGGGTCGCTATGAGTCGGGTTTGACTCGATGGCACATAACAACAACAACAACAACATACAAGTTATTGTAAAGATTAAATGCAATAATATACATAAGTGACTTAGGACAGTACCTGTCCTTAGCATGCAGTTATTGTTCATAGTTGTTTTTATGTATGACCCATGCCTCCCTTCTCTTTTTTCAAAATAAAGAATCTAGCATCATCTGTAATTCCAAAAGCTCAGGTATTTTCCGGCTAGATGGAGACAACAGAAGACTTTTGGCAGCCCTTAAGTGGTTAATTTATGATACAGATTGCTTTGGTTACCTAGTGCCGCTCTGACAGGAATATATAACAAATGGGATGACCTTAACAAACAGGAGTTTATTCTTACAATTTGGAGGCTTTAAGTCTGAGTTCAAAGTGCCAGACTGTAGGGGCTGGGTGAAATCCCCGCAGCCTTGGGCTTTAGCACTGCCTCTTGTTCTCGGCCCAATGAAGCTGAAGGCTTTTCTTCACCCAGCTGCTGGCTGCTGAGGCTGCCAAGCCCAAGGTTGACAAGTAAAATGGCACAGTCCCAATGTTACCAAACCACATGGCAGGCCATTAATTCAACTCCACTGAAAGTCCCAAGGTCGGCAGAGCATGGTGGGCTGCTGAACAACGACACGGCTACATGCAGGGTTCAAGCGTGCCATAAGTTATAGACAGTTCCCCAAGGCTTCTCCTTATATACAAGAAGCAGGCCACATCCCTAAGGCAGCTACTCAGCTGCTCACAGTAGATTCCACCATGGAGTCGATTACCAGTCTCATCATGGGGAATAACTACATCCAGCTGCCCAGCCACTTAACCAGGCCCAGCCAAGTTGACACACAAACTTAACTACCACACAGATAGTATAAAATCTCCAAAAGGATGCAGTATTTTTCAGAATCCTCTGATTCTTTTTTATTTTATTTTTATTTTTTTATTTTATTTTATTTTTTTATTAGGATTTGGGTGAAGATTTACAGAGTAAATTCACTTTTCATACAGCAGTTCACATATACTTTGTCTCATGTCATTGACCAAAATTTACAATGCAGCAGCTCCCCTCCCACTTCCTCCCCATAGTTACCTCCTCCCAGTGTCCATCCCTTCATACTCTTCGAGAGGCCCATTGTCTGCCAACCCTGTATATGATCTTGGATACACTCTCCATTTAGACATACATAATTGTTTAGCTTGTTCACCCATCTATCCGTCCCTATACCCATGTTTGCTTTCATTAACAACTTAGTATTGTATTTACAAAGGGGTTCATATTTGTTGTTTGTACTGCCCATGTAACTCTCTCTGTCTTTCTCATCCTCAATGCTGCCATATTGGTCACTCACATTTGGTACATTGCCCTTCTCTTCACCCAAATCAATATTTATCTCTATCTATCTAACAGCATTCCCTCCCCTTCCCTCCCATCCCTGGTAACCAACAAAGAAAATGTCCTCCAATATATAAACATTTCCTTAACTTTTACAATAACGGACTAATACAATATTTGTCCTTTTGTGACTGACTTATTTCGCTCAGCATAATGTCCTCCAAGTTCATCCACGTTATGCGGTGTTCTGCAGATTCTACATTATTCTTTAGCGTTGCATAGTATTCCATTGTGTGAATGTACCAAAGTTTGGTTATCCATTCCTCAGTTGTTGGACATCTAGGTTGTTTCCAAGTTTTGGCTATTGTAAATAGTGCTGCGATGAACATCGGCGTGCATATATCTGTTCTTGTTATGGCTCTCACTTCTTTAGGGTATATAGCTAGTAATGGGATGGCTGGGTCAAATGGTATTTGTATTTCCAACTTTTGAAGGAATCGCCATACTGCTTTCCACAATGGTTGTACCATTTTACAGTCCCACCAGCAGTGTATGAGAGTCCCAATCTCTCCACAACCTCGCCAGCATTTGTTATTTTCTGTCTTGTTGAACTTTGCTACTAGTGCTGGAGCAAGATGGTGTCTCATTGTTGTTTTGATTTGCATCTCTCTAATAGCTAATGATCGTGAGCATTTCTTCATATGTTTGTTGGCCGCTTGAATATCCTCCTTGGTGAAGTGTCTGTTCATGTCTTCTGCCCATTTTTTAATTGGATTGTTTGTCTTTTTGTTATTGAGGTGTTGGAGTGTTCTATAAATTCTAGAGATAAGTCCCTTGTCAGATATGTTATTACCAAATATTTTTTCGATTCTTTTTTATTTTTTCAAGCAAATAAATAAACAACAACAACATAAACTCCAAACTTTAGCTCCTCTTGGCTCTAAGTAGCCCATTCAAATAAGGCATGGAATTAGAGGTTTTTTGAATAAAAAAATCTTAGCATAGGGTGACATACCAATTCTGAAGGGTGTCAGGTTATGCTGTAGTTCCTCAGAATTAAAATTATTGTCTGATGTATTTATTTGTATGACACACCACACGATAAAACGTTGAACAGGTGCTGATAGAAAAGCAGTTGGTATAATTCCATTGCTTTGTTCTTCCTTTAAATATCATTTTTCTTTCTTTCTTTTCTTTTTCTGATGTGGGGCTAGGCTGGAAGTTCATAGTGGTCAAATTAGACAGGTCAGAAATACTCTGTTGGCTGTTTGCTGTAACTTCCCTATATGATGACACTGTCCAGCTAGGACTTAGAAATGCTTGTCCTGTTAATAACTTGCCATTTAAAACAGCTTCAATGCTCTACTGTAATTGAATCATTGATTCCTTCTCTTTCTCTCTCAACAGCTTGATATACAGTCACTATCATGACTTCTTATCAATATGGGACACTAATAAGAGTTTTTGAATTCTTGGTGCTTTTGCCAGTGGTGGTGTGTCTTGCTGCTCAAGGTTTGATTCCACAGCTTGCATTCCTTCCACATTGCCTTCAAGCAGCACTCTCTCAGTGGTCTGGTATGATGGGGGCTTGAGAATTTTTTTGGCTATAAGTTTTTGGTTCTGCTAGATTAAGCTCCAGCAGAACCAAGCATTGGGCAGGTGGAAGAGATGCAATGAAGATAATGCAGTCCTAACAGCAGCACTAGCCTCTTCCTGAAAGGTACAATGAAAGAGGAAAAATCCCCTCGTCCTTACAAAAAGCTATCTTCTGGTACCAAGAGGAATTATAAAAGAAAAGACTGGCAGGCTTAGATTTGGGCCTATCTTAGCTCTGGGGCCTACCATGTGAAATTTGCCCCATGACATTGGTTTTAGATAAATGTGAGACAAATTGTATGACTTCCTACAAGCTTACATGAGAAGAAAATGGCCATGGATATAAATATCTATTTTTATTTTTGAATGATAGAGAACACTACTATCTAGTGTTATGTATTCACAGCTAAAAAAAAAAACAACAACCTGTTTTTGAAGAACAAAAATTTTGTTTTGAAAATGTTAGTTTTCACTCTTCTCAAAATTAGATCATTATGATGTTCTCTCTGTCTAATTTCATTGATTTTTCTGAAGTGTTGTTAATATAGAAAGAAATTTCTTATTTTTTTAAATCACAATTTCATGTGATTCAATATATCACCACTATTTTGAGAACTTGGTTTGATCTTAAAATCTTTTTACTGATTGTCAATGAAAGTCTCAGGGGTGTGGGGACCCGGCCTTTTTCCTTTTAAGTGTGCTCAGAATCAGCAGGCTCTTTCATTTCAGAATATAATTTCAGGGCTGTAAGAATAATTCTTACAGTTTTGAAATCTGACACTAGCTTCTAGTCACTGTCCATCTTTTCTCCATTTTTTTCCTCACCCGGACATCCCCACTAGCTGAACTCTCTCAGGACATCAAAAGGAGCCCTGGTTTGAGGGGGCAAGAGTTACACTCACAGGACATTCTGTTTTAACATTTAAAATTTAAATTATGATCCCACTTTATAAGGGCCACATTTCATTTTCTGTTTTTCCTATAACCCAACCCATTACTGAATCATAACAAATGGGAAAAAATGCTGAGGCAAAATTACTTAAATATTAAACTGGAAAATGGTTAGGAAAGGTAAAAAATTATTAATATAGTCTATGCTTTAAGTTTTTTAAGCAGCTCTGGTGATGCTGTGGTTAAGGTATTTGGCTGTTAACCAAAAAGATCAGTGGTTTGAACTCACTAACCTCTCCATGGAAGAAAGATGGGGTGGTCTGCTTCCATAAAGATTTACAGTCTTGAAACCCAATGGGGTCGCTATGCATTGGAATTGATTCAATGACAGTGAGTTTGGTTTGGTTTGGGTTTAAGTTATTTATTGTTTCAATAATATTATTTGATGTTACTTTGTGTGTGTGTAGAATTTATATTATACAGAATGCAAACAATCAATCAAAAACAAAACAAAACAAAACCAACCTTGAATCATTGGGCTTCATTTAGAAATTAATGTTACTTCTACATTAAGTAGCATTTCTAATATTGATACTTTTTTTTAAAACAAAATTAAGATTCAGTAAGTATATACTGATATTTTGGATCAACCTATTGGCAGATATTTGAAAGAAAGGAAATGAATGAAAAATATTCACTTTAGGTACAAGTCATGGGAAGGCATGCATTCTGGACAATGAAAGAGAAGAGCCATTTGGAATGTGTGTGTGTGTGTGTGTGTGTGTGATTGAGCCCTTCTTTGTTTTATTACCCTTCCCTACATCTTGGCATGGCACGTACTGAAACATGGTGAGCTGAGCTCTTGTCCCAGTCATGTACCCAACAAATTATGTGTCTCTGATAAGGAGACCTCTTTGTTCCTGTAGGCCTCATATTTTCCATCCCTCAAATAAGGGAGTTAGTTATTCCTTGTCCACCTCTTGGGTCACCTCTTCATGCTAATCTTTGGAAATATCACAAAGAAAGAATCTTAGCATTAATTTCGGCCCATGTTTTTTGTTCCTGTTCTTGGCCCATTGGTTGGTTTCTTTGGAGACAGTTTTGGATTTTTATGCCAATTGTTACACAGTTACAGATATCAGATTACAACCTATAGTTAATATTCATTGTTATTAGAATATTTTAAAGCAAAACATGGAGCTTGTGGAAGGAATATATGTCATTGCTTTTCTCCCTGTAGTCCTTCAACAAAATCTTGTCTTATGGAGCTAAAATTCATAGTATTGATAATCAGTATGACGTTCTGTATTTCAGTAACTGCTGTAAGACAAACTGTCTAGTTTTGAAAGTGGAGAGAAATTTTGATTTGAATGATGATAAATGAATAAATAAAAAAAATTTTCCAATATAATAAAGGAATTTTATGAATTTGAATAATTAGTGAATGAATGCAAGAAATAGATTTCCAAAATAATAAAGATATTAAATGAATGCTCTGGTAGCATATTGCCTAAAGCACTTGACTGCTAACCAGAGGCTGGCGATTCAAACCCACCAGCCAGCCCTCAGAAGGAAGGTTGGGCAATCTATTTCCGTAGTGATACTGCATCGGAAACCCAAGGAGGGGCGCTATGAGTTGGTCCCACTCGATGGCACATAACAACAAATGACATTATTTTGAGAATTTTGCATTTCAATTGCAATTTGAACTTCTTTTGTTTTTGGTATTATAGTACAAGCATTCTATATTGTTTTTACATAAGATGCTGTAGTAATCTTGAAGAGCAATATGCCAATATCTTACTGGAATGTGTAAAGAATTTAGTGTGGAAATGTTTAAAATGGAAAAAAAAATATATTTAGTTTCTAATGAAACAGAATTTTGACATTTCTTTATAAAAGTAGCAAAAAATTTAAAGTTTATATGGTATTAAGACTTTTTTTGGGTTATTTTTATAAAGAAATGTCAAAATTCTGTATTAAGAAGGAGCTCTGCTAGCGTAGTGCCTAAGGCACTTGACTGCTAACCAGAAGGCTGGTGGTTCAAACCCACCAGCCACTCCTCAGAAGGAAGATTGGGCAATCTACTTCCATAGTGATACTGCCTCAGAAACCCAAGGAGGGGTCGCTATGAGTCTGATCCAACTCAACGGCACATAACAACACAACAATAACAACACGGTATTAAAACAGAAAACTTGATTTTCTTGGGTAGTATTTGTCAATATTCAACATTTGAAAGCTCGTAGAGGACAAATAACATCTGTTTTTTCCCCTGCTGTAGACTTATCTTTACACATTTTATATGCTCAATACTTGTTTGATTATTGATGAGGTCATTTCTGACTTTCATGACTTTTTTTGAGTAATATATGATTCCGAGGCCTGACTAGTACCATAGATAACTTAATCTTAGGCAGTCTCTCACTTTCTTGCTATCCCTCTTCCATGCCCTCTCCCAGGGATTTAAAAATCTTAGGCAGTATCTCACTTTCTTGCCCCTCCACCTCCCAGTGAGTTAGAAACATTTCCAACTTCAGAGCCAGGTCAAATGTAACAGTTACTCTGATCTAGGTTCAGAATGATTTAGAGGCATATTCACACTTGGGCACTTCTTGAATTGTTTGCCTCAGGCACTAGGAGAGTTTCCTCTCTGTGAAACTGAGAGGGTAACGCCTAACATCTTGTTAAATCAACTGTGTGGGAAGAATTGTAATTTGTCCTTTGTAATTAGGCACTGATAACTAATCAATGTGCAGGGTTATTTGGTAAACCATTATTAGCTTGTGGCTAAAGGGCCCTGTTGGTCTAATATAATTGTATATTTTTTAGATATGTTAGATTTGGAATAATAACAGAATGTAGTTACGTAGAAATGGAAAGTTTCTTGACAATATATTTATAAAATGGTGGTATGTTTATATAAGGAACCATAGTTGGCAGTGGTTAACGTTCAGCTGCTAACCAAAATGTGGTTTGAACCTACTAAGTGCTCTGTGGGAGAAAGATGTGACAGTTGGCTTCCATGAAGATTATAGTCTTGGAAACATGGTAAGGCATTTCCACTTTGTCTTAGAGGGTCACTATGAGTCACAATTCACTGGACGCCAATCTATATCTATATCTATTTCTATATCTGTATCTGTATCTGTATCTATATCTATATCTGTATCTATATCTATCTCTCTCTCTATATATCTATATTTATATATAGATATATAAATAATTTATATTTGTATTTATATTTATATAGAAGGGAGACACATTCTTTATCTGAACATTGGATTTCTGGTGTCTCACTTAAGTGTTGGATGACTTTCTGCTTATCGAACCACCTATTTGGATGATTTTTGATTAAGAAATCACAGAGGGTGGTACTCCTATCTGTGTGATTTACTCTTCTCTTTCTCCCTAGATGAAGTTACTAGAGAATTCAGCTAAACTGCTTGACCACCTGAAGAAATTTGTTTTAGGATCAGGTTGAGCCTGTTGGTTTCCCCAGTCATCTTCACAATCTATATTTCACACATGCAAATGTACTCATATGGTAATCTTTATGAAACAGTAGCCAGTTTCATTTAAGCAGCCTTACAATTTGAAAATGAATGATGCCAAATTTAACCAGATGGTGGGTATGAAATTACTTATAGATAAACTTAATTTGCTGCCAATGATTTTACATATATCCAACAACTAATTAATTTAAAAATACTTCCCTCCCCCCAGCCCCAAATAGTATACATAAACCAATTGGCATTATTAATGTGAGATAAAGACATTAAAAATGACCAATTTTAAGATCTTTCATTTTTTTGTGTGTGATACATGGTTGGTACAAGTTTAGTTTCCTGCTTTTCAACTGCCTCTATTTTCTTCACATATAGTTTTTCATTTTTCTACAAAAATAAATAAAAATCAGCTTGTGAAAAATCAACTTACATAAAAGTATATAAAATGTTTTTGAAATTGGCCTTTCCCAAAATATCCTCTCTTTGGCCCAAACCCCCAATTCTACTTCCCTTCCCAGAGGTAACAAACAACTGATAATACTTTATTATATATTCTTGACCTTTTTTCTCTGCATAAGTATATGTAATTATATCTCTTTTGAGTGTCACATGTGGGATCATATTACACATACTCTTCCATAATTTAATTTTTTCATTTGGAGAATTTTCCATGTCAGTACAGAGATGTAGCTCATTCTTTTTAAAACACTGCAGAGTAGTAAACAGGATGCTTCTCAATGCACCTGTCTTATTTTGACTTTGTTGTTGTTGCCATTGAGTTGGCCCTGACTCTTGGTGCCTCCATGCACAACAGCAGGAAACAGTGCCCAGTCCTGTGCCATCCCTAGAATCCTTTGTGGAGCTGACCTTAGAGATCATAGGGTTTTCCTTGGCTGATTTTTGAAAGTAGATCATCAGGCCTTTCTTTCTAGCTTTTCTTAGTCTGGAAGCTACACTGAAACCTGTTCAACATTATAACAACACACAGCCTCCATTGACAGACGGATGATAGCTGCACATAAAGTGCATTGACTGGGAATTGAATGTGTCTCTCACATGGAAGGTGAGCATTCTACCAATGTCCCTTTTTTTGTCTTTGCTATTTCTCTATTAGGAGCTCTGCTGGCATGGTGCCTAAGGCATTTGACTGTTAACTAGAAGGCTGGCAGTTCAAACCCACCAGCCACTCCTCAGAAGGAAGACTGGGCAATCAACTTCCGTAGAGATACTGCCTCGGAAACCCACGGAGGGGTTGCGATGAGTTGGAACAGACTCGACGGTGGTGAGTTTGGTTTGGTTTTGGTTTATTTCTCTATTAATAAATCATTTAGTTTTTTTTTTCTCCCAATATTCCAGTTATAAAAAGTCTTGCAGTGATTATTCTTTTACGTGTTTCCCCAAGTACTTCCATTTCTTTTGATAACTTTATTTCATACACTCTTTCTGCATAAATTTGATTTTATGTATCTAACAGAAAGGCTGAAATATAAAATTATGAGGTTCTACTTTTGACTTTTCTGAAGTTTTACAGATTTGTGTGAATTCATGAAGTAGTGAAGACACTACTATATCAGCTCATTCTTCAAAAAAGAGAGGCTACTGCAGTTGTTGAAATCCCCTCTCCACTGAGACTTCCCATGACCTTGGGAGGAAGAGAGATCATAATAATGACAAGAAACTTGGAGATCCACCTGTTGACTCACCACTAATTAGCTAACATCTTCAAAATAAACAAACAAAAACCTCATTCAACACTACATCCCTCTATAGCTTTGGCCTCCCCTTTCTCTTCATATCACAGTCAAACTTCACTGGAAAGGAATCCCTATTGGCATTCTTCTCTAAGTTTTCTCATCTCATTAAATCTCCACCCGTAACAGTCTGGGTTCTGCCCCACCACAGCTACCATCACTTCATTGAAACTGCTCCCTCCAGGGTCTTCTGGTTACCAATTCCTTAGGATACACTTCATTCCCTTCAATAGTTCACTACCAGGAATCATTTAACACTTTTGATTACTTCCTGTTGAACCTTTCATCTTTTAGTTTCTGTGACACTACTACATTAGCTCTGCTTCAAAAGGCAGTGAAAGAAACTCAACTCAAATTGGCTTAGGTATTAAGGAACTTCATAAGTCTATAGAGATGGAAATCTAGAGGTAGAGTAAGTATCAGGGTTGGTTTCAGTTCTAGTTTCTGTGATTCTCCTTGCATGGCTTTCTCCCTTGAGTTGGCATCCTTCTCGGGCTGCGGCAAGTCTGGACTTCATATTTATTTAGGATGACATTGGGAGGAGGGAACTCATTGTTTCTAGAAGTTCTTCTAAGAGAATAGTGAAGAAACTTTTCTTGAATTTCTTTGAGTTACTCACCCCTTGCAGTTTCCAGCGAAGGTACTGCCTTAGACCAGTCAGGTTAATCCTTGGAACTAGAGACATGCTTCTCTAGAGGCTCATGAGTTCCATGGTATCTCTGTGTGTGTGTGTGACTATAAGAGGAAGGAGAACAGGAAATCAACAATGTCCACCACAACTACTGTCTCCTGGTTTCCTTTTGATCTCTGGTTGCTCCGTGTTGGTCCCCTAATGGGTTCATTTTCCTCTGCCTAGTCTTGGAGCCCCAGTGTTGGATGTGCTCCAGAGAGACAGACTTGGCTTTTTTTCTCATCTTACCATTCATTTTCTTCCTTGGGTCAGTTCATTTACTCTCAAGGCTTTATATGATGATGATGACTTCCAAATCTACATCTTCAATCCATACGGTTCTCCTAAATTATAGGCCCTTACATCCATCCAATTGCACATTGGATATCTCAATTTGATTATCCTATATCAAATAAGATATATTCCCAGTGGAATCATTAACATTCCCAAAGTCTAGCCTATCTCCTGTATTCTCAATCTCAGTGAATAGCATCACCAAACACTATTCTCTATGTCATTTCGACCACTTTTCCTTCCTAACATTGAAGCAGTCATAAAGCCTTGATGATCTAGGCTCCAAAATTTAACTTAGGCCACAATTTATGAGAAATATATCCTGAATTACCTTCTCCTTCTAATTTGGGATGTTCTTGTCTGATGTGATTCTATAGTGTTGTGTATATATAATCTCTATAATAGTACTCTGTTGTTCATTATCTTTCTCCCTTCTTTGAATTGTAAGCTTCTTGAATATAAGGACACCCCTTACTTTTTTTCTTTTTTTTAATCCTCAGTTTTTAGCAACAACAACAACAACCTTGAACACTGTAGGTATTTAGGAAATATTAGAAATTATTTAGGACCATGTTGTTGTTGTTATTGTTATATACCGTAGAGTTGGACCCGACTCATAGTGACCCCTCCTTGGGTTTCCGAGGCAGTATCACTATGGAAGTAGATTGCCCCATCTTCCTTCCAAGGAGTGGCTGGTGGGTTTG
>NW_006921799.1:4002076-4008754 GCF_000298275.1 Orycteropus afer afer | reverse complement strand
TAAAATTATAAATTTAAGTTATGAATAATAAATACATTGTTCTTCCTTACACTTTTATGTTTAGGTTGTAAATTTTATTTCTGCTTAAGAATCTAGAAAATTTTAATATCACTTTTAAGGGAATTTAAATAATATTTGATAAATAAATGCTCTCAAACATTTAAAATTGCATTAATATATTTGATTTTCCTATTAAATGCTGGTTGCATGACTTAATAAAGAACATCATTCTTAAATTCTTAAATAACTTCTCAATCTAATAAACTGAACATAAATGTGGATAATGTTAAACATTCTAATACTGTATATAAAGTTAGATTTCAATCAGTCTAATTATCTTATGAGGTCCCTTAGTGATACAAACAGTTAATGCACTCAGCCTCTAACCAAGAGATTGGAAGTTCGAACCCACCTATGGGCACCTCAGAAGAAAGACCTGGCAATCTATTTTAGTAAAATCAGCCATTGAAAATCCTATGGAGCACAGTTCTACTCTAACACATGTGTGGTTGCCATGAGTAGGAGTAGACTTGATGGCAACTGGTTTGGTTTTGGTTTTAAACATCTTACACAATTATAGATTTTAAACTTACAAGGTTAAACTTTGAATAAGTCCAATTCCCTTCAGTTACGAATACTTAAAATACCAAGTATGCTCAACTTTCTTAACACAGAAATATTAATTATAAGGGCTTGGTTCTCTTATCCATTTCTGAACTTAATTGTAAACTCTTCCAGTGTTGACAAATGCTTATCCTCTGTAGAAAGATTGTATCTCAAACAAGTTTTTTTTTTTTTTCTCTCAGTGGTTGAGGTTGTACTTCATTGAATGTATTCTTCTTGGAGACTCTGGGTTATACTGAGCCTATTTGTAATTGCCAAGTCAATGCTCTGCAAATGAAATGTTTTGTGGTTCCTAGCTTGTGGATTCAAGATGTATATTTCCTAATTCTTCCATCTATTTCTGAATTCGTCCATCTGTCTATTCAAGTCTATAATTTCAACCCAGCCTTGCTTTCATCATTTGATTGGATCTTGCATTTCTTTGACTCTTAAGGTATTTTAATGTCTTGCTGTCTCCTGGATGTAAAGACTATCATACTTAAGAGATTTCTGAATTCTTTAAAGAAATATTCTCCTTTTCTGTTAGGATTACATTTTATCAGATAATATACAGCCATCTCATTAAGTTCTTGCTATCGGTCTATGTTTTGTGCTTCAAAATTTTGAAGGTCATTCTGATGACTTAAAACTTCCATTTTCCTTGACTGTGTTTGGTGGTCATAGATCTAAGCCAGGCAGGCTCTTCTCATTGTTTAGGTCTAAAATTGAATGTGTCATCCTCAAAGAATCAGCGCTCTGGTGGTATAGTGGAAAAGGGACTTGACTGCTAACTGGAAGGTCAGTGGTTCAAACCCACCAGCTACTCTGTGGAAGGAAGATTGGGTGATCTACTTCTGTAACAGTTTATAGCCTCAGAAACCAATGGGAGTCACTATGAGTTGGAAGCAACTTGATGGCAGTGAATTTTTTTGTGTGAGAAAAGAGAGCTCCTTTGTTATTTGCTATCGTGGTACTTTTAAAAATTTTTCTTCACACTACATAAAATAAAATTATTTTACATAAACTTTTTTTTTTTTCCTTTTTTGTGATTTGGGTGAAAGTTTACAGAGCAAAATATGTCTTCCATTCAACAGTTCATACATAATTTGTTTCATGACTTTGCAGTCCCTACAATGTAATAGCTCTTTTCTCACTTCCTCCCTGTGGTTATCTTTTCCCTGTGTCCTTCTTTCCTACAAGGAGCTCTGGTGGTGCAGTGCCTAAGCCATCTGACTGCTAACCAGAAGGCTGGTGGTTCAAATCCACGAGCCATTCTTTGGAAGGAAGACCTGACAATCTACTTTTGTAAATTTAATGCCTTGGAAACCCAATGGGGGTCACTATGAGTCAGAATTGACTTAATGGCAATGGATTTGGTTTGGTTGTTTGGTTCTTTCCTTTGCAATCCTGCCTTCTGAGATTTCTCCCTGTGCAAATGCTGCCCTTCTGATTTCCCATGGTTGTTTGATCTACAGAGTACATCTCCTTGATGTAATTGTTCAGCTTGTAAGCCTGTTTACTGTTTGGCTGAAAGTTAAGACATGGAAGTGAGTTCAACTCCAGGCTCAAAAGGAGACTACGGGCCATAATCTCAGGGGTTTTATCAATTTCTATCAGAACAGTAAGCCTGATCTTTCTATGATTTTGAGTTTTGTTGCACATATTTCTCCCACTCTATCTGGGGCCTCCTATTTTGATCCCTTTTCAAGTGGTTGACAGTAGTAGCCAGGCACTATCTGGTTCTTCGGGTCTCAAGGTCATGTAAGTTGAGGTCTGCATGGTCTGCTAGTCCCTTGAATGAACTGTTTCCATGCATGTTTGATTTTCTTCATTCTTCTTTGCTCTGGATAAGGAGAGACCAATTATTGCATCTTAGATGGCTGCTTGCAAGCTTTTAAGATCCCAGTTGCCACTCACCAAAGTAAGATGTAGAACAAAGTTTTTGGGTAGTATTGTATGCCAATTGAGCTTGATGTCCCCTGCCACAATGGTCCTGAGTCCATGGGCCCAGTGACTTACTCCTTCACGGTGTTTGGTTGTGGCTAAGAAGTTATCATAACTTTGCCCTGTTAGTTCTGTTATATATATGGACATTCTTATAATACATACCAGTATGTATATAGAAATATTGTCTACCAAACTTACATATGTTGTTGTTGTGTTGTTATGTGCCATCGAGTCGGCCCCGACTCATAGCGACCCCTCCTTGGGTTTCCAAGGCAGTATCACTACGGAAGTAGGATTGCCCAACCTTCCTTCCAAGGAGTGGCTGGTGGCTTTGAACCGCCAGCCTTCTGGTTAGCAGTCAAGTGCTTTAGCCACTATGCTACCAGAGCTCCTAAACTTACATATAGTCATGGTATATTCTCTTTTGCCTAGATCTACCTGATCATTTAGCCTATCTACCTATGTATCCACCTATAGATTAATGTCTATTATTACTGATAACGCAGCAATTCCAAGCAGTTTTGACTTCTGTAGCTGTATAGTAGCATAGTGCCTAAGGCACTTGCCTGTTAACCAGAAGCCTGGCGGTTCAAACCCACCAGCCAGTCCTCGGAAGGAAGATAGGGCAATCTACTTCTGTAGTGATACTGCCTCGGAAACCCAAGGAGGGGTTGCTATGAGTTGGGTCCGACTGGATGGCACATAACAACAAACAACAACAACAGCTGTATAGTAGGCTTTGAGATTGGGGAGTGTGAGGCCACTTATTTTGTCTTTCTTCTTTAGTAGTGTTTTGCTTATCTGAGGTCTCTTTCCTTTCCATATATACCTGGTAATTAGCTTTTTCATCTTTTTAAAGAATGCAGATGGAATCTGGATCAGGATTGCCTTACATCTGTAAGAATGGAGTGGGATTTACTCAATGGAATTAGGGGCAAATATACAAAACCAACAGCCAGCTGAGAGTTTTAATCAGGAATGGGTGATGGATTTTATCAAATGCTTTTCCCGCATTGATTGATATGATCATGTGAGTCCTTTCCTTTATTTTACTTATGTGATAGATTACATTGTTTTTCTAATGCTGAACTATCCTTTCATACCTCGTATGAATCTCACTTGGTCATGATATGTTATTTTTTTGATATAGTGTTTGATTGTATTGCTAGGATTTTGTTGAAAATTTTTGCATCTATATTCATAAGGAATATTGGTCTGTAATTTTCCTTTTGTGTGGTGTTTTTTTCTGTTTTTTTTTTTTTTTGTATCAGGGTTATGCTTGCTTTATTAAATGAATTTGAGAGTACTCCATCTTTTTCTATGTTCTTGAATAGTTTACATAGGATTGGTATCAGCTCTTCTCTGAATGTTTGGTAGAATTCTCCAGTGAAGTGCTCTGGGCCAGATTTTTTTTTTTTAAATGATTTGTTCAATTTCTTCTTTAGCTTTGGCTCTGTTCAAATTTTCTACCTCAGTTTGTGTTAGTTTAGGTAAGTAGTATGTTTCTAGAAATCTGTCCATTTCTTTTAAGTTTTTAAATTTGTTGGAGTACGGTTCTTCATAGTAGCCAGATATTATCCTTTTTATTTTGGTTAGTGATACCACTCACTCTATATTATTTATTTATGCAGTGTTTCTTACCCTCTCATTTCATTTCTTATTCATGTTCTTTGCATCCTCTCCTTCTGTTCCTTTGTTAAATTTGACAATGGTTTGCTGATTTTATTAATCTATTCAAAGAACCAACTTCTAGTCTTGTTGATTCTTTCTGTTGTTTTTCTGTTTCATTTACTACTGCTTGAATCTTTATTATTTCTTTTCTTCTGATGACTATAGGCTTATTTTGCTGCTTGTTTTTGCTGCAAATTTAGATTAAGATATTGATTTTGGCTCTTTCTTCTGCTTTGATGTGGGCATTTATTGTCACAAAATGTTCTCTGAGCACTGCTTTTGCTATGTCCCAAAGATCTTGGTATGTTGTGATTTCATTCTTGTTTGATTCAAGTAATTTTTCAATTTTGTTTTAATTTCTTCTCTGGTAGCATAGTGCTTAAGGCATTTGACTAGTAACCAGAAGGCTGGTGGTTCAAATTCATCAGTCACTCCTTGGAAGGATGATTGGGCAATCTACTTCCATGCAGATATCACTTTGGAAACCCAAGGAGGGGTTGCTTTGAGTCAAATTGACTTGACAGAAGTGAGTTTTGTTTTGTTTTTTATTACCCAATAGTTTTTTTTTTTTTTTTAATTGTGATTTGGGTGAAAATTTACAGAACAAATTCACTTTCCATACAGCAGTTCACATACACTTTATCTCATGATATTGACTACAATTTACCCCAATGTAACAACTCCCCTCCCATTTCCTCCCGATAGTTACTCTTCCCTGTGTCCATCCCTCCATGCACTCCTGCCCCCTGAGCTGTCTCCCTGTGCATAAACAGTCCTTCTTTCTCCCACGATTTTTCTCTCCAAGGAGTGTATCTACCTCAGGTAAATGTTCAACTCATACGCCTGTCTTCTGTTTGGCTGGAAGCCACAGGTATGGGTTCAATTCCAGACCTGAAGGGGAGCTAGGAGCCATAGTAGTTCCACCAGCTCTATCCAGACCAGCAAACCTGGTCCCCTCCTCTTATTTTCTCCCAAATGATTTTCAGTTTTGTTCCACATTGTTTTCTCTCTTTATCCAAGATTTCCTACATAGATCCCCCTCTGAGTAGTTGACAGTGGTAGCTGGGCACCATCTATTTCTTCTGATCTCAGTCTTATAGGCTGCAGATCACATAGTGTACCAGTCACTAGGACTAATTGTTTCCATGAATCTTTGGTTTTCTTCATTCTTCTCTGTTCTGGATGAGGAGAGACCTCTCATTGCATCTAGATGGCTGCTTGCAAGCTTTTAAGATCCCAGTCATTACTCACCAAAATAGGAGGTGGAACAATGTTTTGGGTAGTATGTTATGCCAATTGAGCTTTATGTCCCTTGAGACTATGGTTCTGCGCCCACCAGTTCAACTACTAGGTCTCTCTGAGTAGCTGGCTGTGAGCAAGAAGTGACTACAAACTTGTCCCTTGTCAGCTCTACTATGCACCTGGATATTCTTACAGATCATGCAAATACACTTATAGGATCATTGTCTGCCAACCCTACACATGGTCTTGGGTACACTCCCTGCTTCACAGGCATACCTAAGAGTTCAGCCTGTCCACCCATCTATCCACCCATATAACCGTGTTTGCCTTCACTGACAATGCAGTACTGTATGTGCAAAAGGGTTCATCTTTGTTGTCTGTACCTCCCATGTACTTCTCTATGTCTTCCTCTTCCTCATTGCCACCATGTTGATCACTCACATTTGGTACATTGCCTTACTCTTCACCCAAGTCAATATTTAGCTCTACCTATTTAAGTGTTCCCTTTACTCCTCTCCCACCCCTGATAACCAACAAAGAAAATTTCCTTCCATATATAAACCTTTCCCTGACTTTTACAATAATGGGCTAATATGATATTTGTCCTTCTGTGATTGACTTATTTCATTCAGTATAATGTCCTCCAAGTTCATCCATGTTAGGCGGTGTTTCTCAGATTCTATGTTATTCTTTAGGGTTGCATAATATTCCATTGTGTGTATGTACCATAGTTTGGTTGTCCATTCCTCAGTTGATGGATACCTAGGTTGTTTCCATCTTTTGGCTATTGCAAGTAGTGCTATGATAAACATGGCTGTGCATATATCTGTTCTTGTCCTGGCTTTCACTTCTTTAGGATATATACCTAGTAATGGAATGGCTGGATAAAATGGTATTTCTAATTCCAACTTTTTAAGGAATTGCCATACTGCTTTCCACAGTGGTTGTACCATTTTACAGTCCCACCAGCAGTGTATGGGAGTCCCAGACACTCCACATCCTCCCAGCATTTGTTATTTTGTGTCTTGTTGAACTTTGCTACTAGTGCTGGAGCAAGATGGTATCTCATTGTTGTTTTGATTTGCATCAGATGATCATGAGCATTTCTTCATATGCTTGTTGCTGCCTGAATATTCTCCTTGGTGAAGTGTCTGTTCATGTCTTCTGTTCATTTTTTAATTGGATTATTTGTCTTTTTGTTATTGAAGAGTTGGA
>NW_006921799.1:3971584-3987930 GCF_000298275.1 Orycteropus afer afer | reverse complement strand
GTGTTTCTCTAGAGAACCCAATCTAACACACCTACTATTATTATAGAGTTGTTTATTTCTCTTTTCAATTCTGTTTAGGTTTGATTTATGTATTTTGGGGCTCTTTCACTAGGTGCATAGATGTATATTATGGTTGTGTCCTTTTGTTCAGTGGATCCTACAATCATTATATACTGTCTTTCCTTGTCTCTTATCACCATTTTGTCTTAAAGTCAGTTTTATAAAAAAATAATTTTGCCATTCCTTCTCTTTTTTGATTGCTATTTGCTTGATATATTTTTTTCCCCAACATTTCATTTTTAGTTTATCTTTGTTTATGTGTCTCTTGTAGACAGCATGTTCATAGGTTATGTTTTCTTATCCATTCTCCAACTCTCTGCTTCTTGATTTGTGCATTTAATTCATTCACATTCAGTGTCACAATCGACAAGTATAAATTTATTGCTGTCAATTTGTTATGTGTATTTTCATGGTGTTGCTGATTTCTTTTTTTCCATATAACTGTTTTGTGCTGAGCTAACTTTGTTTATGCTTTTTCTTTAGTTGCTATTATTTTAGTATTTGCTAAATATTTGTGCCTCTCCTCTTTTTTATTTTGATGAGAAGATTATTATTTTTTTTTTGTGTGTGATTACCCTGTCTCCTCGGAAGAAAGATTGGCCAGCCCACTTTTGTAAAGATACTGCCCCTGAAAACCAAGGAGGTGTTGCTATGAGTCGGGACTGACTTGATGGCAGTGAGTTTTTTTTTTTTTTTTATTTTCTTCTCAAATTTAAAACAATCCATTCTAGCTCAAAATCATCTTGCTGTCTCTCCATTTGGAAGTTTGGTACCTGCAATATTTATCTCTTTTTGCTCTGTAGTTGTCCTCATTTATCAATTGATTTCTCTCATTCTCAGCTTATAGTCTTGTAAGAATATTTTACTTTGTATACTTCTATATCTTGGTTGGTCAATCTGTTAAAGGTACCTAAATATAATTCTTTTGAATTCCTTATCAGATAGTTCCAATGACACTTTTTCCTTAGAATGATTCTGCATTCTTGTCCCTTGTTCATACTACTTTATCTTGCTTTTATTTGTGTATGTGAACTGGGATTTTCAGTTGTCTTTAAGACATTGTGAGGTTATTGTATTAATATTTAATTGGTGACCATATGATGGTGTGAGTTACTTTTTTTTTTTCTTTTCTTTTCTTTATTTTGTCTTGATATAGCTAAGAAAATGGGGCTGATGTGATACACTCTTCATCAGTTTGACAGCATGTAATCACTAGCCACCTGTTTTTGGTCAGTGTGATAGAGGATGGGAATGTGTGCACAGATCGCTGTGAACTATTCATGTAGAGCAGTTGAGGATGGATTGGGCTGGTATTGGCTGCCATCTATCATTAATCAGTTGGTGCAGAAGCATGTGGTGGCCCTCACCCAGTGGATGGGGCTGCAGGAACTGTGGATGTGGTTGGGTCATGTAGGCATAGTTGTTTCTCCCACCAGGTAGGACTAAATAAATAAATAAGTAAAATAAACCCCAAAAGATAAAAGCAAGAGAACAAAAAACACAAACAACATGAACAAATGACAACAACCACAAAAAGAAAAATTAATGAAACGAAGAAGAAAAAAAGGGAAAAGAAGACAAAAGAAGGACAAAGAGAAAAATAATAATAAACAATATCTGGGGAGGGAGATAAAAGCAAAGAGAGCATGAGAAAAAGAATAGTAAAGAAAAAAATAAGAAAAATTCAAAAAGGAAAACAAGTGATAGGGAATGTGAAAAAGAGAAAGATGAAGAGTGAAAAAAGACGGGAACCAAGAAAAGGGGGAAAAACATGAAAAATGGCAGGAAAACAAAAGAAAAAAAAAAGAAAGAAAGTTGGCAAAAAAGAATAATTAAAATAAAAAAGAAAACTGGGGTGCAGGGCACCCAGGCGTTGTTCCTGCTAGCCAAGCAGGCAGTGGGAAGCAGGGATCCTGGTACTAGTTCCTGCCTACCCAAAAGGCAATTGGGGGCATGGTGCCTAATCCCAGACATGTCTGGGGATGGGGTACCTGGACCTGGAGAAAGTTCCAGGTGGCCTAAATGGCAGCTGGGAGCAAGTTGCTTCATTCCAGAAGGAATATCTGCCAGGCCAAAAGTCAGCTGGGGAGAAGACATCTGATCCCAGAAAAAGTTTCTGCCATCCAAAAATATGGCTGGGTATAGGGTGATCAGTCCCAGAAAAAGGTCCTACCAGCCCAAAAGGCAGCTGGGAGCAGGGTGGCTAATCTTGGAACTAGTTCCTGTCTACCAAGAAGGTGTCTGATCCCAGATGAGTTCCTGCTGGCCCAAAAGGTGTCTTGGTGCAGGGTGCCTGGACCCAGATAAAGCTCCTGCTGGCCCAAAAGATGATTGGGAGCAAAGCACTTGGTTTCAGAGGAAGTTCTTGTCACCCAAAAAGTTGCTGTGGGAATAGCATATAGTCCAAAACAAAGTTCCTGCCATCCCAAAAGGCATCTGGCTGTAGGGTGTGTAGTGTCAGAAAAAGTTCCTACTGGCTCAAAAGATGCCTGGGAGCAGAGTGCTTAGTCCTGAGATCATTTCCTGGTTTCCCGGAAGGCAACTGGTGGCAGGATGCCCAGTCCAGGATGGAATTCCTACTGGTACAGAAAGTGGGTGGGGATGGGCTATGGCCATGCCTCCACTCACCAGGAGGGTGTAGGGTACAAGGACAATAAGGGAAATATCACACCTTCCTGGTCATCAGCCTCCAGTATGAATGCCCATGCAATCTTCAGCAAGAAGAACGGATTATCAGGTTGCTACCCAGTTGGAATGCTGCTTGTAAATATTCAAAATGGCCATGCAGTCCAGCCAGTTCACAGTCCACAGCTCCATTTGTCTCAATTGATGTTTTCGTTCAGTTTCTTCTACTGTCAGTATTTAATCCACTTCTTTATCCTTCCCTTCAAAGCTCAGAGTTCCAGGATTATCTTCTTATATATTTCAATTTGTTTCTCCTTTCTTTGTTGTAGAGGGACTGGATAGCTTGTCTGCCTATTCCACCATCTTACTGGAAGACTGAGATCATTTTATTTATTAGTTTACTTATTGTTGTTGTTGTTGTTATGTGCTGTTGAGTTGGACCCAACTCATAGCGACTGCTCCTTGGGTTTGGGTTTCTTATATTTCACAGGAAGGCGAGCTTCCTGAGAATCAAGGCTACTATTTCTTTTACAATATATTTAAAAATATTGTTATTATGTTAAAATATATATAACAGAAATTGCCATTTAACAATTTTTAAGAGTACAGTTCAGTGACATTAATTACATTTACCATATTGTGCAAGCATCACCACAATCTATTTCCAAAACCTTTCCATCCCCCAAACAGAAATTCAGTAACCTTTAAGCTATAACTCCTTATACCTCTTCTTCCTCAGCCCCTGTTAACCTTTAATAAACTTTTGTCTCTATACATTTGCCTATTCTAGAGATTTCATGTAAATGGGATGTTTTGGTCATCTAGTGCCACTCTAACAGAAAATACCATAAGTGGGTGGTCTTAACATAAACAGGAGCTTATTTTCTTACAGTTCAGGAGGCAGAAGTCTGAGTTCAAAGTGCTGGGTAAAAGCCCTTTGATCTTGGGCTTGAGCTTTGCCTCTTCATCCTGACCCTCTGAAGCTGGAGGCTTCTCTTAACTCAGGCAGCTGCTGGCTTCTAAGGCTGACAAACCCAAGGCAGACAAGTAAGATGGGACAGTCCCAAGATTATCAAACAATATGGTAGGCCACTGGTTCAAGTCCAAAAACAATCCCAAGACTGGCAAAGCCAGCATGGCAGGCTGCTGAATGAAGATTTGGCTACATGCAAGGTCTAAGCATGCCAAAAACTCCAGAGACCTTATGTATGCTTCTCCTTATATACTGGAAGCAGACCACATCCCTAAGGCATCTATTCAGCTGTTCCAGTAGGTTCCATCATGGAGTTGATTACCAGTCTTATCATGGCGGAATAACTATGTCCAGCTGCCTAGCCACTCAAAACCAGGCCAAGCCGAGTTGATGCACTACCTTAACTACACATGGGATAATATTTTTTCTTTTACATCTGACTAAGCTCACTCAGGGGAGCTCTGGTAGCATAATGGCTAAAGCACTTGACTGCTAACCAGAAGGCTGGCGGTTCAAACCCACCAGCCACTCCTCGGAAGGAAAGTTGGGCAATCCTACTTCCGTAGTGATACTGCCTCGGAAACCCAAGGAGGGGTCGCTATGAATCGGGGCCGACTCGACGGCACATAACAACAACAACAACAACAAGCTCACTCAGCATAAAGCAGTCTAGCTTTATCCATGTTGTAGCAAGTATCAGAACTCCATTTCTCTTTATAGCTGAGTAATATTCCATAGTGTATGTATACCATATATTGCTTATCCATTCATCTGTTGATAGACACTTGAGTTGTTTCCACTTTTTGGCTATTGGGAATAATGCTGCAATGAAACTGATATGCAAACATCTGTTTGAGTTCCAGCTTTCAAGTCTTTTGGGTTTATACTGCAGCTTCATAGAAGAAGAGACATGGTGATCTGCTTCCGTAAACATTTACAGCCTAGGAAACTTTATGGGCCAATTCGGCTCTGTCCTATAGGGGATCTATGAATTAGAATCAACTTGATGGTATGTAACAACAACAACATGGCAATTCTATGTTTAACTCTGTGGACCCATCATATTGTTTTTCACATCAGTTATAGTCTTTTACATTCCCACCAGCAATGGATGATGGTTCCAAATTAATGTTTTTTTAATTTAAATCTTAACTTTGAAAGAATTTTAAGTTCACAAGAATTTGCAAACATTAGTACAAAGAGTTCCTGTGTACCCTTCACTCAGCTTCTCCCAATGATAATATTCTTATATTATTCTGACTATAATTATACTAATGACTATAGTACATTAATAAAACCAGGAAATTGATATTGGTACAAAACTATTGTCTACACTACAGACTTTATTAGGATTACCAGTTAATATACACCCATATGTAAATGTGTGTGTGTGTAGTTCTATGAGATTTTATCCCATGTGTACATTTACGTAATCACCACAATCAGGATACAGAATTATTCCACCACCACAAAGATATTCCCTGTTACTATCTCCTCATGAGGACTATTGTTGTTGTTGTTGTTATGGGCCGTTGAGTTGGACCCGACTCATAACGACCCCTCCTTGGGTTTCTGAGGCAGTATCACTAAAGAAGTAGATTGCCCAACCTTCCTTCTGAGGAGTGGCTGGTGGGTTTGAACTGTCAGCCTTCTGGTTAGCAGTCAAGTGCCTTAGGCACTACGCTACCAGGTACCCCCAATGGCCTACTTAGGGTTGGGCACATGGTAGACACTCAATAAATATTTGTTGAATGTAACCACATGTGGCAAAATATTATTGGATCTGATTCATAGTGACCCCTCCTTGGGTTTTCAAGGCAGTATCACTATGGAAGTAGATTGCCCAATCTTCCTTCCAAGGAGTGACTGGTGGGTTTGAACTGCCAGCTTTCTGGTTAGCAGTCAAATGCCTTGGGCACTATGCCACCAGAGTTTCCAACCCATGGTAGACACTCAATAGATACTTGTTGAATGTAACAACATGTGGCAAAATATTATTGTTGTTAGTTGCCATCAAATTTGACTCATAGCGACCCCATGTGATAGAGTAGAACTGCTCTATAGGGTTTCCTAGACTGAAATATTTAAAGGAGCAGATCACTAGGTATTTTTTCCTGCTGACAGGCTGATGATTTCAAACCACAGACCTTCGTGGCTCTAAACACTTAGCTATTGTGCTACCAGGGCTCCTGGCTAAATATTATTAGAGGAATTGGCCAAATTTGTGTGGGTAAAGAAACATCACTCTGCTTACTGGACTTCAGTTACTAAGATGATATTTGAAGAGATAAATGCCACCTAATTCCATCTCATAATAACTCATCTACAGAAAATACACAAAGTCTCCAGAACCCAACTCTCATAGAAATGTTGCATCACTAATTAATCCCAATATCAGGAGGCAGAATTTGAGAATGTGGAAAGGTTATAGGCAGATGTATATTTCAGATGAACTATGTGAAATGTCATTTTGACTTCCACTGGAATCCAAATCCCAACATGAAGGCAGCCTGACCTAAGTGCAGTGCTCCAGTGCTGCCAGCCTCCTGGTTCCAGTTACTAATAACAGTCACAGAGTAAATAGAAACATGACCCTCCATTAACTTGTTCTAGATTGACTACAATAAAATTTCCCATAATGGTGCTGGGAGGGAAATTGATGACTCCTGAAAGACATCAGTACATTGTTGGAGCTTCTTGACCTTAAGATATCTTTTTGGAAGCATTTAAAGAACTAAAGAAAGAAATTGCCCTTTACGAGGACCTTGTGGCAGAAGTAGGTGGGGAAATAATTATACTGCATACCAAACCTTACCTTTGCACAGGATCGCTACATGACAAATGCTAGAGCAAACATGCTGTAAGTATACCATAATATTCATTCCCCTTTTTTCTGATAAGAAAGGTTTATACTTTTTTATATCTTGAAAACCTTTGTTTGCAGGTTTGCTTTAGCAGGTTGCCTCTTAGTCATAGTGTGTTTCAACTGAATCACTTTAGAATCCACTTTTATTTAGTTATTTGAGGTGTAACTTTTAGTGTGTTTTGTGCTAGAAACCACAGGTAGAACTTGTTCCTGTAAATGATTCATTTCCATGGATCTGTTCCTTTAATTGATTTGATATTTACTTAAGAAAGTTCTTTCTTTGCTTGCTTTGTCATCCCCCTCTCAGAGCCTTTGTGCTATATGTCACTGTCATAAATAGGTTGGTTCCTTCCCAGATCAGTCATTTCTTGGAGGTTTATACATCTTTGAATGAAATCTGACTACAATTTCATAAGGATTTTTCTTGACTTTCTGTTTTGGGATATAATCTGTGGCTTGGAAAGATTTTAACTTGTACATCAATGCAGTCTACAAACCTCCCATAATAATGAAAATAATAGCAACAACCATAATAATTTTTTAATATGGACTACTGATGTACTCTTAAACTTGTTAGTTGCCATCAAGTCAATTCTGACTCATGGCAATCCCATGTGTGCAGAGTAGAACTGCCCCATAGGGTTTTCTTGGCTGCAATCTTTATGGAAGGAAATGACCAGCTCTTTCTCCCATGGAGCCACTGGGTGGTTTTGAATCACCAACCTTTGGGTTAGCAGCCGAGTGCTTAATTGGTTGTGCTACCAGGGTTCCTTTTCTTGACCTTGTGTACATTTTAAATAAAAGTATCCTTAGGAAACTTTGCTAGATTTATTGATTTTAAAATTCACTCTCAGTAGAAACAGTGTGATTGTTACACAAATCTAGCTTTCACACAAGTCCAGTGCTCAACTTCCCAACCAGGCTGCCACCATAGGGCATTCTGAAGTGGTCACAGGATGTGACAGAAAGTCCTTTAGCTGGCAAGTTAGAGATCCACAGTCTCCCCAACCCTA
This sequence comes from Orycteropus afer afer, assembly GCF_000298275.1. Lineage (NCBI taxonomy): Eukaryota > Metazoa > Chordata > Mammalia > Tubulidentata > Orycteropodidae > Orycteropus > Orycteropus afer. Next base: position 3,980,393 of record NW_006921799.1, on the reverse strand, counting down.
CTGAGTATCAGAGATTCTAAGATGGTTAAGTGATGTATGTATGCATTTAGCTCTGCTGTACATACAGTTCTAGTCAGAACCAACTCTATGGCTCCTAACAACAACAGCAACAAAAGTCTCAGTTCACACTCTGGTAGTAGGCCGGTATAGAACATGCTCTTTGAGTTTAATTTTCAGCTCCATGAAGGCTGTGGAGGAGCCCGGGCCCAGGAACTGGACCTAGAAAGGGCCAGTCTCATTCTGCACCTTGCCTCCCTTCCTGGACAGCAGCAGTTCAATCCCTTTCACCGTCTTTTCTCTTCCTGTCAATCCAAAAATGCTGCCCTTCTGGAAAACAATAGCTCAAGAAGCACCTATGCAATTTGTCTTAAATTCATTTAAAAGGGAAGAAGTGTTTTTATTTTTTAAATATTGAAAGGAAAACCCAAGCCCAAGATCACTAGACTAAGAGAGCTAAAGAAGAAAATTGCCTTCCAAAGCTTCCAGCCTTTTCCATCCAGTCGGCCCCATTTGAACCCAGTGCTCATAGTGTGAGCAACCCCTGTTCGAAGCCAGTGGATATAATCTTGGAGTTGGCCCAGAGAACTGAAGGAAATCACTGAATTTCAGATTTGCTTAGGAAAGGACATAATGCAGGGGTAACCCGGTTTAGCCTTCCAGGGAACTTCCAGAATCATGGACTGGGGGACGCATGACTTAGTCAATTAGGTGTGCTTTCCAGACTGCTGTGTTTCATTTTGCCCTCATCAACATGAGTATTTGCCCCAAGGTTGTTTCTGCTTTACCCTTGCCTCTGAGGAGGACAGTATTGTTAATGAGAGGACAGAACATGGAAAATATAGGATGTACAGGAAACATATCCTTTCAACTGGCTTAATCTTTCAGTGAGACTCATTTCAATGAGCTCTATTGTGTGCAGTCTTTATTCGAACACGATAAAAATAGAACACTTAGAGTACTATGTCTATAGAACTAGAGTGAAATGGAGAGTGGAGGCAATTGTCCAGATAATCCAAGCAAAAACAAAGCAAAACCACAACCGCTGAGAAAAAAGCAGCTTTAGAAGCCTGAGTTATCCCCTTTGGTTCTCTACATTGTTCAAATTCACCAGCTCTGCATTTATATTTATTTTTTCTACATGGACAGAACCTAAGTTATGTTGAAGAGTTTTTTTCCCCTGTATTATCTCAACAGCAACAACAACAAAAGCCATAGTTTTAAAGTATTCCTCTGCTTTATTTTTCAGTAAGGAAAAGACCTCACAATTGGATATATACATGTTTTTATGTAAAGCAGCAATATAAAGAACACATAGCTCCGGAGTTCGGGGGGATTTTTTCTTCCCTGTTTGGCTCTGTGAGTTCCCCTTAGCAGGGAGCTAAGGGCTGGAGACGGTTTATCTACACACTCACATGTTTTAAACCTGTTGCTTTATGCTTGACTAAGTGCCTGTCATGTGTACTGGTTACCAGCACAACAGCTTGACTCATTTAGAAAATCAAGAAACTCAATTTCCTCTGAGATAGCACCTGGTAATATTCCACTGGATGCTAGTGAGACACTACCTGCCTCGGAGATGTTGTCTTGGCTAGGGTCTCCTTACACTGGCTTCCCATGTTGGGACTGTGACTCATTAGATTAGTCTCCCTGACACTGTTGTTTTAACAATTCTCACTACCTCTCTCACATGGGCTCAACTTTTCATTCATTCATTTGACTTCTACTTCTAACGCTTTCCCAAGTCCCATGGATTCTTCTTTCCCAATGCTTTTGTCATCCTAATCTTCATTTTATTCCTGTTCCTTGAGTTTGGGTTCTTACTCTTTTTTCTCTTCTAATAAAACAAAACAAAACAAAAAAAAAACAAACCTGTTGCCACTGAGTTGACTCCAACTCATGGTGACCCCATGTGTGATAGAGTTGCCTTGCTGCATAGAGTTTTCTTGGCTGTAATCATTATGGAAGCAGATTGCCAGGTCTTTTCTTCCATGGTGCCACTGGGTGGGCCAATCTTTAGGTTAATAGATGAGTACAAACCATTTGTGCCACTGAGGGACATATCTCTTCTGATAATCCCCTTTTCTTTCTGTTTCACTCATTTCTAATCTGTCCCAAGCAAATGTAAGAGCAACTTCATTGAAACGCTGCACAACTGAATTGTATTTTTTTTATACAAGGAACAAAAGATGTTGCTCCAGTTCCTTATCCTGGTATTCAGAGCTTTTGTCAATTTGATTGTGACAACTTCTCAGCCTCATATGGTCAACTCCAATGAGTTGAGCTTGTTATCCTGCCACATGAAATGTTCTTCCTTCTCTACTTTACCCTTTCTTCTCTACTTTAACTTTCATCTCCTAAGGCTAGGTTGAACATCTCACTTTTTCCAGGAATATTTTTCTGATCACCTTGGAAAGAAGTGACTATCTTGGAACTGGTTCCATAGAATCTTAGAGATAGAAGTCATTTGGAGCATATTAAGCCCAACTTCTCACCTGGCAATATACCTATCTGACCTTTGGTTCAACATGTCCAAGATAGAGAATACACATGGCATCTCATTGCATTTTTGGACAGTTAAAATTGATAAGAATTTTTTCTTTTCTTTTCTTCTTTCTTCTCTTTTGCTTTTGAGATAACATCTGCCTCCCTGATCCCTTGCTTGTCTTTCTGTCCTCAGGAGCAATACAAAAGGAATATCATCCTTCTTCTATATCAAAGCCCTGCAAATATTTGAGGAATGCTATCTTATCTATCATTTATCATTCTCCTACTTGGTCATTTGATCTGGAAGTGCTCCAGGGTGTCAACAACAATCTTAAAATGTAAATTCTAGGACACACACAACTTTCCTGATCCATAGTATTCATTCCAGAGCTTGTGAGGTATTTGTGCCACTCATTTGGCTCATTACATACTGTAGTATTTACAGGTTTTTTTTTTTTTTTTTTCTCTTTTGGGTAGAGGAGCAGGGGACAGGAGCAAAGGTTATGTGCATTGACTTTTCTAAACAAAATGATCAGCTCCTAAAAAGCAAGACTCTGACCTGCAAACCTTTATAGCCTTCATAAAAGTCCTTGGATTTAATAAGCATTTAATAATCTGTTTTTGAAAAACTAACCTCAAATGTTGGACATTGCTAAATCCAGTGCTCACTTCTAAGAGCTTATATTATTTAATCTCTTGACAGCAGTGACCCTGTTGACCATGTCCTCCTGGAAACTCTTCTGTAATAGTCTACTCTGCAGTTTTCTACCTAACTCTCTACACTTCTTAGTCTTCTTTGCAAGTTCTCTTTAATGTTGGTTTTTCCCAGGATCCTTTCTAAGGCCTTTTTTTCTTCTGCTTGACCTACTCCCTGGGCCCCCATTCCCATGCCTTCAATACAATCTAGTTACAAATGAGAGGCTCAGACAGGGTATCCAGTTGCCTCCTCCACTGCATGGGCAAAAGCACTTTGACTGAATACTGAGTTCAAAAGATTGACCTTAGTAAATTCATTTTATTTTCCTGCAAGTATATTCTTTCTTGTTTATTCCCCACCAGATGAAGACAGGAATCTGGGTGCCATCTTTATGCCCTCATTTTCTTTCACTGCTCCCACTGTCCGTCCCAGTCTATCTCTCAAACTCACTCACTGCTATCAAGTCAATTTGATTCATAGCGACCCCTCCTTGGGTTTCCAAGGTGGTATCTCTAGGGAAGTGGATAGCCCAATCTTCCTTCTGAGGAGTGGCTGGTGGATTTAACCACGCTTCTGGTTAGCAGTCAAATGTCTTAGGCACTACACCACTAGGGTCTTTCAATTTTGCTTCCTCAAAATCCTGTGAATCTGATCACTTCTCATCCTTGCTGCCACTTTCCTACCTTGACTATCATCTTCTTGGGATCAGGTTATTGCAATAATCTCTTTACAGTCATTTCTCTGCCCAATCCAAATAGCAAACAGGGAGAGGGACCCTTGTAGAATGCAAATTTGCTCATGTTAAGCTTCTTTGTTTAAAATCCTGTGATAGCTCTCTGACACACCCCTTTGCATTTTATTATGTAACCATTAAAAATGTTTTTAGTTCCTTGAAAGTACCACATTTCTTCCTTTTCCTAGACCTCTGCTTTGATTTCCTCTCAAACTTCTAAAATCTGCATAAGTCTTAGGTAACTTTTAGGGTTTAGTTTTAAATTCCTTTCCTAGGAAAAAAGTTAGTGGGAAGAAGATAAACAGAGTTGAGCAATATTTAGTAAAAAATGGAATGAACTTAGTGATATATTAGATTCTGTGAGGAGAATGGGGTGAGGAAGAGTGAAGAGTAATGGATAATGATGACATTTTTGGCTTGGGGCAATGGGTGTTTGTAGGAAACTCGGTAGGAAGAGTTTTGAGATATCACATTGTACACCATATTTCCCCATCTTATTACATAAAATATTGTAATCATCTATTTACCTGTATGTACCTACCTACTTCTGAAATCAGTCAGTGAAAACCCTATGGACCACAACAGTCCCATCCTCAACTTACAAGGCGGATGGTGCATGATCAGGTAGCATTTCATTCCATTGTGCATAAGGTCACCAAGAGGTGAGGGCCTGCTAGGTGGTAGATAGTAACAACAACCCTATAGTAGGCCTAGACTGCAATTCTGGGAGGGGAAGGTCTGACCATGTATCTGTCATGTTCATGGTTGTAACCATTTTCCTTGCACAGGGCTTGTATCATTTAAGTGCTTAATAGATTAGTATTGAATGAATAAATGAGTTCTTATAGTTTAATAAGGAGTCTTGGTTGCACAATGGTTAAGCACTCAGCTTCTAACTGAAAGGTTAGTGGTTCAAATCTACCCAGTGGCTTCACAGGAGAAAGGCCCGGTGAAGGCCTGCTTCTGTAAAAGATTACAGCAAAGAAAAACTTATGTGGAAGTTATACTCTGTCACATGAGAATTAGCTCGATGGCACACAATTGCAATAAAAACAATGTTTTAATATCACAGAGTGTTATATTTTAAAAGATATCTTTTTAGAAAAAGATTTGATTGAAGCAATTTAAGACTGGTCAAGAAAGAACCCATTCTCTTATCTTGCTAATGTGACTGAAACAACGAAACAGAAAACAAAACATAACAAGAAAAAATGGAACATTAAATGCACTGTGACACTAATTGAACATCAAGGAAATGACACACCATATAGACAAAAACAGTGAAGTAATATCTATTGACCATCTATTATGAGAAAGAATCTGTTTGCATTGGTAGCTTGTTCTCCAGATGAGAGGGATCTGTTGTAAACTCCTTGTTCATATATCATGGACTCCACAGCTGATGATTTTTTCCAGAGATTGAGATCTATCTCCCTGTTTGCTCAGAAGAGGCCAGATTTGTGCCTATTATCCTTGCTGAATTGTTAAAAACACTCCTCGGAAGGAAGGTTGGGCAATCCTACTTCCGTAGTGATACTGCCTCGGAAACCCAAGGAGGGGTCGCTATGAGTCAGGGCTGACTCGACGGCACATAACAACAACAACAACAACTCTTGCACTCAGTAGTGTTTTGGTCTGGATGATATATTATATGACCCTACCCATAGGGAAATACAAACAATAACAAGAAAAACCCAAATTCAAATCAAGAAAGTAGATTGTTCTTGGTACTGAATTAGATGGGAGTAGGAAAGCCAAGGGCCAGCATGGGGGACTTAGGGCCTTTATGAGGAATTTACTGAAGAAAAGCGGGTGAAGAAACAAAGAAACAAACCAACCAAACATTCCAAACAGATAGAAGAAATCTCCATAAGGAAGACCTGGAGACTGATTCAGACAGGAGTCTAAACCACTATGACCTTCAAGATGTTGCCATCTCTTCTCTACATGGTTTGACGTTTTCACCATTCAGTGTTGTCCCTTGGGTTTCTATAAAAAAAGAAGTGGAGAGAGAAAGAGACTCGCCTCCAGAATACCACTATTAAAAGGCAGTGTGGCCAGAGAAGGACCCCACGAACCAACCCCCTCTCACCCCTGCATCTTGGAAAGTATTTTTTCATTTGATGATGAGCACCAATACTGATTTGGAGACTGATTTTCACCTTGGCAGGAGCAGAGAAGATAAGAAGGCATAGGTATTAGGGGAGCCTGATAAAAATTAACAATAGCCAGAGGCATCCAGCACGAGCCTTGAAAGGACAGGTGAATCTTGCTTACTTAGTGGTGGAGGTGGTTAGTTGCCCTTGAGTTAATTCCTCAAGATGACCTCACGTATGCAGAGTAGAACTGATTTTTGGGTTTTCAAAGCTGATGACCTTGCAGAAGCAGATCATCAGGCATGCCTTCAAAGGTGCCTCTGGGTGAATTTCAAGGGCTAGCCTTACAGCTAGTAGTTGAGGGTTTACTCATTCCCACCACTCAGGGACCTTTGCTTACCTAGAAGAGCTGAGAAACTGTAACTGGAGGGAGGAGGCCATGAAAGAGAGAGCAAAATAAAATCAAGGGTAATGAAGTGAAGTATTTTACTCATGAAAATTCCAAAAGAACTTCCTCTCATTACAAAAATAGTGAATGCTACAATGAACATAGGCAGTGGCTCCTAGGAGAAAGGGTCCCTGAAGTGGAACCATATGGAAAGGAGGAGAGCCCTAGTAGATATTTTGAGAGTGAAAATCTGGGGAGAGAGAGGAGTCTAAAAAGGATTTTTAGGAACTTGTGCAACTTGTGCTGTGTGTGTGTGTGTGTGTGTGTGCTTGGCTGCTAACCAAAAGGTCGGTGGCTCAAACCCACCAGCAATACAGAGGGAGAAAGACTTTTCCTCTCCGCTCTGGTTCAACTGAGCTAGATACTTCACCTACTACTTTTTTTTTTTTTTTAATGAATATACCTTTTATGCATTGCCATCAAGTCGATTCTGACTCATAGTGACCCTATAGGCACTGCCATTGAGTGGGATCTGACTCCTAGTGACCCCTCCTTAGGTTTCCCAGGTGGTATCACTATGAAAGTACATTGCCCAACCTTCCTTCCGAGGAGTGGCTGGTGGGTTTGAACCTCCAGCCTTTGGTTAGCAGTCAAATGCCTTAGGCACTACGCCAACAGAGCTCCTTAGTGACCCTATAGGACAGAGTAAAACTGCCTCATTGTGTTTCCAAGGCTGTAAATCTTTGCAGAAGTATGTTGTTGTTGTTATGTGCTGTGGAGTTAGACCCGACTGATAGCAACCCCTCCTTGGGTTTCTGAGGGGATATCACAATAGAAGTAGATTGCCCAACCTTCCTTCTGAGGAGTGGCTGGTGGGTTTGAACCGCCAGCCTTCTGGTTAGCAGTCAAGTGCCTTAGGCATACTGCATCATAAAAGTGAGGCCGTGGAGCGGCTGGTGGGTTCTAACCACAGACCATTTATTTGGTTAGCAGCGGAATGCTTTAACCACCGTGCTACCAGAGCATTTTTAACTTTTCTTTTACTGTGGTGAAATGTATGTTCTGGTAAAGAACAGCCTAGGAAACCCTGTGGGGCAGTTTTACTCTATCATATAAGGTCACTATGAGACAGAATCTACTTTACAGCTCACAACAACAATGCGCTTTGCGTGGTCTACAAAAACACTTTTCCAGAGTTGTTGGGAGTTGCAAATGCTTTACAGATTTGCCCAATAACGTTGTTGACATCTGGGGATATCCTTGTATGCCAAGCATTGCCAAACATACCTTGCACATATAACATGTATGGTGGTTTTTCCACAGCATGGAGATTGTGGGTGCAATTTATAAAATACAGATGATCAGAAGGATCACAGAACTTGTTGAATGGATGTATGTTCTGCTGTGTATGTTTTCACAAAAGTAAATATTAAAAAAAAAATCACTGAAAGAAAAGTAACATTGTGTCATATATCTTTCCTCATCAATAGATAATAAAAGAAGATATTCAGATGGGGGAGGAGAAATCTTTAATGATGTCAGAACCAGAAGAGTGTCTAGGGACATCCTCAAATCCTTGCTAATATTCCCATGTCTTTGCTGCTTTATAAATCATGTCCTAGTGTTGAACCCTCCTAGAGAAATGAACACAATATTTTTCTTTTTTTTTTAAAGAAAACTGGAAAAAGGAATTTTGAGGTTATTTCTGAAGTAGAAATTTTATGTCTTCTGTGAATCTTCTCTTGGAAGAGGAGAGAAAAAGAGGCAAATGCATTCACAGATTAAATCAACAGATCCTCTCCTTTTTTGCCTTTCAGGTCACAGTCTCAGATGCTTCCTTTGTCTATGAAAACATTAAAAATATAAATAGGTAAAAGAAAACTGACTTACCTCTGTTTATTCTAAGGTGATTGATAATATTCTTGTTCTCTTTTGTAGCTTTCCTCTTTTCTTATTTACTTACTACTTTTTTTGCATGAATATAACTATTTCTTTGAATTTTTGAATTTTATGTTTTAAAATTTTTGTTTTGCAGTATTTCCTCCCCTCCCAGCCCACCTCTGGTAACCAACAAAGAAAGTTTCCTTCCATGTATAAATCTTTCCTTGACTTTTTACAATAATGAACTAATATTTGTACTTCTGTGATTGACTTATTTCACTCAACATAATGTCCTCCAAGTTCATCCACCTTATATGGTGTTTTGCAGATTCTACATTATTTTTTCAGTGTTGCATAGTATTCCATTGTGTGTATGTACCATAGTTTGGTTATCCATTCTTCAGCTGACAGACACCTAGGTTGTTTCCATCTTTCTGCTATTGTAAATAGTACTGTGATGAACATGGGTGTGCATATATCTATTCTTGTTCTGGCTCTCACTTCTTTAGGATATACACCTAGTAATGGGA
>NW_006921799.1:3960029-3971075 GCF_000298275.1 Orycteropus afer afer | reverse complement strand
TGTTTGTTGGCTGCCTGAATATTCTCTTTGGTGAAATGTCTATTCATGTCTTCCGCCCCCTTTTTTGATTGGATTGTTTATCTTTTTGTTGTTGAGGTGTTGGAGTCTTCTATACATTTTAAAGATAAGTCCCTTGTCAGGTATGTCATTGCCAGATATTTTTTCCCCAAGCTGTAGGTTCTCTTTTGACTCTTTTGGAGAAGTCTTTGGAAGCACATAAAGATTTATTTTTAGAAAGTCTCATTCATTTAGTTTATCTTCTGCTGTTTGTGCATTTTGGGTTATGCTTGACAGTCTATTTATGCCATAAATGAGGGACCCTAAATTTGCCCCTGCTTATTCCTTGAGTAACTTTATAGTTTTAAGTTTCACATTTAAGTCTTTGATCCATCTGGAGTTAGTTTTTGCGTATGGTGTGAGGTTATGAATCTTGTTTCATTTTTCTGCAAATAGATATCCAGTTTTGCTGGCACCATTTGTTACAGAGACCATTTCTTCCCCATGTAATGGATTTCAGCCTTTTGTCAGAAATCCACTGACCACAGATTGATGGATCTATTTCTGGGTTCTCAATTCTGTTCCACTGGTCTATGTGTCTGTCATTGTAACAATACCAGGCTGTTTTGATGACTGGGGCTGATTTGTTCTTCTGTTGTAATAGTGCTTTGCTTGTACAAGATCTCTTTCCTTTCCATATAAAATTAATGATCATTTTTTCCATATCTTTAAAGAATGTTGATGGGATCTGGATTGGGATTGCACTGAATGTATAGATTGCTTTGGGTAGTATTGACATTTTGATGATGTTTATTCTTCCTATCCATAAGCATGATATGTTTTTCCACTTATGTGGATACCTTATGGTTTCTTAAAGTAGTCTTTTGTTGTTTTCTTTGCACAGGTCTTTTGTGTCCCTCAACCAAGCAAGGCAACCATTGCCGTGGAGTTGGATCTGACCCATAGCGACCCCTCCTTGGGTTTCCGAGGCAGTATCACTATGGAAGTAGATTGCCCAACCTTCCTCCCGGGGAGTGGCTGGTGGGTTTGAACCTTCTGGTTCAAACTTTTGGTGGGTTTGCCTTCTGGTTAGCAGTCAAGTGCCTTAGGCACTACGCTAGTGAGATATATTCCCAAGTATTTTATTTTTTTGGTGCATGAATATAACTTCCCTTTTACTGCAGTAAAATATATGAAACAAACATTTGTCATTTCAACCATTTTTATGTTGAAATGTGTACAATTCAGTAATATTCATTACATTTACTGTGTTGTGTGACCATCACCATTATCCATTTCCAATTTTTTCCCCTTACACCCTTAAATGATACCTCCTTAAGTGTCCCTTAAATGATACCTCCTTTCTTCATCTCACTCACCGCTGGTAATCACTAATAAACTTTGATCTCTATGTGTTTTCCTAGTCTAGATATTTTTTGTATATGGGATCATATAATATTTTTTCTTTTGTGTCTGATACCTATTAATCTTGCAATACTTTATTCGCACTCTCAATATTTAAAGGATTATAGTTGATGTGAACACTCCCTGGGTGGTGCAAATGGTTAAGCATTTAAGCTGAGAGTTTGGCAGTCTGAACCCACCTAAGAGGAGCCTGAGAAGACAGAGGTGGCCATCTGCTTCTGAAAGGTCACAACCTTGAAAACCCTATGGACCAGTTCTGCTTTGCACACATGGGGTCCCATGTGTCTGAATCAACTCAACAACATCTGACAACAACAATAACAAATTGTGTGTGTGACTATTTATATTTACATATTGTAAATATATGTGTGCATTTACATATTGTAGCATTTTTCCACATCATTCAAATCTTCATCAAATTTGCCATACCCTGCTAGAAGAACAAAGAAATCCATCTGGAAGAAGTACAGCTAGAATGCTTCTTAGAAGTGAGGATGGCAAGACTTCATCTTACATGCTTTGGACATATTATCAGGAGGGCCTAGTGCCTGGAGAAGGACATGATGCTTGGTAAAGTAGGGGGTCAGTGAAAAAGAGGAAGACCCTCAATGAGATGGATTGACAAAGTAGGTGCAACAATGGGCTCAAGCACAGCAATGATAGTGAGGATGGAGTGGAACTGTGCAGTGTTTCATTTTGTTGTATATAGGGTTAAGGAGCTCTTGTGGACTAACTGCTAACCAGAAGGTTGGTGGTTCAAATTCCCCAGCTACTCTGTGGAAGGAAGATGGGACAATCTACTTCCATCAAGACTTACTGCCTCAGAAACCCAGTGGGGATCACTATAAGTTGGCCTCAACCCAATAGCAGTGAGTTTTGTTTTTTTGGCACATAAGGTTACTGTGAGTAGGAACCAACTCAATAGCAACTAACAATATTCAATCTTCATTTAAAATTAGTTTTCCCATATTTTCATATGTATATCTTATGATTCATTTAACTCTTTTGTGGTGAATTTCTAAGTTTTCACCATTAGATGTAATACTGTGCTCTACATTGTTGTGAGAGTATGTTGATTTTATTTTTTAAATATTTTATTATGTTTTTGGTGAAAGTTTACAGCAAACTAGTGAGTATATTGATTTTTTTTCACCAGAATTATTCTTCTGGCAGGTAGCAGTACGCTGATTCTCTCTGGTCACCGCATTCTCAAACTCTCAGCTCATGTACTTTAGGTAGGAGGGGAGTATATCATTTAGGACTAATCTGAGGATTCCCTTGATCACAGTGATTGGCTCAACAATGGGCTTGTGATCCAAACAAGTCAACTAGTTGCAATAATTTCTTGGCTGAGACTTCTGAGAGACTCATACATTTTTCTCAAAGGATTTAAAATTAACAGGGTCCGAAAGTAGTACTGCTGACTGTCTTGCCACCATGGTTGTTGTTGTTAGGTACTGTCAAGTTGGCTCCAACTCACAGACCCTACATACAACAGAACAAATGCTTCCCTGTGGTCCTGTACTATCCTCACAATTGTTGCTATGTTTGAGCTCATTGTTGCAGCCATTGTGTTAATTAGGGTCTGAGTCTTTTTCTCTGACCATCTACTTTACCAGACATGATGGATCAGAATTTGAACTCCACATTACAAAATCTAGATGTGATATTATGGTCAATAAAAAACAAACAGAAACCCCCAAACAATTGATGTTGAGTTGACTGTGACTCATGGTAACCCCATGTGGGTCAAAGTAGAACTGTGCATCATAAGGTTTTCAATGGCTGATTTAGATCTTCAGTCCTTTCTTCTTAGCTGCATCTGGGTAGATGAGCACACTACCTGCCTGCACCACTTAGGAACTCCATTAGGGGCAATGAAGCTTTTAATTTCTTGACATGAGACAGATTGTTGGTTTGGGGGCCCTTAGTCTACCATGTCTCTTAGTATTTATGCTCTGTGTAGTTCTCTCCCACATTAATTTTCAGCTACATTTTGTTCCTAGGACATTAGCAGACATAATGCAGGTGGAAGCTTGATCAGCATTTGCACATTGGGATTTATTCTTTTGTAAGATTTTCTTAGAAATCACTTGCAAACTGAAGAAGCCCAGGCAGCCACATAAAAAAGGTTTATACAGGAGAAATAGTCTCTCAGCTGATAGTCACAGCTGAGCCCCCAGCTGGTGTCTACTACCTCTTGCCAGTCATGTGAATGGGGCCATTTTGAATATACCAGCCATCCCAGTGCTCTAGTTGTCACAACATGAAGCCAAAGAACCACCCTGGCAGCCCAGAGAATCATGAGAAATTATATATTGATATTGTTTTAAGCCACTAAATTTTGGAATGGTTTGTGATATAATAATAGATATTCAAAACAGTTGAAAGTGGTCTTTCCTTCCTTCTAATTTCTTCAAGCAAACATTATAAGACTTTATAATAGGCCCCAAGGAAGAGGCAAAGATAAGAGAAGAAAGAGTCATGACTCTTGTCTAAGGGAACATCATGCCCCCTGCACATCTAGCTCTACCTGGACGTCTTTCTGAGCTTCAGACTTTCATTTTAGCTGGTTATCAGTATTTCCAAAGCAGAACTCATTTTACTTCACTTCAAACCTCTCCTCTTCCTCCTTTTTCTATTTTGGTTATTAGTATTACCATATATCCAGCTGTCCATTTAGAAATCTCAAATTCATTTTGACACTCCCTTCACTCTAAAGAGCCCAGTTGGCACAGTGGTTAAAGTGCTTGATTGTCAACTGAAAAGTCAGTAGTTGGAACCCACCAGTCACTTTGTGGGAGAAAGATGTGGCAGTCTGCTGCCATAAAGATTACAGCCTTGGAAACTTTATGGAGCAGTTCTGGTCTGTCCTATAGGGTCACTATGAGTCAGAATCAACTCGATAACAAGATATTGTCAGGTCACTCTCACTCCTTATGCTGAAACAGCTCACACAGTTTGTTGACCTTAGTTAGCATTGTGGCAATAAAACACACTCTCTGGGTGTGGTAATGCTGGCTGCCTTGGGAAGGGAAGCCCTGTATGCCAGGAGGCACTGACACAACAACTCTCACAGAGGTTGTAGTCACTGGGATTGTTGTAGCTGCCAAGGGTACTATCCTAGAAAAGAGTGAGTAGCTGGACATTCTGGTCAAGATGAGAAAACTTTTCTTCTGGCAGCTTTGCCTCCAGAGTCATTGGGTAGAGATTTCTGTGCCCTCTATCTACCTCCAGTCTTAGTTGGATGAAGGACCAATTGCAGTCAGAGCAAGGTAGCCACAAAGGAGGCTGCACTCATGTATAATCTTAAAAGACTTATACTAACATCCTCCTTAGTGCAAAACCTATACAAATTGCACACATTTTTAAAAAGAGTAAAAAAAACAATACTTGAAAACAGATTTAATTAATACAGAATTGAGTCAGCTGTGCTTCATTTAGAGTGTGTCACATTATAAGCAGAATGAAGTATCTTCAAAATATTTTAGCCAGGAAATCTGGTTTTGCTGCCTTCTTAGTATACCATTATTCATGCAATATGTGGCTACAGAAATTTGAAGCCACACACCATTCTTTTTCCTTTTTCTGTACTGCAAAGACAACTTACTTTTCTAATTCTGAGCTAGAAAAGGAGTTAAGAGACTTAGGCTCAGAGCTGATGGTGACCTATCAGGAGTCTTTGTGCATGTTAGAAGAAGGCACCCTCTCTAGGTGGAGGCAGTCGGTGGGCAGATGGCACCACTAATTCTAGGTGGATACACTCCTTCCTTGCATACAGCTTGACTGAGAGAATGTTAGCTGGGTTTTAGTCTTTACCAAAGGCTCCAAAGGACTCTCTGGGTGGTGCAAATGGTTAAGCACTTGGCTACCTACCAAAAGGTTGGCTGTTCAAACTTACCCAAGATGCCTTGGAAGGAAGGACTGGTGATCTGCTTTTGAAAGATCACAGCCATTAAAACCCTATGGTGTGGTTAGGGAAACTAAAATAATGGAAATTGAACAACCAGAATGGAAATGATGAGAATGCTCATATGCTGTGAGGAATGTAGTCAATGTCATTGAACAATTTATGGAGACATTTTTGAATGGGAATCTAAACTGCTGTGTAAACCTTCATTGAAAACACAGTAAGATATTATTTTAAAAAAACAGAACACACCGAACAAAACCCTATGAAGTACAGTTCTACTCTGCAACACTTGGAGTTGCCATGAGTCAGTACTGAGTCAGTACTGACTCATGGCAACTGGTTTGGTTTTTAGCTTGAAAGATACCATAAAAGCCAGGTGACTTTGTATAGTACAGAAAGGGTACAATTGCTCTTAGTATTTCTTCTTTGCCTCTATGAGGTTCTGCCATGAGCTAGTTGTGTAACTTTGTGTCTCTGCATCTAGGTTTCTTCAACATGGCAGAAAGAGCACTGCATCTGGGGCCAGGATACCTGAGTTGGTCTTGTCTCCTCCTCTTAGTCACAATGTGACCTTCAGCAATGTGACCTTTGACTTCAGTAGGCCCTAATTTTATTATCTGATTTGGAAAATGTAGGTGGGTAAATCAGAGAATCTCCAAGCATCTCCTTCCAGATTAAAAAAGTTTTGATACCAATATGTTCCAGAAATCCAGGCATATATTCAGAATCTTCAAGTTTCGTTATGGTCTGCCTCCATCCCCTCCTCTTACTGCAGCTCAATTAGTCAATTTCTCTGCATTTCAGTTTTGCTTTATTTGTAAAATGGAGATAATAAGAGATGACTTAGAGGGATTCAGGGAGGATAAACTAATTAATGGTCATAAAGTTCTAGTGGTAGTGTGTCTGCTAAGTGGTCATGACTCTAAACAGATCTTTATAGGTTCATGACTGCTCACTGCTTTAGCGTCAGACAACACCATTTATAACATGATTCTTTCTATCTCTTTCTCTGTTTTTTAAACTGAAGAAAGACACTCTGGCATAGGGAGGAATCATATCAGAAGCAAAGTCCATAAAGAATAGTGTCTAGAAGTGGGGCAAAGGGAGGCCAGGGTATCTGAGTTGAGGGAGGAAGGAATCTGTGTTTGGAAGAAATTGCTGTTGCAGTAGAGATCATTGGGGCTTGAGCAACTGGCAGGTTTCTCTCCTTGGCAGATTAGGTAGTGGCGGAAGGGATGGCCACCACCCATCTCTCAGTTTATCGTACTGTGGGGCTTGCATGTTGCTATGATGTTAAAAGCTATACCACTGGGTTTTAAATACCAGCAAGGTTACCAGTTGTGGAAATATATCAGTGGAGCTTCCTGGCTAAGACAAATTAGGAAGAAAGGCCTGGTGAACTACTTCTGGAAATTAGCCAATGCAAAATCTTACAGGTGACAACAGAAAATTGTCTCATATAGTACAGGAAGATGAGCTCCCTAGGTTGGAAGACACTACCTGATAGCCACACCTATGGACTCAAATAAACCAATGATTGTGAAGACAGCACAGGACTGGGCAATATTTCATTCTGTTATGCATAAGGTCACTATGAGTCAGAGCCTAATTGACGGCATTTGACAATAACAACAGAAGAGATGGCACTGAGACTGGAAGAAATACATTTTGACTCTGTATCTGTTGGTGCTGTTAGTTTTTGGTTTCACATTCTTTTACCTTTGCCATGTATGATGATGAAGGCAAGAAAGCAAGTATAAGGTCA
Source organism: Orycteropus afer afer (assembly GCF_000298275.1). Classification (NCBI taxonomy): domain Eukaryota; kingdom Metazoa; phylum Chordata; class Mammalia; order Tubulidentata; family Orycteropodidae; genus Orycteropus; species Orycteropus afer. The sequence continues at coordinate 3,963,975 of NW_006921799.1, read as the reverse complement.
GGAAAATGCATTTCCTTAAGACAATCTTGCTATGACGCTAAAGATCCTAACCAAAACCCAAACTCACTGCCGTCTTCCAACTCATGGTGACCTCTCTTTGGGTTTCTGAGGCGGTATCACTACGGAAGTAGATTGCCCAGTCTTCCTTCCATGGAGTGGCTGGTGGGTTTGAACTGCCAGCCTTTTTGGCTAGCAGTCAGATGCCTTAGGCACTACCTCACCATAGCCACCTCCTTTTAAACACCAACTTTGTATTTTGCTCATTGATCTAAGTTATGTTCTGGACAATCTGAGACTTCAAAAACTAGAAAATATACTCCAGGATAGATTACAAATACCAGTCATTGTGTATGGCTAAGTTTTATTTCTTCCTTGAGGCCTCAGATCCCTTCAGTTGGATTAGTTCTTTTTCCTAGTGCTTCCATAGTGGTTCTTGGATTACCCTCTATTAGTGGTACTCATGTAATTATCCTGATAAATTGTAATTTCCTTGAGGGCAGAGAACATATCTTATTCATCTCTAAGCTCCTTATGTTGTTGTTATGTGCCATCCAGTCAGACCTGACTCATAGCGACCCCTCCTTGGGTTTTCGAGGCAGTATCCTACGGAAGTAGATTGCCCCATCTTCCTTTCGAGGAGTGGCTGGTGGGTTTGAACTGCCAGCCTTCTGGTTAGCAGTCAAGTGTCTTAGCCACTATGCTACCAGAGCTCCCACAAGCTCTTTATAATATCTAGAATACAACATTCAACGTAGTTTAAGATTTAATAGCTATTTATTAAGTGATTTTTTTTTTTTTAAATTTTCTTTATGCTATATGAAGAAAGAAGAAGAGAAACTGAATTGGAAGGTTTTAAGACTTTTGATCCTGTTGGGTTTATCACTCAGGTAAATCTTATCTTTTTTTTTTTTTTTTTTGATTAAATTTTCTCTGTGGGCCTAGGATTCTCTTGTTGACATAATGGCACAGGATTAGTTTATTTGGTGATCTAGTTATATTACCTTGGAAAGTAGAGGGAAATGACCTACATGAAATTAATTTTGTCTGTGGTGGAGGAGGTTAGATAGATCTAGATTGGAAGAGGACATGCAATTATGGCAGAGGTAATAAAGGAAAAATCCACTTGCTATGAGTTGGCCCTTGGTCAGCTTTCATTTTAGTTATGTACATTCTCACTCAGATGGGTCCTCTCTGCAAGTACCTTAATGTGGATCAGTTTAGGAATTTTGCTGCCCTATCTCACCAAGAACATTAAATAAAGTAAGCACTAATTCTGTGTTATGATTGGTCTTATGGTGAACTTTGGATAATGAAGTATGTTGTCAGTAGATCTTTCTGCTGTAATTCTTACCACACAATTTGCTAAGGAATCTTTACCTTTACACACAATGTATCTAGAAAGTATAGGTAAAAGGTTATATTTTCATGTCCTTTGTAGGCAAAAGGAAAGTTTACTGACCCCCTAAGTCATATTTTCATCTTAAAATAGAAAAAGATATAGAATCAAAGAGCTAAAGCATTCTAGATAAGATTCTGCCTCAAAAAGTTATCTGATTCCTTCATTTCATGAGTGATGACGCTGAGGATGAGAGAGCTCAAGGCAGTAAGACAGGGATCAAAATCCAGTTTTCTGAATCTCAATCCTGCATATTATTTACTATATATTTATTTTCCTGTGAAGATATTGTCTGACTTAAATTCATAGCAGTGGTCATTTTTATTTTAACTTACAGTTTGCTTCATTCACTGTATCAAGTATAATTTAACAGAATTGAACTTTGTTAAGATTGTATTCCGTGTGTGGGCTGCTTGTCAGAATTTTCTCTCCTGTGGCACTGGAGTCTTAATAATAAGGATGTTAGGTTCCTTCTAGCCCAGAACCTATAAACCACACCGAGGGTGTTAAACTCAGAATGTTTAGAAGCAAGCAAAGGATTTATTAGAGCGGTTGAATCTATGGTATGTAATGCAAACCATTTGTTATTACTACTGTATCAGTAAGGGATGTTTTATGCTATAAGTATGCTGACTAACTGGATTAAGCAATAAAGATACTTAATGATCTCACACACAAATAGGTGAGTGGAGGTTTGACAATGTCTTCAAAGTCTAAGATTCTTTCTAACTTTCTGCTCGACCACCCTTCATATACTGACTTGGTGACTCATTGTCTCAAAATGGTTGCTTTGTTTCTAGGCATCCATCTCTATTCAAGGCAGCAACAAGGGAAATGAGTCAGTGCCAGTAACCTTATTCCTATTTTTTGAAGAAAACAAATGCTTTTTCAGAAGATTATCTGTAGATTTCCATCTACTTCTTGTTGGTCAGTACTGTACTTTGTCTTCTGGAGACTCTTGTCTGAAAGAGAACTAGAAAAGTGAGTTATATAGCTTTTCTTTTTCTATAGTGGATGTGGGAAAGAGAAGTAGACTGGAAATAAGTATTCAGTTAGCCAAATTTCAATGTGATTTAGCCTAAGAATAAAAGATATAAACCAATTATAAGTAATATTTAATATCATCTTCTAATTTTGATTTATTGTCTGGTCCATTTCCCTTGATGAAGAAGTCAGAAGGCCAGCTCGACTGTTTGGTTAGATCCAAGAGTATTTACTGAGTGTGACAAATGGACCCAAACTGGGGGACAGGTGCAATTAACAGATCAGTAGGCAAAGTGGGGTCAAGACATAAGTAAAAGTAGGTCATCCACAGAGGAGAAAGTTGATCAAAGTGGTTAAGGTCATGGACTCTAAAACCAAATAGTTCTAGGTTTAAGTTCTTCCTCTGTCATTTCCTAGCTCTGTGACTTCACCAACCTTTCTAAGCTTCATTTTCTTCATCAATTTAATGAGGACAATAATAATATGTTATTCATTGTTGTGAGGAGTTATATTTATAAATTACTATTCTGGTTACCTAGTGCTGCTCTGACAAGAAAATACCACAAATGGGATGGCTTAACAAACAGGAGTTTATTCTCTTACAGTTTGGAGGCTTTAACTCCAAGTTCAAAGTGCCAGGCTCTAGGGCCTGGGTGAAAGCCCCTTGACCTTGGGTTTCAGCTCTGCATCCAGCTCCCAGCCCACTGAAGCTAGAGGCTTTTTTTTTTTTTTTTTCACTCAGACAGCTGCTGGCTGATGAAGCTGCCAAGCCCAAGGTTGACAAGTAAAAAGGCACAGTCCCAATATTACCAAATCACATGGCAGGTCATCAATTCAAGTCCATTGTAAGTCCCAAGGTCGGCAGTAATTGGTAGTCCAAGCGTACCATATGCTAGAGACTGTCCCTAAGGTTTCTCCTTATGTACAGGAAGCAGACCACATACCCAAAGCAGCTACTGAGCTGCTTGTGGTAGATCCCACCATGGAGCTGATTGCTAGTCTCATCATGGGGAATAACTGCCACCAGCTGCCCAGCCACTCAACCAGGTCCAGCAAAGTTGATACACAAACATAACCACCACAATTACTGAGCACACTCTTGCTCATACTAAGTGCATCTTCATCATATCATCATCATCATTATCAAAACAGGAGAGGACTGAGGTGTAGGTATTAGGAATTGGGTATAGAATGAAGAAACCAGAGAGCCTATAGTGTGAAAGTGGCTTAAGTGGAAAAGCATTAGAATGAAATCAGGCAATGCATATTCCTTGCAGTTAGGGTGGGTTGCCATCCTGTTGCAAGGGAGTATGAAGGACTGATAATGTGAGAGTATTCCTCTTATTTTGTGGCTTACACACATCTTCTGATAAATGGTTTACTGTATCAAATGAAACCGAATTCACTGCCATTGAGTTGATTTCAACTCATAAAAACTCCCATTGGGTTTCCAAGGCTATAAATTTATTTATTTTATTTATTTTTTATTTACTGTGATTTGGGTGAAGATTTACAGAGCAAATTCACTTTCCATACAGCAGTTCACATATACTTTGTCTCATGTCA
>NW_006921799.1:3933041-3956299 GCF_000298275.1 Orycteropus afer afer | reverse complement strand
GCTTTTTAAACCTACAAAATGGTGGTGCTGTCCGGATTGGCAAAAGTCCACAACTCAGCCCACCTTTCTCCACCTTCTCCGTTTGTTCCTCAGCCACCGTGCACAGTCTTCCAGGCTGTCCCTGGCTAGCAGGGTGATTTTTGGGTTAATTCTTAGGTCCTACCACCACTCAGGTATCTCCAAGCTCTGTCATCTGTGCCATCAGCGTCGCTCAGGCCTCTGCCAGACTGCAGCTCTGTGTGTCTCCTGTTTTGGTATTTTCACGCAAATTCTTCTGCTAGTTGGGGTTTAGTCCACTTTTGTATCCTTCCCTTCAAGGCTCAGGGGTCCAAGATTATCTTCTGTGTTTGTGTTAATTGGTTTCCCTTTTCTTTGTTGAAGAGGGTCTGTGCAGTCCTTCTGCCTAGTCTGCCATCTTGCCAGAACTCTCAAGGCTATAAATTTTTATGGAAGCAGACTGCCTCATTTTTCTTCTGCAGGGGGGCTGGTGGGTTCGAACCACTGGTCTTTTGGTTAGTAGTCAAATGCTTTAACCGCTACTTCACCAGAGCTCCTTGGTTTACTGCATAGGAGTGTGGAAATGGGATGGTGGAACGTAGAAATACTGGTAACAGACCTCCAAGGAGGAAAAATAGCACAGGAATTCCATAATCCTATGAAAACTATTTATTATAGAACCCAAAGAGCATTAGCTTCTCTCTTTATCTTCCATGCCATACTCTGATTGTGTATATTCATGTATTAGGAGTCACTGAGAGGCCTGTTAGAGTGCCCACTTACATAGCAGTAATTCTAGGTAGAATGGACATTTAGGCACATTGGGATGTTGGCTTATAGACACGTGTGGTATGTCTAAGTTCATTACAGCTTTTCCTGCCTGTGGTTTAAAATGGGATGGAGATGTAAGACAATGTTTAGGAGGCTTCTACCTTCCTTTGGGGCTGGACAGCATCTGCCTACCAAATGCCCGTTCCTCTGTATCAGCAGCTGTGAGTAGGAGTCGTTAGTTACACGACCTCTTTTCCTCTCAAAAAAGACCTCATGTGAATAGTAACAGCACTACTACATATATTAGACACTATACTTATGTTGGGAGCTCTGGTAGTGTAGTGCATAAGACACTTGACTGCTAACCAGAAGGCTGGTGGTTCAAACACACTAGCCACTCCATGGAAGGAAGGTTGGGCAATCTACTTCCGCAGTGATACCAACTCAGAAACCCAAGGAAGGTTCACTATGAGTAGGGTCCGACTTGATGGCACGTAACAACAACTACTTATGTTAACTAATTTAATCCTCAAAACAACCCTATTTGGAATTACCTCTATTTTACAGATGAGGAATCTCAAGGTAAACAACTTGTCAAGGTTATAAAGATGTCTGCTGTGTAGGTAAACCAAACTACCAGACTCACTGCTGTGGAGTAGGATCCGACTCATAACAACCCTTCCTTGGGTTTCTGAGGCAGTATCACTATGGAAGTAGATTGCCCAATCTTCTTTCCAAGGAGTGGCTGGTGGGTTTTAACAGCCAGCTTTCTGATTAGCAGTCAAATACTGTAAGCACTACACCACCAGAGCTCCCAAGGCGATATTAAAAAAAAAAGCAAACCTAGTTGCCATTAAGTCAATGCCAACTCTTAATGAACCCATGTGTCTCAGATCAGAACTGTGCTCCATAGGTTTTCAGTGGCTGATTTTTTGGAAGTAGGCCATTCTTCTGAGGCACCTATTGGTGGCCTCGAACCTTCAACCTTTTGGGTAGCAGCCAAGTGTGTTAACTGGCTAGGTCAAGATTTGTGCATCTAGACATCTTTATGCTAAGGTCCACTGGTCTGTTGTAACTGTTACCAATTGTTTCACTTTAATTTTTGCAAGAACAGTGGAGTTCACTGAAGTTTTGAGACATAAGGTTTCCCCTACCATGGATACAGTAAAAGGAGAAGAGTTCATGTATAGGCTTTTCCTGACATGTTAGCCAATATTTTGTCATGGCTCCTCTTTGCCTTTTTATGTATGGACTTTGAAAGTACACACATAACAAGATGACTTGCATACAGATGGATTTTCTCTAGAGTTTCTAGGGAGGTAGCTTTTGGGAGTTCAGCATTGGTTCAGAGGTTTAAAGTGAGGGAGGCTGTTGAGGAAAAGTTTCTTTAGATGGTGCTACTTGAGCTAGGTGTTAAGAAGGGTGAACAAAAGATGATGGGACAGAGAATCCCCAGCAAGGGCAAAGATAGGAAAGCAAAAAGAAACATACAGCACTTCAATAATGAGCAATTCAGTTTGACTGCAATATAAGGCATATGAAAGAAAATATTTAGAAATAAGATGAGTAAGGGGTAGATCATGGCAGACTTTAAATGCTAGATCAAGAAGTAGGAATTCTACTCAGTAGGAAAAGGGGAACCTATTAAGTAAAATCTAGGTTAAAAAGTCTCTTCTGGAGGGAGGACAACTTCAATTCCACTTACACTCATTTCCATACTAACTCAACCTGTAGTATTTATAACTGCCTGACTTCTGATACCAGGTTGAAGGCTGTGATATAGAATTTCAATTCTCATCATTGTCTTCCTGTTAGGGAACAGGCAGGTGTACCAACATCATGTTTCTGAAAAGTAGACTGAGGTAGAGAACTGTTAGACAGATGGTAAATGACTAAAACTAGATTTATATTTTCTGTCAGGTTAATTTGTTCATTTATTTAATGAACATTTCTGATAATCTTTTAGGTATAGTGCATATAGCTGTTAATGAACTTGATGCTAGTAAAAATAGTCATCTCCCAACTTTACGGTATATCTAAGCTTAATTTTTAAAATCTTGGATTTGACTCTCTTTAGCACTCCTTGTGTATCCTTGGGTCTGAGCTTCCATTATCTCTTGTCCAATTCTTGCAAAAGCTTATATATTTTTTTAAAAAAAATTATTTATTTTGTTCTTATTATTGTTGAGAATATATACTGCAAAACATACAATAATTCAATCTTTTTTAATGCATTTTATTGAAATATAATTTAAGTACAATGAAATACACAAAACAAAAGTGATAAAGGTCAAAGCATTTTTTATTTTTTTTGCAGTGTTCTCTCCCTTCCCCTCCCACCCTTGGTAACCAAGAAAGAAAGTTCTCTTCCATATATAAAGCTTTCTTTGACTTTTTACAATAATGAACTAATACTATATTTGTCCATCTGTGATTGACTTCTTTCACTCAGCATGATGTCCTCCAAGTTTATCCATCTCATGCGGTGTTTTGCAGAGTCTACATTATTCTTTAGGGTTGCGTAATATTCCACTGTATGTATGTACCACAGTTTGGTTATCCATTCTTCTGTTGATGTGCACGTAGGTTGTTTCCATCTTTTTGTTACTGTAAATAGTGCTGTGATGAACATGAATGTGCATATATCTGTTCTTGTCCTGGCTTTCACTTCTTTAGGATATACATCTAGTAACGGGATTGCTGGGTCAAATGGTATACCTAATTCCAGCTTTTTAAGGAATTGTCATATTGCTTTCCACAGTGGTTGTATCATTTTACAGTCCCTATAGCAGTGGATGAAAGTCCCAATCTCGCCACATCCTCAGGAGCATCTGCCATTTTCTGTCTTGCTGAACTTTGCCATTAGTGCTGGGGTGAGGTGGTATCTCGTTGTTGTTTTGATTTGCATCTCTCTGATGGCTAATGATCATGAGCATTTCTTCATGTGTTTGCTGGCTGCCAGAATATCTTCTTTGATAAAGTGTCCATTCGTGTCTTCTGACCATTTTTTAATTGGATTGTTAATTTTTTTGTTGTTGAGATGTTGGAGTTTTCTATAAATTTTATAGACAAGTCCCTTGGCAGATATATAATTATCGACAAGCATGAATTTGTTGTTGTCATTTTGTTATGTGCTTTTTCATAGTGTTGATTTCTCTGTTCCGTAAAATTTTCTGTGCCGAACTCATTTTGTTTATGAATCATGTTATCACTCTCTTTGTTGCTATTGTTTTAGTATTTGCTAACTATTTGTACTGGTCCTCTTTTTTTATTTTGATGTGAAGATTTATCATTTTTCTTTGAAGTTACCCTGTGATTTATAATTTCTTCCCAAGCTTAGAACAATCTGTTCTATCTTGTAGTTGTCTTGAATTCCCTACCATTTAGAAGTTCTATAACTATACAGTTTTTTCCCTCTTTTTGGTTTGCAGTTGCCTTCATTTGTCAATTGATGTCTCTGGTTCCCTGTTTACAAACATGTAGCATCTCTTTGTAAGACTGGTCTGGTTTTGACAAATTCCCTTAATTTCTGCTTATGTAGAAATGTCCTAATTTCACCATCATATCTGAGAGACAGTTTTGCTGGGTATATAATTCTTGGTTGGAATTTTTTTTTCTTTCAGGGTTTTATATAAACCATCCCATTGTCTTCACGCCTGCATGGTTTCTGCCAAGAAATCTGAGCTTATTCTTATTGGTTGCCCTTTGTAGGTAACTTTTTGTTTTTTCCATGCTGCTTTTAAGATTCTTTATCTTTGGTTTTGGTGAGTTTGATGATGATACATCTTGGTGATTTTCTTTTGGGGTCTATCCTGCTTGGGGTTTGTTGGACGGACTTCTTGAATGGATACATCCTCATCTTTCATCATACCAGGAATATTCTCCTCCCACAAATCTTTGACAATTTTTTTCTGTGGTGTTTTTGGTCTCTTCCTGTTCTGGAATTCCAGTTACATGTAGGTCATTCCTTTTGATGGTATCCCACATGAACCTCAGGCTTTTTTTTTTTTTTTTTTAATTTTGTTTTGATCTTTTTTCTGATTGTTCCCTTTCCAAAGAAGTATTGAGGTATTTGCCTTCAATCTCACTAATTCTGTCTTCCATTGATTCAATTTTACTCCTTTGCCCATTCAATGTGTTATCTATATAGGAAAATTTAGTATTAATCTTCTGGATTTCTGTCTGTAGATTTTGTATTATTTGTAATTTTTCATTTATTTTGTCATTTTGTTCTTATATTGTCTTTCAAAATTATTGTAGGGTTTTCTCTGTGTTTTCCTCAATTTTGTCAATGTTTACTTGATCTGTCTCTCAATTCATTGATGGTACCTGTTCTGGTTACCTAGTGCCACTCTGACAAGAATATACCACAAATGGGATGGCCTTAACAAACAGGAATATATTCTCTCACAATTTGGAGGCTTTACATCCAAGTTCAAAGTGCCAAGCTCTAGGGGCTGGGTGAAAGTCCCTCAGCCTTGGGCTTCAGCTCTGCCTCCAGCTCCCAGTCCACTGAAGCTAGAGGCTTTTTTTCACTCAGACAGCTGCTGGCTTCTGAGGCTGCCAATCCAAGGTTGACAAGTAACAAGGCACAGTCCCAATATTACCAAATCACATGACAGGCCATAAATTCAAGCCCATTGTAAGTCCCAAGGTCAGCAGAGCATGGCAGGGTGCTGAACAATGACACAGCTACATGCAGGGTTCAAGGTGCCATAAGCTAGCTGTCATTGCCAAGGTTTCTCCTTTTATAAAGGAAGCAGACCACATCCCAAAGGAAGCTACTCAGCTGGAGTTGATTACCAGTCTCATCATGGGGAATAACTACCACTAGCTGCCCAGCCACTCAACCAGGTCCAGCCAACGTGACACACAAACATAACTACAAAAGTACCTAAACATAATTCTTTTGAATTCCTTATCAGGGAGTTCTAATGCTGCCTCTTCCTCAGGGATGTGTTTTGGGTCTGTATCCTGGTCCCTTGTTTCTCCTACTTTATCTTGCTTCTTTGTGTGGACTCTGATGCTCTGTTGTCTCTGAGGCATTGGGACATTTTTGTGTTTATATTAATTGGTGATTATTTGTTGGAGTGACTTGCCTACGATTTTCATTTTCTTTGTATGCTATTTCTGTAAGCAGGGTACTGTGCTGTGCTCCTCTATTCGCTAATTGACAGCACTTACACACTCACCACCTGCCTCCTTTCCTGTTGTCTGCCTCCTGTCTGTCCCTGCCGTCCTTGGCAAATGGAGCCTATTCTTAGGTCCTTGGAATCTGAATGAGAATGCTGTCACTTTAAAATCCCAAATCACCACTGGTTGTAAACATACAAAATGGCTGCACCCTCGGTCACTTTTAATATCCAAAATGGCTGCTGCTTTTAAACCTTCAAAATGTCTGCACCCTTGGTCACTTTAAATATCCACAATGGCCACCACCTGTGAATAATCAAAATGACTTCACCCTCTGGACAGCCGATAGTCCACAGCTCAGGTTGTCTCCCTCCTTGCTGTTTCCCTTCCTAGTCATAGGCCACCAGTGCAGTCGACCCTGCAGCCCTTGGCGACCAGGGCTGATCTTTAGGTCTCAGGTTCCAACACTATTGGGAAATATTCAGGCCGTTGGTCCTGTCACAGTAGCTGACAATCCACTGCTCCGACCATCTTCACACTCACTGTTTTTGTTCAGGTTTTTCCACTGTTGTTGTTGTTGTTGTTATTTGCCGTTGAGTCGGGCCCGACTCATAGCAACCCCTCCTTGGGTTTCCGAGGCAGTATCACTACAGAAGTAGGATTGCCCAACCTTCCTTCCGAGGAGTGGCTGGTGGGTTTGAACCGCCAGCCTTCTGGTTAGCAGTCAAGTGCCTTAGCCACTATGCTACCAGACTAGTTGGTGCTTAATCCACTTCTGAATACTTCCTTTCAAAGCTCAGGGCTCCAGGACTATCTTCTGTATTTATGTCAATTGGTTTCTCTTTTCTTTGTTGAAGAGGGTCTGTGTAGCTTGTCTTCCTATTCTTCCATCTTACTGGAAGTCTCAATAATTCAACAGTTTTTATATGTGCCTTTCAGTGACATTGATTATATTCTTAAAATTATGCAACTATTCTCACTCTGGTTTGCTGAGTTGTTCCTCCCCTATTAACATAAACGCACTGCCCCCTAAGGTTTCTGTCTAATCTTTTGAGTTGCTTCTATCAGTTTGACCCCATATAGATTAGTTATTAAAAGAGGATATGCCCAAGGCATACATTTCTGCCATAGCCTCTTACTTGGTCTGATGGCTTTTATTATTGAGAATCTTTATACCACACAGTAGCTGGAGTAATTTTATTAAAGCGGAAGACTGATTTTGCCACTCAGCTTCATAATACCCTTCAACAACACTCACTACACGGATTAAAATCCAGACACTCCAGAAAGCCTTGAATAAGTCTGCTCTTGCTAAGACCTCTGACCTTCAGCTTTCCATCTTTCTGTTCCTTGTCTACTGTGCTCAGTCCTCACTGGCCTCTTGCTACTCATAGCATATTTTTGCTTTGCAACCATGATTCTTGCTACTTCCTCTGCTTGGAATGTTTTTCACCCAGATTCCAGAGTGGCTGCCCTACCCTCTAACACCATTCAGATCCCTATTCCAGTGTCAAATCCTTAGACAGCCTTCTTCGACTAGATATCTAGCCATCTTTATGGTACTCAACAATACCTGAAATTATACTTTTGTTTGTCTATTTGTTTATTATATGCACTGCTCATTAAAATGTAAGCTCTTTGGAGGTAGGATTTTCCTTACATGTTCATTGTGGCATCCCCAGTACCTAGATCAGAACTTGGCCTATTAGTGCACAATTAGTATTTATTGAATGAATGAATGGATATTATTGGGACTTCTTTAACAGTTTGGAAAGAAAGCTATTTCATCCTTCAAAAATCTAACATATCTATATGTTTTCCTCACTTATTGCACCTCCATATTGGTCCCTCTTGATTTTTGTAACTCCTAAATGAACAGCATCCATGATAAGTATAGGAGCTCTGATGGTGCTGTGGTTAAGGCATTGGGCTGCTAATCAAAAGGTCAGCAGTTCAAACCTACCAGCTGCTCTGCAGGAGAAAGACTAGGCAGTCTACTTCCGTGAATATTTACAGCCTTGGAAACCCAGAGGGGGTCGCTGTGAATCAGAATTGACTCCATGGCCATAGGTTTGGAATGTTAAGTATATTAATGGCTGTGTGCAATTTAATTTCTGATTTTAATTCTTTTGGCGGCTGTGAATAGTTTTTCTCTGGTTGTTAGTAATTAAAACAAACAAGCAGAAAGAGTCATATTATTCTATGTCATTGCCAAATTGGATATTGCTCAACTCAAAATTAAATGTACACACACCCATAAAACTAGCCAAACTGGCTATTACAATTACATAAAGTTTCTTGTGTTCATCAGCAGTGTTGCCTTTCATAGGGTTTGTCCTGTTTGGCATATACATCAAAGTAACACTCCTAAAGACTTCTACAAAAATGTGGAGCATGTATATGTGGAAAATTTTTTAAGATTTTATATTTTGTTTGCAGATAAATTGCAACAAAAACAGAATTGTTATTGTGATATAAGCATAAGGCACAGAACAGAGAAATTCACTATTTTGTCAAAACTTGGTACTACTCTTAAATCCAGTTGTCAAAACGTCACCAAAACATGGCAGATATGATTCAGCACTGTATTCTGCATCTTGGGAATTTGTGTCTAAATACTAACCTTGATCTCTTAGTGAATGAGTCATTTGCTTACATGGTTAACAATGCTAAGAGCCAACAATGCTGGCCACTAATACCAATTTTTTAGAAGCTGACAGGGTCTTAGTTACCTGGTGCTGCTCTTACAGAAATACCATGAATCGATGGCTTTAATGAAGAGAAACCTATTTTTTCACAGTTTAGGAGGCTAGAAATCTGAGTTCAGAACGCTGGCTTTAGGGAAAGCCTTTCTCTTTCTGTAGGGTCCGGCAGAATGTCCTCGTCTCTTCTGAGTTTCTGCTCCTGGGCGATCTTCATGTGGTTTGGCATCTCTCTTTGCCCATCTCTGCTTACTGGCTTGCTTGTTTAATCTCTTCTCTATCTCAAAAGAGATTGACTCAAGACACACCCGATACTAAACTGTCTCATTAACATAATAAAGACAATCCATTCCCAAATGAGATTATAATAACCACAGGCATAGAGGTTAGCATTTACAACACATATATTTTGGGGACGCAATTCAATCTTTAACACTAGGTTTAATGGCATTGTTGATACATTCATTCGTATAGGGGTGTCTGAATCTGCTGTTCCAATTGTTAATGGTTTTATTTGAACCACAAAGATGAGCTTCTTAGAATTTCCACAGCTTTCCAGTTTCTTATGGGTCATTCCAATCCATGAGAAAAACAAAACAATACCATATTTTAGGGGAATTAAGAATACAGCTGTGTCTCATTTACTGATTATCTTATTATCTGACATTTGCATTTATGACAATAGCAAAAAATCTACTCTTTGATTATTTTGCCATTAACAATGTAAGTCTGGCAGTAATGAACACTGAGGGGTGAGGTAGGAGTAATGCTGGCTGTGATGGTTAAAGTTATGTATCAACTTGGCTGGGCTATGATTCTAGTGGGTTGGCAGTTATGTAATGATGTAGTCATTCTTCATTTTGTGATCTGATGTAGTTATCTTCCATTTTTGCATAACACTAATTTTCACATTACAATCCGGTCTTGGAACCTAACCAGTCCCTAAGTTAGGAGTGAGCATGAGAAAGAGTGACAAAGCCTTGTCAAGAGAATTTTGTAATTTAAGTTCATGAGGATTTGATGAGTGTGTTGAGGGAAATATATTGGGCTTTAATTCATTGTTTGATCCAAAGGTACATTTTTAGAGTACAGATATACCCTGGATTTTGAAAGTTTGCTTTATTCCACTTTGCTTTTATGAAAGACCTACATTAGTACCTATTTTCATGAACCAAAAGGAATCTGAAGAGTATTTTTGCTTTTATGAAAAAAGACAGAAAGGGAAACTAGGGTTCAGTGTTTGTTTTGCAGAAAGCTGTCAAAAAAGGTAGCATACACCATGAGCAGGGAGAGTGGCATTGCCAAATCCTTCTCTGGGAACTACACCGTACATCCATTATTTCTACTTTATATAGGTTGTGTATTTATCATATCATCCCTACATTTACTATAAGTTAGTATTATTTTAGGTTATATATATATATTACTTGATATGATTTGGTAGGTTATTTTTTGAGTCTGGGAATGCTCAATTTTTTTTCCCGTATAAATTAATGGTAATTACTTCACTTTACACCATTTTGGCTTATGAAAAGTTTTATAGGAATGCTCTGCTTTTGAATAGCAGAGGAAACCTGTATAAGGAATTCAGAAAAACTGTGGTAGGTGCCCAGATTGAGATGATTGTTATAGGACTATTTGCTTACATATCTGTTTCTGAGGGTAAACTGTGGGCTCCTTGAGGGCAAAAGACCTTATTTATCTTTATTTCCCTATTGCCTATCATGATGCCTGGTGAAGCTTAATAACAACAAGTGTGACAATGCTGGCAGTAGTTGACATCACTCTGTTTACTGTGGGCCAAGCACTATGTTAACTACCTTACATACAGCACCTTATTGAACTCTTAAAACACTCCTTCAGTCCATATTTTGTGAGGAAATGGAGGCTCATGAGCTTGTCACAGACACATTGCCAGTGATATGTTGGAATTGGATTTTGAAACTATGTCTGGTCTTTGTCCAAAGTCCAAGTTGCTGATTACTACACTGTATGTTTGTTGCCTGAATGAATGAGAGAATATAGCTAATGAAGGTCCCTACTCTTCTAGCACAATGACTCAGTAAAGAATTAAAATGGGCCAAACAGAATTGAACAAAGGTAATATCTTATGGCTAGCTGAGTTTTAACTACCAAGTAAGGGAAGAAAAACCTTCAGTGAGGGAAACGAGATTGAGGGTATTCTTGTGTCATCGATCAGCTTCCAAATGTGAGGAAGGCAGTGCATTTAGGAGAAAGGAAAAAGAGAAGAAAGTGGGGAAACCTGATTAAAGAGAAAAGTAGGAATATTTAAAAAAATGGGGTCATATTTCATTCCCAGAAGCTTCCAAAGTGATGCTTTAAACCTTGTCTTGCTCAGATTCCTGCTAGGATGCTTGAAGCCTTAGAACAAAAAAGCAGAATGGAAAGGTTTGGGCATGCCTCTGTACAGAACTACTCCTCTCCCTGCTCCAATATAGTCTGGAAGCAAATGAGTGGAAAATTTTGCCCACTTCAGCTTCCCTCACTTTTGTGCGTGGGTGTGAGTTTGTGTGCCTGACTCCACCACGAAGAGTTCGGGTTGCTTTACCTGCTGTTGAGTCTCAACAGGGTGAAACATGTGCCTGTGGTTGCAGGCCTGTCCTAGGAAAACTTGTCATACTGGATATGGAAATTGTTAAAGCAAAGTGGGAGGCTAGGTTGTCTTATTTTCATGTCAATACTTGGGTTGCTTTCTTCCTGCTGAGTAAGAGCACAGCACTGATGGGAGAATGGGACCAAAAGGAAACCATTTGCATGTATGTAAGGCTCATCTGGCAATTCTGTACATCTTGCAATAAGGCTGGCTCTACAGCCAAGAGTGCCATCATCACAGACAAAGTGTGTTAAAAAGGAAAGTTCCTATCCAAAAAAACCAAAAAAAAAAAAAAAAGGAAAGGAAGCCCTGAATATTTTCCTGGCTCTGGGTCCCCAATCCTAAAAGCCCTCAAGCTCTTAAAACTGATTATGTACAGAACAGAATTCCTTCACTAGTCCCTGGATTCTCTAGCAGGACCATTGTCTAGCTTCTATTTGACCAGTGGTTTCCCAAGAACTTACTTAGGGCTCAGTATAGGGGTGTTCATTGACCAGCTTTTGCATGCACATGAGGCCATTGAAAATACTATGTCTTGGGTCAGGTGTTAGTCCTCAAAGTGACATCATTGCTTTTTAACACTTTAAAGAGGTTTTTTTACAGCAGATCTGCCCAATGTAATATGTCATTTGATTTCTTTTGTTTTAAATTTTTTTTAAAATGCATTTTATTGAAATATAATTTATGTACAGTGAAATACACAAAACTAAAGTGACATGGGTCAAGCTTTTTTTTTTTGCAGTGTTCCTCTTCTCCCCTCCCACCCCTGGCAACCAACAAAGAAAGTTTCCTCCTGTATATAAACCTTTCCTTGACCCTCCACAGCAATGAACTAATACTATATTTGTACATCTGTGATTGACTTATTTTACTCAGCATAATGTCCTCCAAATTCATCCATATTATGCGGTGTTTTGCAGACTCTACATTATTCTTTAGTGCTGCATAACATTCCATTATATGTATGTACCATAGTTTGGTCATCTACTCTTCTGCTATAAATCTTAGAGATAAGTCCCTTGCCAGATATGTAATTGTTGGCAAATATGAATTTGTTGCTGTCATTTTTGTTATGTGCTTTTTTACCTTGTCAATTTCTTTGTTTCATATAATTTCTATGCTGAGCTCATTTTGTTTATGAATCGTGTTATCACTTCCTTCATTGCTGTTTTAGTATTTGCTGAATATTTATGCTGGTCCTCTTTTTTGATGTGAAGGTTTATTATTTTTATTTGAGGTTACCTTGTGATTTATAGTTTTCTTCCCAAGTTTACAACAGTCTGTTCTATCTCATAGTTGTCTTGACATTTCTACCATCTAGAAGTTCTGTAATGACACAGTTTTTTCCCTCTTTCTTGGTTTGTAGTTGTCCTCATTTGTCAAGTGAATACTTCCAGCATTATATCTGTTTGTTGAAACATTTCAATTGGTGTTCTGTTAATTCCTGGCACCTTTATCTCCAATGCTTTCAGTGCAACTTGGACATCTTCCTTCAGTACCATTGATTCTTTCTTTTTTCTTTTTTATTATGATTTGGGTGAAAATTTACAGAGCAAATTCACTTTCCATACAGCATTTCACATACACTTTGTCTCATGACATTGACCACAATTCACCACAATGCAACAGCTCCCCTCTCACTTCCTCCCTACAATCACCTCTTCACTGTGTCCATCTCTCCATGCATCCCTGCCCCCTCAGTACCATTTGTTCTTGATCATATGCTAGCTCCTGAAATGGTTGAATGTCAACCAATTCTTTTTGGTAGAGTGAGTCTGTGTGGTCTTTCCATCTTCTTTTTATGCTTTTTGTGTCATTCAATACCTTGCTCATAGAATCTCTCAGTATTGAAACTTAAATCTTGAATATTTGTCTTCATTTCTTTCAGCTTGAGAAATGCTGAGTGTGTTCTTCCTTTTTGGTTTTTTAACTCCATGTCTTTGCACATTTAATATTATAATAATTTTCTTTGGCTTTGTGAGCTACTCTTTGAAATCTTCTTCAGCTCTTTTATTTGATCATTTCTTCTGTTCCCCTTAGCTACTCTGTGTTCAAGAACAAGTTTCAGAGTCTATTCATATCTGTCCCGAAGTAAAATGTTGTCAATGATAGGGTAATATCTGTATGCCTACAAGGAAGGCCAATTAATATGGCTATTACTCAAATTTATGCACTAATCACTAATGCTAAAGATGAAGAAACTGAACATTTTTAACTGATTTCTACACTCTGAAATTGATGAAACATGCAAATCAGATGCATTGATAATTACTGGTGATTGTTATGCAAAAGCTGGAAACAAAGTAGAATGATCAGGAGCTGGAAAATATGGTCTTGATGATAAAAAAGCAGGTGGAGATCACATGATAGAATTTTGAAAGACCAACAGTTTATTCATTACAGTTACCTTTTTTCAACAACATAAATGGTGACTATATGTGTGGACCTCACCAGATGGAATACACAGGAATCAAATTCAATACATCTGTGGAAAGAGAAGATGGAGATACTCAATATCCTCAATCAGAACAAGGCCAGGGGCTGACTAAGGAACAGATAATCTGCTGGTTAAGCCAAATTAAAGGTGAAGCAGAAGAAAATTAAAACAAATTACAACCTTGAGTACATCTCAACTGAATTTAGAGACCATTTGAAGAATAGATTTGACACATTGTATGCTAATGAATAAACACCAGATGAGTTGTGGAATGACATCAAGGACATCATATATGAAGAAATCAAAAGGTCATTAAAAAGACAAGAAAGAAAGAAAAGACTAAAATGAATTTCAGAAGAGACTATGCAGAAAAAAAAGGTACACATGTGAAATTCCCCCTCCCTGCTTCTATGGGGCAGATAGGTACATTATGATAACCTGTGATCTTGTTGTACCTTATTAACTTTCCCCGGATAAGAAACAAAAGAGAGTAGCAATGCATGCTAATGCAACTCCAAAAAAGATACCAAAAGGAATGCCTTGTTTTCTCCCCTAGAAAAACTCTGATGGGAAGAAGGCAACATTTTTGATGAGCTTAGGTATTCTCTCTTTCTCTTTTCCAGCATTGATCAATGGATATTTTTGAAATCCCCTACCCAGAAGACAGAGTTTCTGGGTGGTGCAAAGAGTTATCATGCTTGACTGCTAACTAAAAGTTAGAAGTTCAAGTTCACCTGAAGGCACCTCAGAAGAAAGGCCTGGAGACTTACTTCTAAACCATCAGCCATTAAACACATGAGGGCCATCATAAGTTGGAAAGGACCCCAAAATAACTGTTTTTTTTTCACCCAGAAGATAGATAAATGTATTTTCCACCCCACATCTCTAACTCTCAGGCCTTTCTGAATCAAATATTAATTTTGATTAGCTGAAATGTATACAGGTCAAAAATAATCCAGAGATTATATTTAATTTACATATCTTTCTCAAGGAAGGTAGATTTCAATAATCATTGTTTCCAGTTTTCCAAAGTGATTTGAGAAAATATTTTTTATGACAGACCCTTACATTTCATATATCTTCATGGGTCCCCATGAACAACAACATGAAACAACAACAACATTTCATATATCTTCATGGGTGGCTCAAATGGTTAAGTGTTCAACTATTAACTGAAAGTTTGGTGCTTTAAAACCACCCAGCAGTGCTTCAGAAGACAGGACTAGCAATCTGCTCCTGAAAGGTCACAGCCTTGAAAATCCAGCAGAGCAGTTGTACTCTGCAAATATAGGTCGCCATGATTTGGAATCAAGTCCACAGGAACCAACAACATGCTTACTGACTGATATCTGTGGCCCTGTGCTCTAATTCTGTGCCTTTACTGAATGAAAAGGCTCAACAGGCAGAAATATAAGCAGGCAGAGCAAACGGGTTTACAGGAAGGAAAAGAGATTTATGGAGGCCTTTTTTTTTTTTCGATAACAGGAGTGAATACTTTTAAAAAGTAATTTCTTTATTGGGACAATAGTAGGAACACTTCACATTTATTTCCCACTTTCTGTTTGTTAGGTGCTTATTTTAATCAAAAAAGAAAGGAAGAAATTTCCATTCTTCAGGAGTCCATCTGTTGCTACATTTCATGAGAACTAACTGCACTAGAAAAAAAAAAAAAACATGGCTAAACACACTTTGTTCAAATTTTCTCCACCTTTGGACTGATACCAGTCATAAAACTCCATCCTGTATAGACAATCTGTTAAAATAAGTTACTAAGAAACCCAAACAGGTGTAAAGGTCAGTCTTACTGTGAGTGGGCTTTCTTTTTGCTGAGGTTATAGCCAAAACAAAACTCACTCAGAGATGGTGTTTTATAGTCGATATTTTAAACTGTAAACCACATTATACAACTGTTGAACCGCACCCAGCAGAGTCAATTTTCCTGTTTAGGAACTCTTATGTGATTCAGTGCATAATTCACGTTCATTTGTCATGTTCTCACTTTGTTCAGAGCCTTGGTGTTTATGAGCAGGTTGCTCCACTGCATTTTAAACATGTCATCTCTCTCAAGGTGTATTTTAAGAAATATACGGGCAATATAAAGAAGCCAAATGTGTCCTTAGTATGAGAGAGAGAGAATATTGTTAACAAACTGAAAGGAATTCTATTTCCCCAGAGCCTAAGGAAAATTTAACAAATTATATGAAGGGCATATAGGTTTGAGAGCAAAAGCAAGTGCATTTTAAAAGAAGAGACTGCACTTCCTTTTCCAGCACTCGTCTGTTTATCCAACGGTGGTGGCTTGAGTGTTGCTGTGATGCTGGAAGCTGTGTCACTGATATTTCAATACCAGCAGAGACACCCATGGTGGACAGTTTCAACAGAACATCAAGACTAAGACAGACTGGGAAGAAAGACTTCTCTCTTGACCATTTATTGTTGTTGTTGTTATGTGCTGTTGAGTCGGCCCTGACTCATGGAGACCTCTCCTTGGGTTTCTGAGGTGGTGTCACTATGGTAGTAGATTGCCTAACCTTCTTTTCAAGGAGTGACTTGTGGATTTGAACTGCCAGCTTTCTGGTTAGCAGTCAAGTGCCTTAGGCACTATGCTACCAGAACTCCTGACCATTTATTGAGTACTTGCTATATGCAGGAGCTCTGGTGGCACAGTGCCTGAGACATTTGCCTGCTAATCAGAAGGATGGTGGTTCAAACTCACTAGCCACTCTACCAAAGGAAGATGGGGCAATCTACTTCCCCAGAGATTTACTGCCTCGGAAACCCAATGAGTCAGAATCAACTTAATGGCAGTGGGTTTGGTTTGGTTTTGGTTGCTCTATTCAAGGCATTTTGCTAACCACTGTATGTCCATATTCTCATTTAATCCTATACAACTCTCTGTGAAATATCAAGAAAATGAGTTTAGAAAGGTGAGCAACTTGCTCAAGTTTATATAGCAAGGAATTGGTAAATGTGGAATTCCAGTTTGTTGTGTGCCATCAGTCATTTTTGACTCATGGTTACCATAGAGGATAGAGTAGTACTGCTCCTTACCATTTGCTAGGATGTAATCTTTGTGAGGGGAGCTCTGGTAGTGGAGTGCCTAAGGTACTTGACTACTAACCAGAAGGCTGGTGGTTCAAACCCACCAGCCACTCCTTGAAAGGAAGGTTGGGCAATCTACTTCTGTAGTGATACCGCCTCAGAAATCCAAAGAGGGGTCGCTATGAGTTGGGGCTGACTCAACAGCACATTACAACAACAACAACAATCTTTGTGAGAGGCATTGGTGAGTTCAAACCACTGACCTTTTTGTTAGTAGTTGAGCTCTTAACCACTGCACCACCAGAGCTCTTGGAATTTTAGTGTAATTGAGTTTAACTCAACCATAGCTTGTTCTGTGCTCCCTGCTGTAGTCTCCCAGACCTCTGATGCCATGACTTCTATCTAGTATTGCAAGGGCAGATGAATAGAGGGTCTTTTTGGATTTGGTCTGATTTTTCAGGGCCAAGATAATGAATATTTGGTAATAATGCTGAAAATTTCTATGATTCTTGGTTGGCTCAGCAAAACTGAAGAGCTTCTATTCGCATCTGGATAGAAAGGAAGTAATGTGTGACTTACAGACTTACCTTGCTTTCCTCTAAGTCTGAGTAATGGTGAGTCATTGCTTTTAATAAAGTCAGAGCTGATTCTCACCAGTCCCCCCACCCCATGCAGAAAAACCTATTGTTTTTCACAACCCACTCCTACTTTCAAGTGGATCTCTTAAATTGCCTAAAATTCTAAAGAAAAGTTTAGTTTCTACTCCTTTCCCTACCAAGCTAGTTTAGCAAAAACTGATAATGTCTTTGCTCCTTCAGTCTTGCCTAAGGACAAAAGACTCTTTTAGAACCTGACCTATGGAGTTGCCTTAGCTGACTCTGGCCTCTTTTAGACCAGTGTTCTTTTTCTCCAAGATAACACAGTTATAGTAATTAGTCTGAGATGCAGTTATCACTTTCCTCCATTTGCCACTAACATGTGATTGAGTAACTTTAAATCAAACATGATTAAGAAAAAATATTTTTCCTAATTTTGTATAGGACCTCAGGAGCTTTTAATTTAGTTGGGGTGCACGTAAAACCTAAATGCCTTAGTTACCAAATATGAAGGGATTAAGAAACTGCACTAGGGGTCTATTTTGGTGGGGTGGTGGTGCATCACTTCTGGCTGCAACAGTTGAAGATGACCACTTGGCAGTGTGCCTGGGTCCTAAGAGGCATCCAATAAACATTTGCTAAATGGATGAATTAGTAACTGAGCTGCATCTTGAAGGAGCGGTGGGATTTGGTTAGATGAAAATGAGGAGGAAAAAGAAGTTGCCATGGAGCAAGTGGAAGCAGAGAGAAAACCCAAAGACAGGGATGAATATTACGTGTGGAGAGGATGACAGGGCATTACAGGAAAGATGAAAGCTGTATGTTTGCTGTGCAATTATTAGGCCAGATTCTTTGCTTTCTTCTGCAGTTTTCTAGTCATGGTTAGAGAAGAAAATGAATCTTAGGGAAGACTTCTAGCTGGGTATCAGAAAAATATGGGGGAAAGATGTACATCCTTCTTCTTCTTCTTTTTTTTTTTTTGTTTTTCACTCCTTAATCAATGACAAGCACAAAACTTTCTTAGTGTTACTGTTGCTAAGAGAATAAATGGATAGAAAAACAGCATGTGTTCTAAGGACAAAATGGCTAAAATGAAGACCCTTTACAGCACAGTTTCTCAACGTAGGCACTGTTGATATTTTGGGCCAGATAATTCTTTGTTGTCAGGGGCTGTCCTGTGCATTAGATGCCAGTAGCATTTCCTACAGTTGTGAGAACAAAACTGACTCCAGACTGCCAAATGTCCCCTAGGGAGCAAAATTGTCCCCAGTTGAAAACTAGTTCTTATAGTAGATAGAATGACCTGTAACAGTTATGATTCCTTTACCCCTGGAACATTGCTGAGCCAAGGTCAAGATTTATGACCTGAGGAAAGGCAACCACAGCAGGTGTGGAGCTTGAGAAAGTATAGTCTCCCTGCCCTGAAAAAATCTTAGAGTCAGAATGTATGTCTTGGTCATCTTTGAATCGTTTCCTTAGAGTCTACTGCAGCTCCTGAAATCTAAATATGGTCAATACATTGAACAAATGGGATATTTGCTTAGAGTCTCAGGTTCTACTTCTATACTCAGAGAAGAAATAGTAGAACCAAACAACTATTTATTTGTAGTTATACCCACTTATTGGCTTATTGTGTTTTATTTAAAGGCCTCTTGAATGTTGCAAAATTAACCAAGGAAACCAGTATGATCACATATAGCAAACATATGGGAAGAAGAACAGAGTAACCAATAACACATGGCTTGTTTTAAGGTTATTGCCAGACAGTTGAGGGTTTGGGAGATAGAAGTGGATAGAAAAAATTGAGTGCAAGCCCACAATCTTCCAGATTCCTGTATACTGGAAGTTATTTATAGCTATTGTCATTGCAAATTGTTAATTTGGCAACAAATCTTGTCCTTGAACTTTGCATGTTTTCTTTATCAGGGTGTGGTGGTTAAGTTTGTGTGTCAGCTTGGCTGGGCCTGGTTGAGTGGCTGGGCAGCTGGATGTAGTATTCCCCATGATGAGACTGGTAATCAACTCTATGGTGAAATCTACTGTGAGCAGCTGAGTAGCTGCCTTAGGGATGTGGTCTGCTTCCTGTATATAAATAGGATAAGGCTTGGGGAATGGTCTCCAGCTTGTGGCACGCTTGAATCCTGCATGTACCCGTGTGGTTGTTCAGCAGCCTGCCATGCTCTGCCAACCTTGGGACTTTAAATGGACTTGAATTAATGGCCTGCCGTGTGGTTTGGTAACATTGGGATCGTTCCTTTTTACTTGTCAACCTTGGGCTTGTGAGCCTCAGCAGCCAGCAGCTGAGTGAAGAGCCTCCAGCTTCAGGTGGGCTGGGAGCAGGAGGCAGAACTGAAGCCCAAGGTCAAGGGGCTTTAACTCAGCCCCTAGAGCCTGGCGTTTTGAACGCAGACTTGAAGCCTCCAAACTGTAAGAGAATAAACTCCTATTTCTTTAAGCCATCCCATTTGTGGGATATTCCTGTCAGAGTGGCACCCGGTAACCAAAACACAGGGGTTGATGAATTTTTGTCTCCAGGAAACAGGCCAGAATTCTTGTTGAGGGGTCCAGTGGAGGTTCAGAGTCATTTTTGAGCCACTGTTAATGATGGGAGTGTGCTTTATTCATCTTCGTGTGTGTATATACACATATAAAATCATAATAGCAACTTGAAAGATTAGATAGGAACCTTAGGGCACAGTGAGTTTATTTTAATGAGAGAGGAACAACTCAGAAAACAAGGATGAGAATGGTTGTACAACTTGAAGAATGTAGTAAGTGTTACTAACTTGTTCATGTAGAAATTGTTGAGTTGATGTATATTTTGCTGTGTATATTCTCAATAACAATAATATATATATATATATATATATTTAAAACAAAGTTTCCTTCTTAAGAGATAGACCCCCAAAATAAAAAAACACCAAACTAAACTCACTGCCATCAAGTCAATTCTGACTCATAGCAATACCCATTGGGTTTCCGAGATGGTAAATCTTTAAGGAAGTAAATTGCCCTATCTCCTTTCTCTGAAGTGGCTGGTGGGTTTGAACTACCAACCTTCTGGAGAGCAGTCAAATGCCTTAGGCACTACTCCACCAGAGCTCCTTAATTTTGTTAATAATGTGTTATTTCTGTGTGCAACTGAAAGCTAAGTCCTGAGTTGTGGAATTCCAAAATGTGTTTTCTTTAGTGAAAGGTTTGGCTAGTGAGGAGTGAAGTATGATGTGGTGGGAGTCCAAGGATGGGAGATGAACTTGGTGTGGCAAAGATGTACATGTCTGTCCTCTTTCCAACCAAGGGATGACGAATTAAAAGATGAAAACAGCCAACTCACTTTTTCTCCTCTCAGGACTCTTTTGTTTACCTTTCTCTTATATATTTTATTTATTCATTTTTTAAAATTATTGTTGTAAAACATAAACAAAACTTTTGCCATTGCAAACATTATATCTTTTAAGTAATATAATATTAAATGTGTTATTTAATATTTCACATATCTTCCATCACTCATGACTAGTCTCAGTAATCTCAGAGTTAGGATTTGCAGGAACTTCTCTTTGGAATGGTTTTATGTGAAAAATTTTGGATTAGATATCCTCTAATTCAGACAGCTTTCACTGACCTTCTCAAAGAAGGTCAGGGCAGGTACCTCCTCTCTTCTGTTCCAAGATGCTCCATCTACATGGGCATCTTCTGAACTCCAGGCTCATACACTCAAATGTATGACATCTTCACTGGAATATCTCATAGACATTTCAAACATAAAATGTCTCAAAATGAATTATTTCCCCTTCTCTTCCAAACCTGCTACTATGTTCTTATCCATCTTATTTAAAGGCAATTCCATTCTTCTAGATGCTCGGATCAAAACCTTTGGAGTCAACCTTGACTTCCTTTTTACTCTCACACCCCATATCTAATCTACCAACAAATTTTGTTGGCTTTACTTTCACAGTATATCTAGGATCTGAACATTTCTTACCAGCTGCTTTGCCACCATTTTGATCTGAGCTACCAAAACTCAATACAATGGCCATGATGATGTTTAAAAATTATAAGCCAGATGTACTGCTCAAAACTTCCCAATATCTCTCTGTCACGGAGTAAAAAACAAATTCTTAATACAATTCTGCCTCCTGCCCCATTATGTCTTATACCTCATCTCTTGCTACTCTCTTCCTCACTTATTCACCAGTCCCCCCTCATACTTGATGTTTCTTAAGCATAGGAGACTGCTCTATCTGTTCCCTCTGCCTGGAGACCTCTTCCTCCAGATATCCATGTGCTTACATTTGGTCCCTTCAAATCTTTGCTTAAATATCACCTCTCAATGACAACTACCCTGACTACTCTACTTAAAACCACAATCCGTTTTTTGTCACCCTTCCCAGCACTTCTGATCCTCTTATACTTCTCTCTTCTTCTAATTCTTCTTCTTCTTTTTTTTTTCATGTTTTAATTATGGCAAAAATAAATATAACAATATAATTTTGTCAATTTAACAATTTTTACATGTACAATTCAGTGGCATTGATTATGTGCATCAGGTTGTACCACAATCCTTTTCCAAAGTATTCTACCATCAATGATAGAAATTTAATGCCTCCTAAACAAAGACTTGCCCATTTTTCCTCCCTCTCATGCTTGGTTACCAATAATAAGCTTTGGTTTCTATGCATTTGCCTATTCAGATATTTCATTATAAGTGGGATCATACAATATTTGTCCTTTTGTGACCAATTTATTCCACTTAGCATGCTGTTTTCAAGGTTCATTCATGTTGTAACATGTATTAGGACTCCATTTATTTTATGTCTGAGTAATATTCCATTAGGTTATACACCATGTTTTTTTTTAAATCTATTGATCTGTAGATGGATACACTACTTTTTTTTTTTTTAAATAGCACTTGTCAATTTCTAATATGCTACTGTTACTGTTACTGTTACTGTGTCAGCTGCAGGGATCCAGGTGAGGAGAGGGAAATCAGGCATGCCCAAAGCAGCAGGGTGGGAGAGCAGGAGAAAGAGGATAAACAAGCCAAGAACCCGAACAAAGAAGCAGTCAGCTGCAGGGATCCAGGTGAGGAGAGGGAAATCAGGCATGCCCAAAGCAGCAGGGTGGGAGAGCAGGAGAAAGAGGATAAACAAGCCAAGAACCCGAACAAAGAAGCAGTCAGCTGCAGGGATCCAGGTGAGGAGAGGGAACTCAGGCACACCCAAAGCAGCAGGGCAGGAGAGCGGGAGAAAGGGGATAAAAAAGCCAGGAACTTGGACAGAGGAGCAGTCACCTGAAAGGATCCAGGTGAGGAGAGGAACTCAGGAATGCCCAAAGCAGCAGGGTGGGAGAGTGGGAGAAAGGGGATTAAAAGGCCTAGGAATTTGGACAGAGGAGGATTCAGCCGCAGGGACCCAGGTAAGGGTGGTATGAGAGGTTTCAAACAGGGAGGTAAACTAGTCTGTCGGTTTGTCCTACCGTGGTGACATGTTGATGTGAGTTTTGAGGCTGAGCCATTGGTGTTTCTAACCCAGCAGCATGCACATGGTGCACAGGTATCAGCCCAGCTTACAGACTGAGACAGACTAGGAAGAAGGAGGAGGCCATCCACTTCTCAAAGAATTGGCCAGGGAAAACATTATAAATAGTGAAGAAACACTGTTTGATACATTACCGTGCAAATTTATGAATAGTTCGGTTAAGTTAGAAGGCTCTCAAAATAAGACTGGGAAAGAACTGCATCATCTGAGTAAACCCAGCCTTACTCCTATGGACAAGGTAAAGCTTTCTAGACCTCCATCTGCTGATGTGGCACCACACCAGTGTTGTCAAAAATGAAATGGAACACATAAAGGTTGATATCCTCGGCATTAGTGAGCTGAAATGGACTGGTTTTGGCTATTTTGAATCAGACAACCATGTGATCTACTATGCTGGGAATGACTGTTTGAAGAGGAATGGCATGACAT
>NW_006921799.1:3927185-3930821 GCF_000298275.1 Orycteropus afer afer | reverse complement strand
AGAACTAACAGATCTGTCCTGGAGGAAGTGCACCCAAAATGCTCCTTGGAAGCAAGAATGGCCAGACTTTGTCTCACCTATTTTGGTCACGTTGTCAGAAGGGACCATTCCTTGGAGAAGGATGTCATGCATGGTAGGGTGGAGGGTCGACGAAAGAGGGGGAGGCCTTCAACAAGATTGATTGACACGGTGGCTATGATGATGGCCTCAAGTATAGCAGAGATCGTGGAGCTGGCGCGGGATTGGGCAGTGTTTCATTCTGCTGTGCATGGGGTCGCTATGAGTTGAAAATGACTTGACGGCACCTAACAACAACAACAACAACAACAACAACAACAACTATTACTGTGTGTGCCATTGAGTTGATTCCAACCGTAGCAACCCCATATGACAGAGTAGAACTACTTCATAGGGTTTCCAAGACTGAAATGTTTACAGGAGCAGAACACCAGGTCTTTTTTTCCCACACAGCTGCTGGTAGGTTCGAATTACAAACCTTTTGGTTAACAGCTGAGTGGTTAACAATTGTGTGACCAGTGCTCCTTATAATATACTATATATATATAAAAAAAAAAAACAAACTCACTACCGTCAAGTCACATCTGACTCAAGAGCAACCCATCCTTGTGTTTCCAAGGTGGTATCACTAAGGAAATAGATTGCCCAACTATATACTTTATTTATTCATTACATTTATTCGTTGTCTCTCTTGATGGAATGGTGTATCTTAAGTACCTAAAACAGTGCTTGGCACATAATAGGTGTTTGTGAATATTTGTGATTGGATAAATAGCTCTTTTAAAGCACATGTTGTTGTTGTTATGTGCTGTTGAGTCTGACCCGACTCCTAGCGACTCCTCCTTGGGTTTCTGAGGCAGTATCACTACAGAAGTAGATTGCACTATCCTCCTTCCAAGGAGTGTCTGGTGGGTTTGAAATGCCAGCCTTCTGGCACATGGTGACTGTTCTTTCCTCTCCAGACAATAACTCATTTATAGAGGATTCTTCACGGTTTAATCCTCTGATGTGGTGGCGTAGTGCCTAAGGCTGGCGGTTCAAACCCACCAGCCACTCCTCGGAAGGAAGATGGGGCAATCTACTTCCGTACTGATACTGCCTCGGAAACCCAAGGAGGGTTCACTATGAGTCTGTTCCGACTCTAGGGCACATAACAACAACAACATGGTTTAAAATCAGGAAAGCTGTGTGTCAGGGTTGTGTCCTTTCACTATACTTATTCAATATGAATTCTGAGCAAATAATCTAAGAAGCTGGACTACATGAAGAAGAATGTGCCATCAGGTTTGGAGGAAGACTCATTAACAGCTTCCTGAGATATGCAGATGACACAACCTTGCTTGGTGAAAGTGAAGATGACTTGAAACACTTTCAGATGAAGATCAAAGATTACAACCTTCAGTATGGATTGCACCTCAACATAAAGAAAAAAAAATCTTTACAATATCATGATGAATGTAGAAAATACTGAAGTTGTCAAGGATTTCATTTGTTTGGATCCACAATTGATGCCCGTGGAAGCAGCAGTCAAGAAATTAAATGATGTATTATTGCATTGGGCAAATCTGCTGCAAAAGATGCCTTTAAAGAGCAAAGATGTAACTTTGAAGCCTAAGGTGTGTGTGGTGGTTATGTTTGTGTGTCAACTTGGCTGTGCCTGGTTGAGTTGCTGGGTGGTTGGTGGTAGTTATGCCCCATGATGAGACTGGCAATCAGCTCCCTGGTGAGATCTACCACAAGCAGCTGAGTAGCTGCCTTTGGGATGTGGTCTGCTTCCTGTATTTAAGGAGAAGCCTTGGTAATTGTCTCTAGCCTATGACACGCTTGGACCCTGCGTGTAGCTTAGCAGCCTGCTATGCTCTGCCAACCTTGGGACTTCCAATGAACTTAAGTTAATAACCTGCCGTGTGGTTTAGTAACATCAGGACTGTATCTTTTTACTCGTCAACCTTGGGGCTTCTCAGCCTCAGCAGCCAGCAGCTGTCTGAGTGAAGAAATGCCTGTAGCTCCAGTGGGCCAGAAGCAGGAGGCATAGCTGGACCTTAAGGTTGAGGGGCTTTCACCTAGCCCCTAGAGCCTGGCACTTAGCACTTGGACTTAAAGCCTCCAAATGGCCTGTTTATTAAGGCCATCACATTCGTGGTATATTCCTGTCAGAGTGGTACTAGGTAACCAGAACAGTGTATCTGTCTCAAACTGTGGTATTTTCTTTCTTTCATTTTACTGAAATATAATTTATGTACAGTGAAATGCACAAAACTAAAGTGACATGGGTCAATGCATTTCTTTTCTTTTTTTACAGTGTTCCCTCTCCTACCCTCCCATCCCTGGCAGACAACAAAGAAACTTTCCCCTATATGTAAACCTTTTCTTGACCCTCCACAACAATGAACTGATACTATATTCCTCCTATTTCACTTAGCATAATGTCCTTCCTACAAGTTCATCCATATTATGTGGTGTTTTGCAGACTCTACATTGTTCTTTAGTGCTGCATAGCATTCCATTATGTGTATGTACCATAGTTTGGTCATCCATTCTTCTGATGGGCAAGTAGGTTGTTTCTGTCTTTTTGCTATTGTAAATGTGCTGCGATGAACATGAGTGTGCATATATCTGTTCCTGTCCTGGTTCTTACCTCTCTAAGATATATACCTAGTAATGGGATTGCTGGGTCAAATGGTATCTCCAATTCCAGCTTTCTAAGGAATTGCCATATTGCTTTCCATGGTGGTTGTATCACTTCACAGTCCCACCAGCAGTGTTTGAGAGTCCCAATTTCTCCATATTCCCACCAGCATTTGTTATTTTCTGTCTTGTTGAACCTTTCCATCAGTGCTGGGTTGAGAGGGTATCTATCTCATTGTTCTTTTGATTTACATCTCTCTGATGGCCAATGATTGTGAGCATCTCTTTATGTATTAGCTGGTCATCTGAACATCCTCCTTGGTGAAGTGGCTATTCATGTCTTCTGCTCATTTTTCAATTGGATTGTTAATTCCTTTGGTGTTGAGGTGTTGGAGTTTTCTATAAATCTTAGAGATAAATCCCTTGCGAGATATGTAATTATTGGCAAATGTGAATTTGTTGCTGTCATTTTTGTTATGTGCTTTTTTATGGTGTTGATTTCTTTGTTCCATATAATTTTCTATGCTGAGCTTGTTTTGTTTATGAATTGTGTTATCACTTCCTTCATTGCTATTGGTTTGGTATTTGCTAAATATTTGTGCTGGTCCTCTTTTTTATTCTGATGTCAAAGTTTGCATTTTACTTTGAGGTTACCCTGTGATTTATAGTTTTCTTCCCAAGTTTAGAACAGTCCGTTCTATATTGTTGTTGTCTTGACATCCTGACCATCTTGATGTTCTGTAATGATACAGTTTTTTTTCCCTCTTTTTGGTTTGTAGTTCTCCTCATTTGTCAATTGATGTCTCTGGTTCCCTATTTACAATCTTATAGACTTATTTACTTTGGATACTTCCATAGCCGCGTTGGTTTCTGGGTTATATCATCATGTGTGTTAATGGTCTGTTGTTTTTGGCTGTTTTTGCTTCTCTGTCCAAAGGGATCCCGTTAGCATCTCTTACAAGGTTTGTCTGGTTTTAACAAATTCCCTTA
>NW_006921799.1:3922559-3925841 GCF_000298275.1 Orycteropus afer afer | reverse complement strand
TTTTTCTCTTCCTTTTCTGGAATTCCAGTGACATGTAGGTTATTCCTTTTGATGGTATCCCACATGAACTTTAGGCTTTCTTCATTTTGTTTTTATCTTTTTTCTGATTCATCCCTTTCCAAAGAAGTATTCAGGTATTTGTCTTCAATTTCATTAATTCTGTCTTCCATTGCATCAGTTCTACTTGTTTGCCCATCCAAACAGAAAAGTGTAATCTATTTCTGACAATTTAGTATTAGTCTTCTGGATTTCTATCTGTATATTTAGAATCATTTCTAATTTTTCATTTATTTTACCATTTTGTTCTTGTATTTCTTCTGAAATTCTTCTAGGGGTTTGTCGGTGTTTTCTTTGTTCTGTCTCTCAATCCTTTGAAGACTCCTAAATATAATTCTTTTGAATTCCTTCTCAGGGAGTTCCAATGCTGCATCTTCCTCAGGGATGTGTTTTGGTCTGCATCCTGGTCCCTTGTTTCTCCTGCTTTATCTTGCTTCTTTGTGTGCACTGTGATGCTCTGTTGTCTATGACACATTGTGACTTTTTATGTTTATATTTAATTGGTGATTGTATGTTGGAGTCCCTTGCCCTCGATTTTCATTTTCTTTGTATGTTATCTATGTAAGCAGGGTACTGTGCTGTGCTCCTCTACTCACTAGTTGACTGGACTTATACACTCACCACCTGTCTCCTTTCCTGTTGTCAGCCTCTTGTATGTCCCTGCTGACCTTGGTAAACAGAGCCTATTCTTAGGTCCTGGAATCTGAATGAGAATGCTGTCACTTTTAAATCCAAAATGGTTGCACCCTTGATCACTTTAAATATCCAAAATGGCCACCAGTTGTAAACATTCAAAATGGCTACACCTTTGGTGACTTTAAATATGCAATATGGTTACCGCTTGTAAACATTCAAAATGGCTGTGCCCTCGGTCACTTTAAATTTCCAAAATGACTGCTGCATGTAAGCAATCAAAATGGCTGCACCCTCTGGACAGCAGAAAGTCAACAGCTCAGGTTGTTCCCCCCTTCCTGATTCCCTTCCTAGTCATTGGCTGCCAGCACAGTCATCCTGCAGCCGTTGGTGACCAGGGCTGATCTTTAGGTTAATTCTCAGATCCCAACACCACTTAGAAATATTCAGGCTGTTGGTCCCGTCAGAGTAGCTGACAGTTGGCAGCTCTGACCGTCTCTGTACTCACTGTTTTGTTCAGGTTTTTCCACTGGTTGGTGCTTAATCCACTTCTGCATAGTTCCTTTCAAAGCTCAGGGGTCCAGGATTATCTTCCATATTTCTGTCAATTGGTTTTTCTTCTCTTTTTTGAAGAGGATCTGTGTCACTTGTCTGCCTCTTCCTCCATCTTACTGGAAGAGATGATGGTATTTTCAATAATTTCATATGGATAATGAATAAGAAAGACTGCAGAATTGATGCATTTTAATTGTAGTGTTGGCAAAGTATATTGAATGTACTATGGACTTCTAGAAAAGTGAACAAATCTGTCTTTAAAGGAAGTACAGCCAGAATGCTTCTTTAAAATGAGAATGGCCAGACTTTGTCTCTTATACTTCGGTCATGTTGTCAGAAGGGACCAGTCCCTGGAATAGGATATCATGCTAGATAAAGTACAGGGTCAGTGAAAAAGAGGAAGACCTTTAATAAAATGGCTGTAACAATTGGCTCAAGCATGGCAATGATTGTGAGGATGGTGCAGTACTGGGCAGTGTTTCATTCTGTTGTACATGGAGTCACTATGACTCAAAACTGACTTGATCCCACCTAAGAATGGCAATAACAGTCTATCTTCCTTTCCAGACTATAAACATCTTTGGAGAAAATGAGAACTAGAATGCACTATATTGTAGTGGTTAATAGCATTCTTTTTCTTAAAGAAAATGAGCTTCTCAAATTGTATAAGCCTTAGTCCTCATAAATCTTGACCCGTCCCTTTAGTACACTTGTCTCACAGGGTTAGCATGAGAATTAAATAGTATGTGCATAGGACTTGGAAAAATACCTAGAACAAAGTAAGAGCCCATAATTTTTAAGGTTAAAGACTATGTCTTACTTTTGTTTACATAGCCTCCCTTTCCTGAGACCCCTCAACCTCCTACCCATTGTGATTAACTCAGTGGCTGGAACAGAACAGAAGCTAAAGGAACACCTTTAATAATATATCAATTGAATGAATGAATATATTTCAGTGTGAAAGTCTGAGCATCTCTTAGGTTTTTACTTAGGTTAATCCCCATCCACTTTAAAAATGAAGTTCCTGTTCCTCAGGAATTTGTCAAAATACTCATTGAAAAAAATCCAAGTATGGATATTGCTTGTATTTTTTTCTAATACCGATCAACACAGTATCAGAATGACTATCAGAATAGTATTGCATTACATTTCTAATCTGTAAATGAGTCTGAAGCACAGAATAACTTATGTTATTGTTTTCTCAGCTGTCTCTAACATATAGTGAGCAGAAACACATGATAAATGACAACAAAATTGAAATGAGACTTTTTGACAGCCTTTCTTATTTTGAATATGCCTAGGTTAGTATTATTTGAGTTTTCCTAGTGTTCCTGCCTGTCTTTTCCAACATATTGATTTATTGTAACTGTGATGTTTACATTTAACACATTAGCTAGATAAATATATTTTTAATGTCTACCTGTGATGGCTGTTTCTATAGACTAAGACAAAGTCTCTGAAATAAATCTTTCAGAACAAAAAAAAAAAAAAATAGTTGAAACAAGGGTTTAGTAATGAGTATTAAGTTATTTTTGCTTTCTAATTTCCCATTTATCTCTCAATGCAGTATAATCTGGTTTCTGAATTTAAAATCCACAGAAATTGCTTTTTCAGTGATCCACACTTCCTAATTGTCAAATTGCCTTCTGATGAGGTCTCATTCTACTTGGTGTCTGTAAAACTCGACATGGTTGACTATCTTCTCCTTGAAAAAAATCTCTGAACTTGAATTTTGTGGCAAGTATGTCCTCTCCTTTCCCTGATTTTTGTAGCACCCTGAATTTCTTTTTATTGTTCTCCAAAGATCTGGTTTTGATCACTTTCTCTTCTTGCTTTATTCACTCTTGCCAAAGGTTAAGTTCACACTTAGCTTTCTGGTTAGCAGTCAAGTGCCTTAGGCCCTTTTGGAAATATCTGCAAGGATATCTTTCAGGTACCCTAAGCTCAACATGCACCAAATTGTAACTCACTGTTCTCTGACTCTGGTAGCATAATGCCTAAGGCATTTGACAGCTAACCAGAAGGCTGGCAGTTCAA
>NW_006921799.1:3901859-3922389 GCF_000298275.1 Orycteropus afer afer | reverse complement strand
ATTAACAGCATCACCATGAACCAGATCTCATAAGCAATGGAGAAACATTAGAGTCATCTTTGAATTCCCTTTATCTTCATTTCCTTCCTTACCAGTTTACCATTTATATAGTTCCTATTTACCTTGGTAAAACATAAACATCAAAAACACCAAAACTCTCTCCTGTTTACAAAGCTTTATTGACTTTCACTGAAAATAACATTTTAAACATCTTGGAAGGGTTTGACGATGAAAAGTTCTGACAGAAAAATAACCAAAAGGGAGATCCCATGATCTGACAAAACATTTCCAAAGGTAAGGACTTTTGGAAATATATAGTATTTTCATGCAAATAACATGACTGTTATGTAGTTTTTGCAAAACATGCAAGCCTCTTGCAGGTCAGTTTCTATGCATGTGTGATATATGTCATTTATGTGGTACATTATATGGGAAAATACGGTAAAACAATAAGATACAGATAAATATTTGTAGAATAGTATTTATTTTCTGAAACTGAGACTGAATGTAAACTCTATTTAGATTTTCAGCTCTTCAGTATTCTTCCTCGTATTTTCTCCATTATGTATAAGAGGATTTGGAGGGAAAAAAAACCTAAAAATGTTATGCTTTCTTGCCATTTTACTTTACCCCAAAATATGAATGTCTGTTGAGCTCATATTGGCTATATCTAGATCAGTATTTAAGGAAGGAAGATGGGCAATCTACTCCTGTAGTGATACTGCCTTGGAAACCCAAGAAGTGGTCGCTATGAGTTAGATCAGACTTGACAGCAGTGAGTTTTTTTTTTTAATGTGTGCAGTGGTTAAAGCACTCAGCTGCTAACTGGAAGGTCAGTGGATTGAAGCTACCAGCCCCTTTGTGGGAGAAAGATGTGACAGTCAGTTTCTGTAAAGTTTTACAGCTTTAGAAATCATGTGGGGGATGTTCTAATCTGTCCTTCATGATAATTATGAATTGACTTGATGGCAATGGGTAGACTAATATTTGCTAAATAAATCTTTCCTATCATTAAGGAAGGAGCTCTGGTGGCGTAGTGCTTTAGGCACTTGACCACTAACCAGAAGGCTGGTGGTTC
Source organism: Orycteropus afer afer (assembly GCF_000298275.1). NCBI lineage: Eukaryota > Metazoa > Chordata > Mammalia > Tubulidentata > Orycteropodidae > Orycteropus > Orycteropus afer. The sequence goes on along the minus strand of NW_006921799.1, from coordinate 3,921,311 downwards.
AAACCCACCAGCCACAACTCGGAAGGAAGGTTGGGCAATCTACTTCTGTAGTGATACTGCCTCGGAAACCCAAGGAGGGATCCCTATGAGTCGGATCTGACTCCATGGCAGTGAGTATCATTGAGAATATCAACTAAATTCTCTACTTTAGATTCTAAGAAGTAGGAAGAGGAGAGGAGCTTAGAAAGGTAACAGCTAAGGAAGAGGCTGACAGGATAGCAGGGGAGAGGGAGATAGTGGTAAAATGTAACTTTGCTGGTCAGTGAACAACAGTTTCCTACCATTTATCAGGACACCAGAGTGAAAAGCAAGAAGTCCAATGCATCACTGGACTACTGTTACATTTCCATTTGTTTTGTAACAGCTGACATTATGGGAAGCAAACACAGACCATAACATTTTCTGTGTTATAAAAGTTGTGTAGAAATTGCCTCACCCCTTGTAATATAGTTCTAGATCACTCCACACTGCATGGTTTAGCACAGAGAGAATGAAATCTCTTCCAAAATTCATGTATCATTGAAGAAAGAACCTTCTACATCAATAAGTTACTCAATGTGGATGTTCTGATCTACATTTTAAGTACAAAACTAAAAACATGGAAAAAGGTATGCATCTTAGTCAGGTTTAAGTTTTATAGCCCATGCTATAATATCTATTTTTATCATTCAGGAACAGATGACTTGTTAATGCCATTCTTGATTTGTGTTTTTGTTTGCCATCAAATGGCACCAGGCATCCTGTTTATTCTACTCTTAGATATGAAATGTCTTCATTCTCTATTCTCCACAGATCTTAGTCTTACTGAAAGCAAAAACAAAAGATTTTCTCAAATATTGGATCACCTATAAAGTAAGAGAATGTCTCCACATCATTTAAAATGTAAATAGTAAAAGTGAACATAAATTCTAGGTTGGTTAATATATATTTATGAAATTGTCTTAAATCCTTTCTGGAACAAAACTGTTAAATATAAATGGGTAGGTGTATGAGAAGAAAATGTGAAAATTCATGACATAAGGTCTTACTCATACTTCTCCTATGATTGATAACAGCCTTAGATCCAAGAGTCAATAAAATACATTTTTATGTGAAAGGATGTCTTCTCCTGTGAAGTGGAAGATGATATTTTATCTCCTTATGCTGTTAGGGCATTATTATCTAATGCTGAGGCCAAACATACATTGTTGTTGTTGTTGTTGTTTGCCATCGAGTTGGCCCCGACTCATAGCGACCCCTCCTTGGGTTTCTGAGGCAGTATCACTATGGAAGTAGGAATGCCCAACCTTCCTTCCGAGGAGTGGCTGGTGGGTTTGAACTGCCAGTCTTCTGGTTAGCAGTCAAGTGCCTTAGCCACTATGCTACCAGAGCTCCTAAACATACATTAGGGATTATTATTATTTTAATTGTAGGTCTTTATTATTTACTCAAAATAGAAAATTTTAAACCATTTTTTCCCAATGAAACATTTAACTCTGAGATTTGAGTGTATACATCAAACAGAGGTTTGATTTATAGGCATTTCCCTAGAGAATATAATTTTTTTTCCAACTTTCAGAATTTAAGATCTAGTCCTTATGCTGTGACCTTGAGGTAGGAGAAGGAAGGTGGGCTTAGAAGCTGTTTTTCTTGCTAAGTTTTTTCCTCTCTTGCTTTTCATCTATTGCCTTTCCTTTCCCCAAAATCAATATACATCTCTTGCATAAACCAAAAACAACAAAAAAAAAACCAAACAAACACACTCACTGCCATCAAGTCGGATCTGACTCGTAGGGACCCCTCCTTGGGTTTACAAGGTGGTATCACTAAGGAAGTAGATTGCCCAACCTTCCTTCTGAATCTCTTGCGTAGCTAACAATTTTTCTTCCCTTCCCTTCTTATCACTGGTCACTAACAAAGGAAGTTTCCTTCCATGTGTAAACCTTTTCTTGACTTTTTGCAGTAGTGAACTCATACAATATTTGTCCATATAGGATTGACTTATTTCACTCACCAAAATATCCCACAAATTCATCCATATTACAAGGTATTTTGTGAATTCTTCATTGTTCTTCAGTTTTGCATAGTATTCCTTTATGTGTATGCACCATAATTTGGTTATTCATTCATCTCTTGACCACTTAGGTTGTTTCTGTCTCTTTGCCATTATGAATAGTGCTGTGACAAACATGGGTGTGCATATATCTATGCATGTCCTGGCTCTCAGTTTTTTAGCCAAACATACATTGCATTTTATAAAATAAATAAATTAACTGAATGCTATTATATACTGGGGAATGTTCTAAGTACTGGCTATACAGCTGTGAAGAAACAGACAAAAAACTTTTGCCTCCACGAAGGCTGACTGTTCCGGTTACCTAGTGCCGCTCTGACAAGAACATACCACAAATGGAACGGTCTTAACAAACAGGAGTTTATTTTTACAATTTGGAGGCTTTAAGTCTAAGTGCAAAGTGCCAGGTTCTAGGGGCTGGGTGAAAGCCTCTCAACATTGGGGTCAAGCTCTGCCTCCTGCCTCTGGCCCACTGAAGCTAAAGATATTTCTTCACTCAGACAGCTGCTCGCTGCTGAGGCTGAGAAGCCCCAAGGTTGACAAGTAAAAAGGCATAGTCCCGATGTTACCAAACCACACGGCAGGCCATTAACTTAAGTCCATTGGAAGTTCCAAGGTTGGCAGAGCACAACGGACTGCTGAGCAATGACATGGATACATGCAGGGTCCAAGAGTGCCATAGGCTAGAGACCATTCCCAAGACTTCTCCTTAAATACAGGAAGCAGACTACATCCCAAAGGCAGCTACTCAGCTGCTTGTGGTAGATCCCACCATGGAGTTGATTGCCAGTCTCATCATGGGGAATAACTACCACCAACCATCCAGCCACTCAACCAGGCCCAGCCAAGTTGACACACAAACAAAACCACCACATTGACTAACAGAGTGCTTACTGTCTGTCAGGTACTTCTATAAGCCCTTCATATACTAACTTTTAAAATCTTCAATTAACCCTCAGAGAGGCATTATATACTATTTTTATTATCCCCATCCACATTATAGATGAGGAAAATGAGGCATATAAATATTAAGAATATAGCTCAAGGTACATATTCGTAGTTAGTGGTAGAGCCAGGTTTCTTACTCAAGCAGTCCATTCCAGATGTAAAACAATGAAATGAAAACCCAGACAATAGACACATCATTAATGATTGATTAATGAATTTGATGAGTATTTTTCCCAGAATATCAGCTTGTGGGTGCTTTCTAGCTGTAAGCTATATCTCAAGCTGTTTTTGACTTTGAAGAAAACTTAAGACAAAAGTCACATATAGCCAACTACTCTTTTTAGTCAATAGCACTTATTGATCAGCTCTGCTGTCAAGTATCACAATAACAAACTGAGTCTCCTGAAGAATATTCATCTTGTGTATCATTGTTATTTTAGATCTGGAAGATATAGTAAAGCCTCTACAAATCATATGCAAGAAGACTAATAATGTTTGCATCCAGAATATATAGCAAACATGTTATTTTGTCTGTATATCATTAGAATGTACATTCTTTGCTATTAAAATAAAACATGTCATGGCTTGATTGAACTGTAAAGCAGCATGTAGAAACCTGGTGACCCGGGTGACCAGTGGGGAGTACTTCATAAACCAACTCTTGATACTAATATTCACAGGAATGTTCTTTGAAGGAAATATATCACTTGTGTTATGTGCCAAAAATGCTCTCAAATGAGAATAAGTTTCACATATAATATTAAGGAGAACACAACCTAATCCAAGACTGAGTAACTCACTTAATGAGAGCCTAGTGCAGATCTGGTCATGTACAAGCCAGTTGGCTTTGCTCTGTTCTATAGTCTGACACACCCTTAAGCCTGGCAAACCAGGAAAAAGCGTGGGGATAATCAAGGTAAAGCCATCACACTTCTAGAAAAACAACTCAAAGGTAAATCTTAGTGATGGTGAATAAAGTTTCATCTTTCCATGTAGAGGATTATGTCAGGAAGTCCTTAATAAACTTGTAGTTAGTTGTGGGGAAAAAAAAAAAAACTTTATAAAAAGTGTAGTATAGATATATATAATGAAGCACGTGCCTTTCAATAATTTTTACGTATACAATTCAGTGACATTAATTACATCCTCCTGGGGAGCTCTGGTGGCGTAGTGCCTAAAGCATTTGGCTGCTAACCAGAAGGCTAGCAGTTCAAACCTACCAGTCGCTCCTCAGAAGGAAGACTGGGCAATCTACTTCCGTAGAGATACTGCCTCAGAAACCCAAAGGGGGGTTGCTATGAGTCAGATTTGACTCAATGGCAGTGAGGTTGGTTTTTGTTTTTTTGGCCTCAGATAAGCAAAGCACTGCTGAAGGAGAAAAGTAAGTGGGATGCCTCACACTCCTAGACCTCAAAACCTACTATATAGCAACAGTAGTCAAAACAGCGTGGTATTGGTATAATGATAGAGAGATAGACCAATGGAACAGAATTGAAAAAATCAGAAATAGACCCTTCCATCTATGGACAGTTGATCTTTGACAAAGGCCCAAAACCCATTAAATAGGGGAGAGATAGCCTCTTTAACAAGTAGTGCTGGCAAAATTGGATATCCATTTGTAGAAAAATTAAATAAGACCCATATCTCACCCCATACACAAAAAAAAAAAACCTCAAGCTGCATTGAAGACTTTAACGTAAAACCCCAAACTGTAAAGCTCATCACAGATAAAATAGGAACAAATCCAGGGACCCAACTTTATGGTATAAATAGACTATCAAGCATGATCCAAAATGCAAAAGCAGTAGAAGAGAAACTAGATGACTGGAACCTTTTAAAAATTAAATTCTTATGTACATGTAAAGACCTCTCCAGAAAGATAAAAAGAGAACCTACAGATTGGGAAAAAGTATTTGGCTATGACATATCTGACAAGGGATTCATCTCCAAAATTTATAGAACATTTCAATGTGTCAACACCATAAACACAAATAACCCAATTCAGAAATGGGCAAAGGAAATGAACAGACACTTCATTAAAGAGGATATACAGGCAGCCAACAAACACATGAGGAAATGCATACGATCATTAGTCATTAGAGAGATGCAAATCAAAACAACAATGAGAGACAATCTCACCCTAGCAATAAAAGCAAATTTCAAGAAGACAAAATAATGAATGAGGCTGCGGAGAGACTTGAACTCTCATACATTGCTGGTGGGACTGCAAAATGGTACAACCATTGTGGAAAATGGTATGGTGTTTCCTTAAAAAACTGAAAATAGAAATATCATTTGATCCAGCAATTCCATTACTAGGAATATATCCTAAAGAGGTGAGAGACAGAACACGAACAGCCATATGTACACCCATGTTCACTGTGGCACAATTCACTATAGCAAAGAAATGGAAACAACCTAAATGCCCATTTGATAACCAAACTATGGCCAGTCACACAATGGAATACTATGAAACACTGAAGAATAATGAAGAATATATGAATCATCTCACAACATGGATGAATTTAGAGGACATTATTCTAAGTGAAATAAGTCAATCACAGAAGGACTAATATTGTCTGAACCAAGTATTATAAAGAGTCAAGGAAAGTTTATTCAGGGAGGGAAACTCACTTTGTTGGCTACCAGGGATGAATGGGAAGGGGAGAGAAAATCATGGACTATTTGGGGGTCACATATTGATTTGGGTGAGGGAAAGAACAGTGTGGAAAGAGTCTGTGATCAGTATGGTGACACTGGGGAAAGGAAAGACATTGAAAGGATACAGACAACAGAGGCAAATACTATTACAGGTACAACACTGCAGTATCACTACCACCAAATACCAGGCTACAGATTAATGCATAGACATGTAAGAAGAGCAGGTTGGGGTAGATGAACAGGAATATATCTGAGACCAAGGACAGATTTGGTTGAAGATAATCTTACATATGCACTTGTGCTACAAAATTAGCCACATACATTATAGAAGCAACAGAAGATATGGTGGGGGAACTTTGCAGAGACAACACTGTTGTAAAAGTCACCACAGCTGGGGGCTCAGGACCATGGTCTTGGGGGACAACATGCTCAATTGGCACACACGGTTCATAAAAATTTTGTTCTACACCTTACTTTGGTAATAGCGACTAGGGTCTTAAAAGCTTTGGAGTGACCACCTAAATGCAACTATTGGTCTCCCCTCAGCAGGAGCAAAGAAGAATGAAGAAAATCAGAGTCATCTGGAAACAATTAGCCCAAAGATAAGATGAACCACAAGGACCTCATCTTCTACAACCCAAGACCAGAAGAACTAGATTATCCCTGGTTACCCATGCCCACCACTCGGAAAGGAATCAAACCTAGAGATCCTGGATTGAGTGGGAAGAAAAATGTGGAACAAAATTCAAAAACATAAAAATAACCAGAATTATTGGTGGGCAGAGACTGGTGAAACCCTCTAGACTACGGTGCTGGGTTACCCTTGGAGCCTAGAAATGGACTCACTTCCATGGATTGGCTCTCAGCCCAACAGTAGAAACACCTACATGCAGAACACCTACCCCAAGGTGATTTACCCACCTACTCTAGGGAAATGCACCCCTTGGATCAAGCAGCCATGAGACACCACAGGGGTAGCATTCATATACCGGGAAGGCTGCACAGATAGGAATGCATGGATGAACGGAGCACAGGGAGGGTGTGGTCACAGGAAGGAGAAGAGAAGAGAGTTTCTTACTGTTGGGGACAGTAATTGGGGTCATGAAACCAAATGTGCATGAACTGTTGAATGTAAAACAAGTTTGCTATGATAATTTGCACCCAAAGCGAATACACACACATACACACACAAACACACACAAGGTCCTCCTTGTTATGCAACCATCACTACTATTTCTGTTTCTGAATTTTTCCATCACCCTTAACAGAAGGTCAATGTCCTCTAGGCAATGACTTCCCATACACTCCTCCCTCCCACCCCAATAACTACTAATAAACTTTGATCTCTACATATTTGCCAATTCTAGATATTTCATAAATGGGATCATACAATATTTGCCTTTTTGTTACTGACTTATTTCAAGGTTCATCCGCTTTGTAGCATGTATTAAGACTTCATTTCTCTGTATGACTGGGTAATATTCCATTGTGTGTATGTACCACATGTTGCCTATCTAGTCATCTCTTGATGGACATTTCAGTTATTTCCACATTTTGTCTATTGTGAATAGTGCTGCAAGGAACATTGATGTACAAGTATCTATTTGCACTTCTACTTTCTAGTCTTTTGGGCATATATCTAGAAGTGGAATTGCTGGGTCATATGATAATTCTGTGTCTCATTTTTTGAAGAGCTGCCAATCTGTTTTCCAAAGGGGTCACACCAATTTATAATTCTACAAGGAGCGGATAAGCGTTTCAATTTCTCTATATCTTGTTGCTAACATGTGTTGTTTTCTATTATTATTATTTTAAATGATAGCTATCTTAAACCAAACCCAAATGATGTCACTGAGTTGATTCCAACTGAGCAATCATGTAAGGACAGAGTAGTATTCCCTATAGGGTTTTCAAGGCTGTAAATAATTATGGAAGCAGACCACCACATCTTTCTCCCATGGAGCAGCTGGTGAATTCAATCCACTAACCTTTCGAATAGCAGAATCACTGCACCACTAGGGCTCCATAGGTATCCTAGTGTGAGCAAAATGGTATTTCATTGTGTTTTTGATTTAAAGAAAAACTTTTTGACATTTTCTCAAGTAGGTTTAGTTATACCAAGACCAGGCAGGTAGCTTTAATAGGTTGTTACTATATGCATGATGAATTTCAACAAAATGTCATGGGTATGATTCTTAAGATTATTATACTATTTCAGGCTATATTTTTATTAATATTGACAAACTATGGTTAGAATTTTCCTGTAATCAGCCGCTCCATCTAGACCTAACTGGTTAGTCTTCCAGATGGAGGCTAAGGATATGTGTGTGTGTGTGTGTGGGTGTGTGTGTGTGGTTCCTGGGGTCTCTTATCAATTGTATTAGTAAAGAGGGAAAATGAGAATTGTAAATTGTTTCCAATTAAAAAATTGGAAATACGCATGTAGTATTATGTCTAAGTGAAATGTGGTGGGTCAAAATAAATAATGGGAAGCTGTGTGGATGAATCCTGAAATGTTCAATTAAGTTTCCAAGCCCTTTGAGATTCCTAGGACAGTGTAGATCTATTACACTGTATTAGATATTAAATGTCCTGTTTTGCAGTCTCTCCCTTACATGGAGTCAGTTGTGAGTCTCCCTGTGTTTGCTGATTGATGTGCCTAAAAACACTCTTACTAATATTTTGGAGTGGGTGGAAGGAAGGTTACTCTGATCCAATCTTTTGACCCATCACTCTTTCAGGGAACTGGTTTTACATATGATGCTGTGAGCTGGGTGGCAGAGGGTGAGAGTACATGGTAGTGTGGTGGTAATTGCAGAAATCTTTGCCACATACATATAGTTAAGAGTGATAAAAATACATTGTGCAGGGTATTGACTGAAGAGAGAAGACTCTTGGATTGATGATCTCTGTAACCTGAAGAGATCCTCTCCATTTTGGTTAGGATAAGTTGTTGTTAGGTGCATCAAGTCAATTGTAACTCATAGCAATCCTTTGTAAACAGAATGAAACACCACCTGATCCTACACCATCCTCACAACTGTTGCTATGCTTGAGACCATTGTTGCAGCCAATGTGTCAATCCATCTTGTTGAGGGTTTTCCCTTTTCTCATTAACCTTCTACTTTACCAAGCATGATAAAGCATCCTTCTCCAGGAACTGATTCCTCCTGATAACATGTCCAAAGTACAAGAGATGAAGTCTGGCCATTCTTACTTCTACAGAGCATTCCAGCTATACTTCCTCTAAGACAGATTAGTTTGCTCTTCTAATAATCCATGGTATAGTCAATATTCTTTGCCAACACCACAATTCAAATGCATCAATTCTTTTGCTGTCTTCCTTATTTATTGTCTAGCTTTCACATGCATATGAGGCTATTGAGAAGACAATGGCTCTGGTCAGGTGCACCTTAGTCTTCACAGTGACATCTTTGTTCTTTAGCACTTTAAAAAGTGGGCTTTGATTGTGGATCCAAGTAAAATGAAATCCTTGACAACTTCAGTCTTTTCTCAATTTATCATGATGTTGCTTATTGGTCCAGTTGTGAGTATTTTTGTTTTGTTTACTTTATATTGAGATGTAACCCACACTGGAGGCTGTAGTCTTTGATCTTCATCAGTAAGTCCTTCAGGTCTTCTTCCTTTTCAGCAAGAAAGTTTGTGTCATCTACATACTGCAGGTTAAGTAGTGTGTATATATTGCAGAAAGGCAATTGGTGTCTTCCACTTAGATGGATACTTTTTTCCTGGGGCCTAAAACTGATCATCATGTGTCATGCTACTTCTTGATGAGGTGGTGTTAAGGATTAGAGTCTAATCTAAAATGTGGCAGTCTGCTTCCATAAGTATTTACAGCCTTGGAAACCCTATAGGGAGTACTGCTCTCTCCTTACAGGGTTGCTGAGTTGGAATCAACTCAATGGCATCATTTGGGCTTGGTTTAGGATAGCTATCATTTTAAAAAATAATAATAATAGAAAACAACACATGTTAACAACAAGATGTAGAGAAATTGGAACCCTCATCCATTCTTGTAGAATTATAAATTGGTGTGGCCACTCTGGAAAACAGATTGGCAGCTCTTCAAAAAATTACATGGAACAGACATTGAGGTGAAGTTTAGGTTTAAGGGGGTATTCTGAATGAAGAATATTATGAGCTGATGGATTGGACATGCTGTGTATCAGACATGTAACTACAGGGTTTTTCTTCCAGAACTTTTTGATGTACACCACGTGGGTATCTTGGAATGTAGGCAGTGGATAAATGGAGGAAACATTGAACAACCCCTTCAACAGTCAGTAAATGGAGAGCTCAGATTTCATAACCAGGTGGCTAAATGTGCAGGATAGTGTTATGGTGAAAAAAGAGGATAATTTAATTCATTAATTTATTCAGCAGTTGAATCTTGAATGGTGAGTGAGGATAAGGTAGTTAAAGAAGATGGGTAAGAAAGTTCTAAGCAGAGAGCCCTAGGGTATGAAGTCCCATACTCTTGTCAGAGCCCTCTGCCTGCTATTCATATCCAGATCTTCCTTTTTCTTCCTATTTACTAAAGAGAACAACAGAAATATTTGCAAGGAACAAGAAGGCAAGAATGAATATAGAGAACATGACCAATGAGAAGTGGGAGCATAGAACATGAAGCCATATGTGGTGAGAAGTGAGGTTGGGGTTCAGATGGTGGAGACTGGTTTTAGATACAGAAGCCTGGTTAAAATAAGCTCATCAAACATTCAGGAATTTTATACTTTGTTCCATTCTCTTCAACCAAGGCTATTTGGTTCAGAAAGGGGTAATGATAATCATGATTATTAGAAAAAAGATCTGGGTGTTTAAAGAAGTCTCTGGGAAGGAGGTAGGATTTGAGCTAGATTTTAAAGATAGGTGGATTTCATAGTGTATATCAGGGGTTGGCAATCTATTGCCTGGCCTAACATCTGTTTTAATATTTTCTGTGAACTAAGAATAATATTTTCATCTTTAAAGGGCTGGAAAAAAAAACCCAATGAACAATAATATTTTGTGACATTGCTTCTGTCTAGTCCATTGCTTCTGTATAGTCTCTAGCTGCTTTCAACCCTACAAAGAAAGAATAGAGTGGAGGCCTTGTGGCCTGCGAAGCTTAAAATATTTATTATGTGACCCTTTACCAAAAATATTTGATGACCCTGGATAGAGAGAGGTTGGAGGATAAGAATGCCAAGAGTGAGAATGGCTCTGTTGGGGGGAAGAAAATGAATGCTCACAAAGGCAGGAGGAGTTTACAGACACTTGTGGAAGTCAAGAGAGAGAAGAGACAGTGTCTCAAGAAATAGGGATATAAGAATTGGAATCAAGGACTCAGAGAGTTGCTGAGTACAGTACAATAATGTTCATAGCAGCATCATTCACAATAGACAAAAGGTGGGAATTACCCAAATGCCCATCAACAGATGAATAGATAAACAAACTGTGTCATATACATCTAGAGGAATGTTATTCAGCCATAAAAATGATTGCTTTCTGATAAATGCATTGATATGGATGAATCTTGAAACATATTAGTGAAATAAGTTATATATAAAAGGACAAATATTGTATGATTCCACTTATAAGAAATATCAAGAATAATTAGATTCATAGAGACAAAAAGTAGATTAGAGGTTACCAGGGGCTTGGAGGAGAAGGGAATAGAATGTTATTGCTTAATGAATGCTGAGTTTCTCTTTGAAGTGATGAAAAATTTTGGAAAAAGATAGATGTGACGGTTGCACAACATTGTGAATGTAATTAATGTCACTGAATTGTACACTTAAATATGGTTAAAATGGCAAATTTTACATTATAGATAGTACCCAACTTATGATGTATTCAAGTTACAATGCACCACATTTTCCATGGCCCATTTAATTTTTTGTACATCTCATTATTAGTAATATGTACTATATACAATGTTACTGGTATTACCATTCTCAGATGCAATATTTCCAATTTGCAAAGACAAATAAAGATCTGATTTTTAAAATACTTACAATAAAGGACTATAATAATGAAAACTTAAAATAAAATGAGATATTTGATTTAAGTCAGAACCAATTTATTACAGAAACATTAGAATAGAACTTCATTGTTAAGTTGGGGACTACTTGCATATATATTTTAGTACAGTAAAATAAAACAAAAATGAAAGACATGGGGGGGATGTTAACAGTGTCAAGTGTTATTAAAAGTGTATAGAAATTCAACTGAATAGAGGATATGGGCTTTTGCATTTAGCTATCACTTCTAAATTTTGAGTCCCCTGGAAGGAGTTGAGCAGAAGGAGAGTGGGAGGTGAAGGAGCAGAGGCAGAGCTTAAGAAACTGAGTACAACTGGGAAGGTTTTCATAGAGAAATACCTATATAGTTTAAGTTTAGTAGTATATAGAAGCAGTGTGCTGTCAAGTTGGCTTTGACTCATAGAAACCTGTAGGACACAGTAGAACTGCTCTATAGCATTTCCTAGGCTGTAATTGTGGAGTCTTTCTCCCAAGGAGCAGCTAATGGATTTGAACTGCCCACTTTTTGGTTAGCAGTCAAGTCCTTAACAACAGGGCTCTTTACAGAATAGAAGAGGCCTATGCATAGTTGTGGGAACTCTGGTAGCATAGTGCCTAAGGCACTTGACTGCTAACCAGAAGGCTGGCGGTTCAAACCCACCAGCCACTCCTCAGAAGGAAGATGGGGCAATCTACTTCCCTAGTGATACTGCCTCGGAAGCCCAAGGAGGGTTCTCTATGAGTCGGGTCCAACTCGACGGCAAATAACAGCAACAACAACATGCATAGTTGTATGTAGAGAAAAAATTGTTTAGAAAAGGTGATTTTGAAGAGGCTCTGGAGAGAAAGGAAGCAGCGAGGTCAATGAAACATTGAGTCAACATTTTATAGATAAACTTTTAAGTCATCTCATTATAGAAAAATACCATTGAATAAGCTCTTCTACAATCCTCTCAACCACCTGTTCATGAATTCTGAGTTGAGAGAAGCCTAATCAACTTGACAGTCAATAGACTAAAGTTTGAATCTATCCAGCTTCTCCCAACTTACTAGCTGTTGGCCTTGGGACATTTGCTTAATGTCTTTGGTTGATTTTCTTCTCTGTGAACATCAAATACTAATACAATTATTAGATAATTATTGTGAAAAGTAGTGTGAGGATCATGTTTGGAAATGTCTAGAGGATGGAGCCTGGCACTTAGTAAAATCTCAATAAGAAATAACTATTATTATCATCTAAGTTAGTCAGTAAGGAGTCCTGATTGTGCAACAGTGAAGCATTTGGTTGCTAACCTAAAGTTGATATTTCAAACTCATCCAGTGGCTTGATCTACAGATCTGCTCCTGTGAAGATTATAGCCTAGAAAACCCTACTTGGCAGTTCTACTCTGTGACATGGGATCATTATGAATTGAAATGAACTCAACAGCACATAACATCAACAAGTTAGTAATGCCTAACAATGAAAGTCCAGGTAAAAAGGGGTGGGAGGCAAAGCTAGGCCCCAAGCCTCCTAGAGCCAGGAAAGGGAGGGAGCAGCTAGGGACCACAAAGTGGCAGGTTCTAGGTAGGAATTAGGTAAGGGGAGGGCACAGAGGATTCCAACAGCTAAGGGAGACAAACTTGTCTGTCGGTTTGTCATCCTGTGGGGCTTGTACATTGCTATGAGGCTTGAAGCTGTGCCACTGGTGTTTCAGATGCCAGCAGAGTTGCACATGGTGCACAGGTTTCAACACAGCTTACAGACTAAGACAGACTAGGAAGAAGGAGGAGCCCATCCACTTCTCAAAAATTGGCCAGGGAAAACCTCATGAATAGGAGAGAAACACTGTCTGATACAATACTAGGCAACTTCATGAATAGCTCGGAAACATTGTCGGATACAGTGCAGGAAGATGAGCCCCTTGGGTCAGAAGGCATCCAGTATAAGACTGGGAAAGAGCTGCCTCATTAGAGTAGAACCAACCTTAATGATATCGATAAAGTAAGTCTTTCAGGATCTCCATGTGCTGATGTGGCATGACTCAAATTGAGGAGAAACAGCTGCAAACATCCATTAATAATCAGAACATGGAATGTAAGAAGTATGAATCTAGGGAAATTGGAAACTGTCAAAAATAAAATGGAACATATAAAGATTGATATCCTAGGCATTAGTGAGCTGAAGTGGATGGATTTTGGGCATTTTGAATCAGAAAAACATATGATCTACTATGCTGGGAATGACAAATTGAAGAGGAGTGGCATAGCATTCATTATCACAAAAGATGTTTCAAGATCTGTCCTGAAGCACAATGCTCTCAATGATAGGATAATATCCATATGTCTACAAGGAAGACCCATTAATACTACTATTATTCAAATGTATGCACCAACCACCAAAGCCAAAGATGAGGAAATTGAAGATTCTTATCAAATTCTGCAGTCTGAAATTGACCGAATATGCAATCAAGATGTGCTGCTTATCACAGGTGATTGGAATGTAAAAGTTGGAAACAAAAAAGAATCACTAGTAGTTGGAAAATTTGGCCTTGGTGACAGAAATAATGCTGGAACTCGCATGGTAGAATTTTGCAAGACCAATTACTTATTCATTGCAGATACCTTTTTTCAACAACACAAACGGTGGCTATACATGTGGACTTCACCAGATGGAGTACGCAGCAATCAGATTGACTACATTGTGGCAAGAGATGATGGAAAAGCTCAATATCTTCAGCCAAAATTAGACCAGGAGCTGATTGTGGAACAGATCATCAACGTCTCATATGTAAGTTCAACTTGAAGTTGAAAACAGTTAAAACAAGTCCACGAGAGCTAAAATATGACCTTGAAAATATTCCTCCTGAATTTAGAGACCATCTAAAGAATAGATTTGATGCATTGGACACCAGTGACCAAAAACCAGAGAATTGTGGGATGACATCAAGAACATCATCCATGAAGAAAGGAAGAGGTCATTAAAAATACGAGAAAGAAAAGACCAAAATGCAAGTCAGAAGAGACTCTGAAACTTGCCCTTGAGCAAAGAGTAGCTAAGGCAAATGGAAGAAATGACAAGATAAAAGAGCTGAACAGAAGATTTCAAAGAGCAGTTTGAGCAGAAAAAGCCAATTACTATAATGAAATGTGCAAAGCCCTGGAGTTAGAAAACCAAAAGGGAAGAACGCATTCAGCATTTCTCAAGCTGAAAGAACTGAGGAAAAAATTTAAGCCTTGAGTTGCAATATTGAAAGATTCTGTGGGCAACATATTGAATGATGCAGGAAGCATCAATAGAAGATGAATGGAATACACAGGCTCACTGTACCAAAAAGATCTGGTCGATCTTCATCCATTTTAGGAGATGGCATACAGTTGATACAGTTCCTTCACAGTTGACTTTCCCAATGCTACACGTCATCTAATGTCCTGACTGCTGCTTCCGTTGGCATCGATTGTAGAACCAAGCAACGTGAATTCAGACGATGTATAGCACTGGGCAAATCAGCTGCAAAGGGCCTCTTTCAAGTGCTGCAGAGCAAAGATGTCTCCTTGAGGACTAAGGTGTGCCTGACAAAAGCCATGGTATTTTCAATTGCCTCATATGCATGTGAGAGCTGGACAATGAATAAGGAAGACTAAAGAAGAATTGATGCTTTTGAGCTGTGGTGTTGGTGAAGAATGCTGAAAGTACCATGGACTGCTAAAAGAACTCCAGGTCTATCGTGGAGGAAGTGCAGCCAGAAAGCTTCTTGGAAGTGAGAATGGCCAGACTTCGTCTCACATACTTTGGTCATGTTGTCAGAAGGGACCATTCCCTGGAGAAGGATGTCATGCTTGGTAAGGTGGAGGGTAGACGAAAGAGGGGAAGGCCTTCAAGGAGATGGGTTGACATGGTGGCAGTGGCGATGGGCTCAAGTATAGCAAGAATCATGGAGCTGGCTCAGGACCGGGCAGTGTTTCATTCTGCTGTGCATAGGGTTGCTATGAGTCGGAGACAACTCGAAGGCACGTAACAACAACAACAACAATGAAAGTGTCACTATGTTAAGGGACATTTGCTTTCTATGGAACATGTAATGCATATGTTGTCACCATTGCCCATTCCTGTGCCTGTAGCAGACAGTTATTTGATCATAGCACTCTTTATCACTCAAACCACTTGTAGCCTCAAAATATTTTTAATATAATGGTTTAGAAACAACTTCTAATCAGTTGGCAAATAATTTGAAACATATTTTATAATCTGACCCAGACTTTATTTAGGTATCTACAACACATTCATTTTGCATGGAATTTTTCCTAGAACTTTGCTGCTGGAATCAATAGTATTTTGTGCTATTTAGTTCATTGTTTGGAAGTCAAAATTTTAATTTCCTCTGAGCAATCCTAAGGGAGCCTTACTGTCACAATGGCTAAGTGATCAGCTCCTAACTGAAGGTTGGCAGTTTGAACACTGCCAGTGTGAACAGTGGCTTTGTAGGACAAATATCTAGTGATCTGCTCCTGTAAATACTACAGTACTACAGCTTAGAAAACCCTGTGAGGTAGTTCTACTATATCACTTGGAGTCACTGAGTGGAGATCAACTTGACAGCATCTAACAACAACAATGTGCAAACCTACTAGCCAGCAAAGTTCTTTATCCTATGAAATAAGGACCATTTTGTCATATTTCAGATAAGTTTTAAAAAAATATCTTCAAAGCTGTTAATGATTTTGAAATTTCAGAATGAAATTGTAACAAAAAAATAGCCTAAAATTAGACTTTTCTGTTTCCTCCAAACCTCAGGGAACATTTATACATCCTTTGTGAAGACTTAGTTCTAATTTTAGGTTAAAGTTATTGGCCACATTTCCCTCTTACTTGAATGTGCATAACATTTGTTGAAATCTAATAAATGCATGTAAATGAGGGTCAAGAGTTATATCCTCAAAGGCTCTTTATAACAGATTTACTCACAAAGCAGAAAGTAATTCCTTGGCTTTTCAAATGTTTGGAATCTGTTATAGAAGAATTTTGTTTGTATTGTGTGTGAAGAAAATCTATGCTACACTGAATTGTGGTGATAATATCATGTTTCCATGGTATCTATTTTTCTGAGTATTTCAGTATTTTGAGATGTTATCGTTTTTAGTTTTCACAGCATGCTAGGAAGGAGGAAGGACATGTTGTTCTCACCTAACAGTGAAATTGAGGTAAGCAGTTACTCACTCTCTTGCATAAGTCACTGATTGAGCTGAGGATTCGGTACCACACAGAGTTCTTTTATTCACTAGTCCATTGTGACCCTGCAGTACTTGTCATCAATCCATTAATCCCTTTTCCTCCTTGGTTAATGACTACACAACTGATTTTTACTTATCTGGTCTGAGGAAAAGAGAAAGAACAGGGTATAATTTCTCAAGTGATAAATGATAACAAAAATAATTTGTATTTGGCGATGGAATATGTTTTTGTACTTAGATTAGAACCTGGGCGTGTCTGGTGTTCTGGGAATTTATAGCACTCCACTCCAAGGGAAGATGCTATGCAAGGAGACCCAGTGTGGGGATAATTGCAAATGCACCTCGTTTGTCTTTTTTGTTTCCCAGTCTACCTTCTGCTTGCCTGCTTTCCTTTCTGCCGAGGCCAGACAATCTTCTCTCTCAGCTTGATGCATCACAACAGCCCAAACTATTCTTTCTGTCTCTCTAAATCTAATTACGAAATTTCTTCTTCTTTCCGTTGGGAATCAGAGATACTGGTATCTTGGATTAGACGTTGTTAATCATTTCTTAATTTTTTAAATTTTTTTAATGAAAAGTCACTGATAATGCAGTAAGGACATTTAAGACAAGATTTCCCATGTCTGTTGTAATTAAAAGAGTGTAAGAAAGAAATTGAAAGCAGTATGAGTGGCAGAGAGACCTTACAGGAAAATGAAAGTGGATTTTTTATTTTAAGTTTTGTAACTGATGAAAATAAATTCTTTTTACAACATTTGCTTGCTTGTTCATTAGGAAAAACAAGTATTGACAAATACCTACTTATTCTATACTAGGAACTATTAGAGGCTGAATTGATGATAGGAATTTGCACCTAAACAGGTACTTAAAGTTGCAAATTAAAAGAGCTTGATGGTATTTCTGTAATGTTCCTTAATTGATTCACTTATTTCCTCATAAAAATATTTAGATAAAGAGTCTTGCTGGTGTATGGTTAAGCACTTGGCTGCTATATGAAAGGTCAGTGGTTAGAACCCACCAGCTGCTTGGTGGGAGAAAAGACTTAGTGATGTGTTCTCCTAAAGGTTATAGCCTAGGTACATGGGAGGTACAGACAACAAAGATGAACTCTTTTGCATATACAACACTGAGTTGTCAGTGATGGCAAACATTGATCTACTGGTGGATGCATGGGTAGACAGGCTTAATGATCAAGTATATTTAGGCAGGGGGTAGTGTGCTTACAACCATGCATAGGGTTGGCAGATGATGTTTCTACAAATGTATTTGTATGTGCTATAAGAATATCCAGGTATATTAGTAAAGCTGACAAGGACAAGGTTGTGGTGACTTCTTGGCCACATTCCAGCTACCTGTAGGGAGCAAGTAATTGGACCTGTGGGCTCAGGACCATGGTCACAGGAGACATCAAGCTCAATTGGCATTACATACTACACAAAAACTTTGTTGTACTTCCTACTTTGGTGAGCAGTGACTGAGGTCTTAGAAGCTTGCAAGCAGCCATCTAGATGCAACAATTAATTTCTCCTCATCCAGAGCAAAGAAGAAGAAAACCAAAGACCCATGGAAACAATTACTCCAAAGGACTAGTGACCATGCGATCCTCAGCCTATATGACCATGAGACCAGAAGAACTAGATGGTGCCTGGTTAACACTCTTAACCACTCAGAGAAGAATTGGTATAGGAGATCCTAAATAGAATGGGAGAACAATGTGGAACAAAACTCAAAATCATAAGGGAAAAAAAAAAAAGACCAGGTTTGCTGGTTTGGTAGAGCCTGGTGAGACTCCTGAGACTACGGTCCCAACCTACCCTTCAGGTCTGGAATTTAACTCACTCTTGTGGCTTCCATCCAAATAATAGACAGGTATATGGACTGAATATTTACATCAGGTAGATACACTACTTGGAGTGATCAATCATGGAAGAACAGAAGGGCAGTGTAAACACAGGGAGATAGCTGGAGGTTGAGAGCAGGAGTGCATGGGAGGGAAGGACACAGGGAAGAGGTAACTATGGGGAGGAAGTGGGAAGAGAGCTGTTACGTTGTGAGGAACTGCAGTTAATGTCATGAGACAAAAGGTGTATGCACTGCTGTATGAAAGATGAATTTGCTCTGGGAACTGTTACCCAAATCACAACAAAACTTAAGTTAAAAAAAAAAAAAGATTATAGTCTAGGAAACCCTATGGGGCAATTCTACTCTGTCCTGTATGGTCTCTCTGAGTCACAATCAACAATACACAACAACAAAACTGTCAGACAGTTATGGGTGTTAGTAATTTTTCTTTCTGTTAATTCTTTCATTAACTAGTTTTGTTGTTGTCATTTGCCATTGAGTTGATTCTGACTCAGGTGACCCCATGTGTGCTCCATAGGATTTTCAAGACTGATTTTCTGAAGGAGATCACCAGGCCTGTCTTCTGAGGTGCTACTGGTTAGATTTGAACTGCCAGTCTTGCTGCTAGTAGTCAAGTACTTAACCGTTTGTGCTACACAGGGACCTCATTAACTATTAGTAGTTTTAAATGACATCGTTTAACATTATTTATTT
>NW_006921799.1:3897708-3898953 GCF_000298275.1 Orycteropus afer afer | reverse complement strand
ACCACTTTATCCTGCTTCTTTGTGTGGACTGTGATCTTCTGTTGTTTCCGAGGCATCGTGACATCATATTTAGATCTCTGTTAACTGTTTTTGAAGAGCAGCCAAGGGTGGTTCAGGCTCTTTGTGGTGGTTTTTTATCATTGGCCTTTTCAGTCTTGCAGGGCCCGAGTGTCCTTGGGGTTTCTGGAAAGCAAAGCGTGTTCTTAAGCCCCAGAATTCTGCGAGAGGGCTGTGTCTTTAAATATCCAAAATAGTCAAGCTGCTTTTTAAACCTTCAAAATGGCGGCACCCTCCGGACCAGCAAAAGTTCACAGCTCAACCCACCTTTCTCTTCACCTTCTCCGATTGTTCCCTAGTCACCGTGCACAGTCCTTGATGCAGTCCTTGGCTATCAGGGTGATCTTTAGGTTAATTCTTAAGTCCTACCACCACAGGAATCTGCGAGAGCACTGTCTCTTTAAATATCCAAAATAGTCAAGCTGCTTTTTAAACCTCCAAAATGGAGGTGTCCTACAGATCGGCAAAAGTCCACAACTCAGCCCACCTTTCTCTTCACCTTCTCTGTTTGTTCCCTAGCCACCGTGCACGGTCCATGCAGTCCCTGGCTAGCAGAGTGATTTTTAGGTTAATTTTTAGGTCCTACCACCACTCAGGATTGTCCAAGCCGTTTGTGCCATCAGGGGCGTTCAGTCCGCAGCTCCGTATGTCTCCTTTTTTGGTATTTTCACGGAAATTCTTCTGCTAGTTGGGGTTTAGTCTACTTCTGTATCCTTCCCTTCAAGGCTCAGCAGTCCAAGATTATCTTCTGTGTCTGTGTCAATTGGCTTCCCTTTTCTTTGTTGAAGAGGATCTGTGCAGTCCTTTTGCCTAGTCCACCATCTTGCTGGAACTTTAACATTATTTTTAACTTAGTTTTTATGTTTCACAAAGTTATAGATGCACATAATTCAAAGAGTCAAATAGTGCTATAAGGTTTGTTTGAAAATCATTATTCTTCTGCCAATATCCCCTCACCCCCAGTCCTTTCATTTCCCTTTTTGCAGAGCAACCACTTTCAACTCTATTAACTATTGTTGTTGTTATGTGCTGTCGAGTCGGCCCTGACTCACAGTGACCCCTCCTTGGGTTTCTGAGGCAGTATCACTACAGGAGTAGGATTGCCCAACCTTCCTTCCGAGGAGTGGCTGGTGGGTTTGAACTGCCAGCCTTCTGGTTAGCAGTCAAGTGCTTTAGCCACTATGCTAC
>NW_006921799.1:3896226-3897608 GCF_000298275.1 Orycteropus afer afer | reverse complement strand
TTTTAAGGGTGTTTGCTATCCCTGTGTACTAGTAATTAATACTAATTACTTAATATTTTTCTCTAAGCCAACTTTTTCTTTTTAAAAAACTTTAGCTTCATCCTAAGCAATAGCATTTCATGAAATCCCAGGCTTACAATGTTTATTATTTGTTTTTCTAAAACACATTAAAATAAATACATACTTGTTCAGAACAATTTTTCATGCCCATTTTGTTGTTGTTGTTGTTATGTGCCGTCGAGTCAGCCCTGACTCATAGCGACCCCTCCTTGGGTTTCTGAGGCAGTATCACTACGGAAGTGTGGCTGGTGGGTTTGAACTGCCAGCCTTCTGGTTAGCAGTCAAGTGCTTTAGCCACTATGCTACCAGAGCTCCTAGTGCATCTACATGGCTGCTAAGTAGCATGATTATATTTCTACTTCTTTTTTTTTTTTTTCCTGTCTTAGGCATTATCTATTGATTTACAGCTATGGGAGATGAAGGTTTAGATCTTTTTTCACACACATTTTCCAAACCCCACTATCAAACCAAATCCACTGCCATTGAGTCAATTCCAACTCATAGCAACACTGTGGGAGAGAGTAGAACTGCTCTTAGGGTTTCCGAGGGTGTAAATCTTTACCGAAGCCGACTGCCTCATCTTTCTCCCATGGAGAGGCTGATGAGTTCTAACCACTGATCTTTTGGTTAGCAGCCCAAAGCTTTAACCACTACACACCAACAGAGCTCCTTATCCCTGTTATATTGACCTATATTTTCCCATCCCTCTGTCTCTCAGATAAGGAGCTCTAGTGGCACAGTGCCTAAGACATTTGACTGCTAACCAAAGGTTGGCAGTTCAAACCCACCAGCCACTCCACGGAAGGAATACAAGGTAATGTACTTCCATAATGAGTTACCTCCTAGGAAACCCAATGGGGGTCACTATGGATTGGAACAGACTTGATGGCAGTGGGTGTGGTTTTTTGGTTTGGCCTCTCAAATACAGTTAAATTGCTATTTTGGTTAGGTTCAATTCAGTCTTAGCCTAATTATGAATATGTAATGAGCTACATGGATTCCCTTGGTGGTATGAATAGTTAATATGCTTGTCTGCTAATTGAAAGGTGGAAGGTTCAAGTCCACCCAGAGATCCTTTAGAAGAAAGGCCTTGAGATCTGCTGAAAAGTCAACCATTGACAACCCTGGGAGTACAACTCTACTCTGACATACATGGATGGAGTCTTCAGGAGTTAGAATTGACTCAATGGCAGCTGCTAATGAGCTCTGCTATAATTTTGGGATTCCTTTTTTTTTTTTTTTTTTAGATTATATTACTTAAAGAAATATTACATATCTGGCCACGAAATTCTGCAAATTAATTACAGAGTAATCAAAAGGGA
>NW_006921799.1:3880072-3896126 GCF_000298275.1 Orycteropus afer afer | reverse complement strand
TGCAAGGTGGACAAATATTTTGACTAACTTCAATGTCTGAAAATATCTTTTCTCCTACCTTTATATTTATTTAATGGTTTTCTTGAGAGTAGATTTCTAGGTTGGGATTCAACTTTCTGTAGAACTTTGAAAGTATTGCTTTATTGTTTATCTAATGATATATTTTATTATTATTATTTTTTGTTGTTGTGAATATACATGGGAAAACATACACCAATCCGACAGTTTCTACATGTACAATTCAGTGACAGTGGTTGCTTTATTGTTTTCTAGCTCCAATATCATTCCTAGGAAGTTTGATGGCATTCTGATCCTTGATTCTTCATATGAAATGTGTTTTTTTTCTCTCTGGAAAGTTGTAAGATCATCTTCTTTCCAGCTTCAGAGCTTTATAATTTCATGATGATTTATTCTGGTGTACAGCTGTTTCCATTCATTGGACTGGGCACTCAAGACCATTCAACCAGGAAACTCATGCCTTTTAGTTGTGGATAATTTCTTTAAATTATTCTATTGATGATTTCATCTCATGCACTCTCTCTTTTCTTTTATTTGGGTACTGTTATTATTTGGATAATGAATTTGCTGAACTAATCCTCTAATTCGGACTTAATCCCTCCATTTTTTTTTTTTTCCACCGTCTTTTTGCTCTTGTTCTAGGAATGTTTTCTCTATGTGCTTTTCTAATCTTCTATTGAGGTTTTCATTTCTGCAATCTTATTTTCTAATTTCCAAGGTCTCTTTTTTTTATTCTCTGAATTTTGTTGTTGTAGTTAATTTATCTCTGTGAGGATTTTAATGGTACTTTTATTAATTTTAAAAATGATCTCATCTCATTGCAGTGTCTGTGCTTCCTTTGTATCAACCCTCTCCCACTTCCCTACCCTATATCCACCTTTTATATTAGATGTCCTCTTCAAATGTCCCGTGATCCTTAATTGTTTGTTGTATTTGAAAGCAGGATCCTGAAAAGCTGTGTATGCACTCTCTGAGGGTCACAGCTGATGCTTGGCTGCTAGCTGAAAGGTTGGAGGTTTGAGTCCACCAGAAGTAACTGGAAGAAAAGCTGCTCAATCTACTTCCAAAAAACCAACCAACGAAACCCTATGGAGCACCGTTCTACTCTGACACATATGGGACAGCCATGAGTCAGAATTGACTTGGTGGCAAATGTTTTCTAAAAAGCTGTACTGAATTTGTTGTTATGTAGGTGGATCATGTCAATTTTCAGCTTTACTGGACATTTTCTTCAGGGAACCCATGGTGTCAATATCTTCAGATCTTTTATATAGGACTGGTTACATTTTCTCAGAAAAGAAATTTCCTATCTCTTTGCTGGGTGACAGAATTTTGCCTGACGGGATTTTGGGAGCTGGATGAGGAAAGAAGAAGGCTCAGGTTCTCAACATTCAGTTTGTATACTTTTACTTAATCTCTTTATTTTTAAAATGATCCTATTGCCATTACTTAGCTTGGTGTCCTCTGGTCCATAAATCCTCTTTATGCTCTTCAGAGATTAAACCTTCAGTGTTCTTCTGGAGTAGGGTAGGGATATGGGGCATTTAATGCATTTTCAACCAATCCTCTTGGTTTTTAGCTCTGCTTTTATCTCTATTTCAAGAGTTACTTAATGATGCAGGCAGTTCCCAAGGTTTTGGAAGTTCTATGGTATAATCTGATTAGTTCTTGGCTTCCCCATTGTTTGCTTGTTGAGATTTGCTAAGTCATTTACCACTAGTCTTTCTGCTTTCCAGTTTCTAATTAGCTGTCACTACATTTTCCATTTTCTTTGCCTTTTTTGGGGGTTATATTTTAAGGAATGCCTTTACTGTCATTTTGGTTGGGAGATAGTGAACACCTGATCTACTTGTACCTCCCAATTAATATTTAAAGTTGTTATTAAAAGCTTTTATCAAACATCAATCCACATCAAGTTATTCTTCAATTGACATTCAGTAATTAAAATTTTACAGAGCTCTCAAAGAATATATGCTTACCTCAATGGTAGATATGATGGAAAGAGATAATAAGAATGAAATACCAACTAAATTAATGTATTTACAGTAAGAATAAATATAACTCCAGAATTGGTTGGGCAGGAATGTTTCAGATTCTTTAAAATTACTATAAATTGTGTCTCCTGGGTGAGAAGCAATTTGAAATGGAGGCATCAGTGTGTATATAATAAGCATGGCTATTTTGTGGAGAAGAGGGGTGCTTTTGAAATAGAAAAAGGAAAATTTCACAATGGAAGAAGTCTTTGTTTCTTAGAGAATGTCTGCCTCAGTGGTCTTAGCCCAGAACTCTTTCCTCTTGCATAAGGTAGAGGGACACAGTAATGCTTTTCCCATCAAAAAGAGAGCAAAGAGGCCACAGTAATCCAAGACACAGGGAAGATCTAAAACTTGGCTAGAAAGGAGGAATGCAGCATTCAGGGAGAGAACAACATACATCAGTATGACTCCTGGATAACACACCTAAGGGGTTGGGAATGCAGAAAGAAGTTATGGCTGTGAAGTTACTCACTGAGATTATCCATATTCAGAGTAGAGCTTTCAAACTAGTAGCTGTCAGCTAAGTCTAGAATGCTTTGTCTTGCCTATGTAGTATTTAAAAATATTGAAAAGAACTTTATTTTATAATAAAATCCCTATTTCCAGCATCTTTTCAAAATCAGTGAATCTGTACATATTGGATCTTCATTTCCATGCAACAATTGGCTGGAGTCAAGAAGATGTGCTCTCTGTTGGCCAACAAGCCCCACCCCCCAAATCTTCCAGTCTTCCTCCAGCCTTCCCATTTCATTTATATCACCTGCCTGGTCCACATAAGTCCTTGAGTTTGCAATCCAGTCTTAGAGGATATTGGACATCATCTTCCTTGGGGACAAGTAGTCAAAGAGAAAGGACAGTCTTGAAAAGCATCTGCAAAGACAATAGAAGAAAAGATCCTAGTCTCATTAAATCAAAACCTGACCAATTGTTGTTGAGTGGATTTTGACTTATGGCAACCTCATGTGTGTCAGAGTAGAACTGTGGCTTTTTTATTGTGTTGTTCCCAGAAGAAGATCACTAGGCTTTTCTTTGGATGCTCATCTGGGTGGACTCAAACCTCCACCCTTTCAGTTAATAGCCTAGTGTGTTAACTGTTTGCATCACCCAGGGAATCCCTAATCTTCTTTGTTGTTGTTTTTAGCTGTCATTGCATCAGCCCCTGACTCATAGCAACACCATAAACAATAGAATGAAACACAGCCTGGTCCTTATCCATCTCCATGATTGCTTATAGACTGGATCATTGTGATTTGTAGGGTATTAATTGACTGTTGCTGGTGATTCAGACCCACCAGCCACTCCTCAGAAGGAAGGTTGGACAATCTACTTCCGTAGTGATGCTGCCTTGGAAACCCAAGGAGGGGTCGCTATGAGTCGGGTCCAACTCAATGGCACATAACAACAACAACAACAACAATTGACTGTTATTCTGAAGTAGATTGACAAACACTTTTTCATAGTCTGTCTTAGTGTGGAAACTCTACTAAAATCTGTTCAGCATCACAGAACATGCAAACCTCTACGGACGAATGGGTGGTGGCTGTGGATGAAATACATTCACTGAGAATTAAACCTGGTGTCTAGCATGGAGAGTGAGAATTCTATTAATGGACCACTATTGCATCCTCTAGTGTCTCTAGCCTCCACTTAAATCTGTCTCTTTGAGGAACTGCCCATGTTGAGAACCTATTTGGTGAATATGGAATCAGAGCAAGGAGAGTAGCTCATGTGAATCAAAAGCATAGTGTCACATCTTTAGAGCAATTAAGATGAGTCCATTTTCCAAGAGAACACCAAGTTTATATTGTCTTGCCAGGAACCAGCCAATGGATTACTCTATGGCAAAATCCCATTTTGGGAAACATGTTATTTCTTTTTTTTTTTTTTAATTTTTGTCATTTGGGTGAAGGTTCACAGAGTAAATTAATTTTCTGTACAGCAGTTCATACACATTTTATCTCATGACATTGACTTCAATTTCCCACAGTGTAACAGCTCTCTTCCCACTTCCTCCCCAAGGTTACCTCTTCCCTGTGTCCTGCTCTCCCACACACTCCTGCCCCCTGAACTGTCTCTCTGTGTAAACACTGCCCTTCTGTTTTCCCACAATTGGTCACTCCGAGGAGTGTATCTACCTGATGTAAATGTTCACCCCATATGCCTATCCATTATTTGGCTGGAAGCCACAGGAGTGAGTTCAGTTCCAGACCTCAGAACATATTATTTTAAAAATATTTTAATACTGTTCCTAAGCTTATGATCAAGTTCTTGCTCTGGCCTGAAAACAATTCTATTTTCTTAGATCATAACACTAATGATCATGATAATATCAACAATGGCAACAACATATCATTACTGAGCATTTACCGGTGCTATGTACAGGTGTGAAAGAACTGAAAAAATTGCACTCAAGGTGCAATGTTGATAAATTCTATGGTCAAAATATTTGGATGCAGGAAGCATCAAAAGAAGATGGAAGGAATACAAAGAGTCACTGTACCAAAAATAATTGGTCGACATTTAAACATTTCAGGAGGTAGCATATGATTAAGAACCAATGGCAAAGAAGGAAGAAGTCCAAGCTGCACTGAAGGAACTGGCAAAAAACAAGGCTCCAGAAATTGACAACATACCAGCTGAGATGTTTCAACAAACTGATAGAGTGCTGGAAGCAGTCACTCATTTATACTAAGAAATTTGGAAGACAGCTACCTAGCCAACATACTGGAAGAGATCCATATATGTGCCCATCCCAAAGACAGATGGCCCAATAAAATGTGGGAATTATCAAACAATATAATTAATTTCACATGCAAGTAAAATGTTGCTGAACATAATTAAAAAAATGGTTGCAACAATAAATTGAAAGAGAACTGCCAGAAATTCAAGCCAGATTCAGAAGAGGATATAGAATGAAGGATATCATTGCTGGTATCAGATGGATCTTGGCTGAATGCAGAAAATAAGAAAAATGTTTACCTGTGTTTCATTGACCATGCAATGGTATTCAACTGTGTAGATCATAACAAATAATGGATAACATTGCAAAGAATGGTAATTCCAAAATACCTAATTGTGCTCATGAACCATAAACATAGACCATGAGGCAGTCATTCGAACAGAACAAGGGAATACTGTGTGGTTTTAAATCAGGAAAGGCGTGTGTCAGGGTTGTAGCCTTTTAGTATACTTATTCAGTCTGTATGCTGAGGAAATAATCTGAAAGACTGGACAATATGAAGAGAATGTGTTATCAGGATTGGAGAAAGACTCTTTAAGAACCTGTGATATGCAGATGACACAACCTTGCTTTCTGAAAGTAAAGAAGACTTGAAACAACTTACTGATGAAGATCAAAGGCTATAGCCTTCAGGATGGATCACACCACAACATAAAGAAAATCAAAATCTTCACAACAGGACCAATAAGCAACATCATGATAAATGAGAAAAGATTAAAGTTGTCAAGGATTTAATTTTACTTGGATCTACAATCAATACTTACTCATGGGAGCAGCAGTTAAAAAATCAATGGATGAATTGCATTGGGCAAATCTGTTGCAAAAGACCTCTTTAAAGTGTTAAAGAGTAAAGATGTCACTATGAAGATTAAGGTGTGCCTGACCCAAGACATTATCTTTTCAATATCCTCATATGCATGTGAGAGTTGGACAATGAAGAAGGAAGATCGCAAAAGAATTAAGGCATTTGAACTGTGATGTTGGCGAAGAATATTGAATGGACTGCCAGAAGAACAAACAAATCTACCTTGGAGGAAGTTCAGGAGGAATGCTTCTTAGAAGAAAGAATGGCCAGATTTTGTCTCTTGCACTTTGGTCATATTATCAGAAGGGACCAGTTACTGGAGAAGGATATCATGTTAGAAAAAGTAGAGGGTCAATGAAAAAAGGAGAAGACCCTCAAAGAGATGGCTGTGACGATGGGCTCTAGCATGAAAACAATTGTGAACATGGTGCAGGATGAGGCAGTGTTTTGTTCTGTTGTACATGGGGTTGCTATGAGTTGGAACTGACTGAACAGCATCTAACAACAACCACAACATCAACTGTTGTATTCATTTTATGGAGGAATCTCCATTAAACTGTGAAAATTGTTTCTTCTTCCCATTTTAGACTTGAAGAATCTGAACGTTAAATAAATTTCTCAAGATCACATGTTAACTAGTGAAAGAATCAGAATTTGAACCCACATCTGTGTCAGATTCCAAAGTCCAGGATTATTACCATGATTTGAATTTGTATAGCCTCACTTTCATTCTGAACGGTGAAGGCATTTGACTGCAGTGATAGAAGGCCACTTTAGTTTACACAGCAGAGGAAGTGTGCTGATTCATGTAACTAAATTGAAAAGACAGAGTCTCAGCAGATTTAAACTCAAACAACAACAACAAAAAACCAAACTCACTGCCATTGAGTTGGTCCGACTCATAGCGAGCTCTCCTTGGGTTTCCGAGGCAGTAGCACTACAGAAGGAGATTGCCCAATCTTCCTTGCAAGGAGTGGCTGGTGAGTTTGAACTGCCAGTCTTCTGGTTAGCAGTCAAGTGCCTTAGGCACTATGCCACCAGAGCTCCTATGTCATGTATTTAGGTCCTTAAACTTGCCCCTAGGTTTTCCTTGAGGAACTTTACAGTTTTAGGTTTCACATTTAAGTCTTTGATCCCTCAGGAGTTAGTTTTTGTGTATGGTGGGAAGTAGGAATCTTATTTCATTTTTCTTCAAATGGATATTCAGTTTTGCCAGGACCATTTGTTAAAGAGACAATCTCTTCCCTATTTAATGGATTTTGGCCCCTTTTCAAAAGTCAGCTGACCATAGGTGATGGATCTATTTCTGGATTCTCAATTCTATTCCATTGGTCTATGTGTCTGTTCTGTACCATTACCAGGCTGTTTTGACTACTGTGGCTGTGTAGTAGGTTTTGAGATGTGGGAGTGTGAGACCTCCTACTTTGTCCTTCTTCTTCAATAGTCCTTTGCTTATTCAAGGTCTCTTTCCTTTCCATTTAAATTATTGATTATTTTATCCATATCTTTTAAGAATGTTGATGGGATCTGGATTAGGATTGCATTGAATGTATAGATTGCTTTGGGTAGTGACATTTTTACAATATTCAATCTTCCTATCTACGGAGAGGAGTTGGTGGTATAGTGCCTAATGCATTTGACTGCTAACCAGAAGGCTGGTGGTTCAAACCCACCAGCCACTCCTTGGGGGGAAGACTGGGCAATCACTTCTGTAGAGATACTGCTTCAGAACCCCAAGGAGGGGTCGCTATGAGTTGGCTCTGACTCAACAGCAGTGTTTGGTTTTTTGGTTTTGTTAGATTTGCCCTATTTTTTCCTTGAGGTATTTTATAGTTTTAGGCTTTGTATTTAAGTCTTTGATCCATCTAGAGTAAGTTTTTTTTTGTATGGTGTGAGGAATGGCTCTTGTTTCATTTTCCCGCAAGGGGATAACCAGTTTTGTCAGCATCATTTATTAAAGAGACCATCTCTTCCCCATTTAATAAATTTTGGCCCTTTGTAAAAAATCAGCTGATCGTAGGTCAATGGATTTATTTCTAGGTTTGTCAGTTCCATTCCACTGGTCTATGTATCTGTTGCTATACAAATACCAGGCTGTTTTGACTACTGTGGCTGTATAGTAGGTTTCGAGATCCAGGCATGTGAGACCTGCTACTTTATTCTTCTTCAGTAGTGCTTTGTTTATCTGAGGTCTCTTTCCTTTCTATATAAAATTGTTGTTGTTGTTGTTATGTGCTGTCGAGTCGGACCCAACTCATAGCGACCCCTCCTTGGGTTTCCGAGGCAGTATCACTATGGAAGTAGATTGCCCAACCTTCCTTCTGTCATATAAAATTAGTGATTGATTTTTCCATATCCTTAAAGAATATTGATGGGATCTGGATTGGGAGCACATTGAATGTATAGATTGCTTTGGGTCATATTGACATTTTCACACTGTTCAATCTGCCTATCCATGAGCATGGTATATTCTTCCATTTATGTAGATCTCTTATGGTTTGTTGAAGTAGTGTTTTCTAGTTTCCTTTGTATAGGTCTTTTGTGTCTGTAGTCAGATTTATTCCCAACCATTTTATTTTTTTGGTGGCTTTTGTAAATGATATTGATTTCCTTTTCAGCAATCTCTCTGCTGGTGTAGAGGAATCCAACTGATTTTTATAATTGATCTTGTATCCCACCACTGTGCTAAATCTCTCAATTAGTTTCATAATTTTTTTTTTTTTTTCTGAGTCTCTTGGATTTTCTATGTATAGGATCATATCATTAGCAAATACGAATAGTTTGACTTTTTCCTTACCAATTTGGATGCCTTTGATTTCCCTTTCTTGCCTTATTGTCCTGACTAGAACTTCCAATGCAATATTGAATAGAAGTGGTGATAGAAGGCATCCTTGTCTGGTTCCTGTTCACAAGGGGAATGGTTTCAGTCTCTCTCCATTGAGAATAATATTGGCTGTTTGTTTTGCATATATGCCCTTTATTATGTCAAGGGATTTCCCTTCTATTCCTATTTGAGGAATAGAGTTTTTATCAGGAGTGTATGTTGAATTTTATCAAATGCCTTTTCTGCATTGATTGACATATGATCATGTGTTTCTTTTCCTTTATTTATGTGGTGAATGACATTGATTGTTTTTCTCACGTTGAACCATCCTTGCACACCTGGTATGAACCCTACTTGGTCATAATGTATTATTATTTTGATATGTTGTTGGAGTCAATTGGCTAGGATTTTGTTGAAGATTTCTGCATCTATATTCATGACAGATATTGGTCTTTGGTTCTCCTTTGTAGTGATGTCTTTGCCTGGCTTGATATCAAGGTTATGCTTGCTTCATAAAATGAATTTGGGAGGATTCTATCCTTTTCTATGTTTTGGAATAGTTTGAGTAGGATTGGTGTTGGTTCTTCTCTGAACATTTGGTAGAATTCTCCAGTGAAACCATCTGGGCCCGGGCTTTTTTGTTGGTAATTTTTTTATGGCCTGTTCAATTTCTTCTTTTGTTATGGGTCTATTCATATATTCCACCTCAGTCTGTGTTAGTTTAGGTAAGCAGTATGTTTGTATAAATCTATCCATTTCTTCTAGATTTTCAAATTTTTTGGAGTATATCTACTCATAGGAGCTCTGGTAGAGTAGTGCTTAAGGCACTTGACTGCTAACCAGAAGGCTGGTGGTTCAAACCCACCAGCCAGTCCTTGGAAGCAAGGTTGGGCAATCTACTTCCATAGTGATACCATCTTGGAAACCCAAGAAAGAGTCACTATGACTTGGGTCCTATTCAATGGCACATAACAATAACATAGTTACTCATACTTTCCTGATATTACCTTTTTATTTGTTTTGGTTCTGTTGTGACATCATCCAAATTGTTTCTCATTTTTGTTATTTGTATTCCCTTCCTCTTTCCTTTGTTAAATTTGCCAGTTTGTCAATTTTATTAATCTTTTGGAAAAACCAATTCTCATCGTGTTGTTTTTTTTCTATTGTCTTTCATTTTCTGTTTCATTTCTTTCTGCACACATCTTTATTTCTTTTCTTCTGATGACTGTAAGCTTTTCATTGCTCCTCTTTTTCTAATTGTTGGAGATGTTGGGTTAAGGTGTTGATTTTAGGTCTTTCTTCTTTTTTGATATTTGCATTCATTGCTATAAATTGGCCTCTGATCACCATTTTCACTGTGTCCCAAAGATTTTGGTATGCTGTGTTTTCATTCTCATTTGATTCAAGGAATTTGTCAATTTTATTTTTAAAATTTCTTCTATTACCCAGTCATTTTCAAGAAGGGTGTTACTCAGTTTCCATGTGTTGGCTCTTTTCCCTTGATCTTCCTGTTGTTGATTTCTAATTTTATAGCACTGTGATCTGAGAAGATGCTTTGACTCTTTCAATGTTTTTGAATTTATTAAGGTTTGCTTTGTGTCCTAACATATGGTCTATCCTTTGTTTTTGTCTCTAGGTTATGTCTCTTGTAGGGAACATATTGATGGGTCATGTTTTCTTATCTAGTCTACAACTCTCCATTTCTTGAGTGGTGCATTTAATCCATTTACAGTGAAACATACACCAATTCAACAATTTCTACATGTACCATTTAGTGACATTAATTACATTCTTTGAGTTATGTAATCATTTTCACCCTCCTTTTCTGAGTAATTCCTTCCCCATTAACATAAATTCATTACCCTCCAAGGTGGCTATCTAATCTTTTGAGTTGCTGTTGTCAATTTGAGTCCATGTAGATAGTTCTTAAAAAAGCATAATGCACAATGTAGAAAATTTTTACTAATTAAGCTTAACTATTATTTAGCTTTAAGAAAATTTTAAGGGATATTTTTGATTTAAGGTGCAATGTCATCTCAGGGCAACAGTTTCAGGAATTCACTCAAACTTCATGGCTCTGGGAAGTCTGGAATACATGAGAATTTGAAATTCTGTTCTGCATTTTCTTCCTTTGGATGAGGATAATTCTATGGACTCTTTGATCAAAATGTTCAGTAGTAGTAGTTGTTGTTAAGTGCCATTGATTCAATTCTGACTCATAACAACTCTGTGTACAACAGAATGAAAGCTTGCCCTGCCCTGCACTATCCTCACCGTCCTTACTGTGCTTGAACTCATCATTGCAGCACTGTGTCAATCCATCTCATGGAGAGTCTTCCTCTTTTTTTGCTGACTGTCTTCTTTACCATGTATTACAGGTCTACAGGGACCAGTCCCGTCAGGCAATGTGACCAAAGTAGGTGAGATGAAGGCCTGTCATTCTCATTTCTAAGGTGCATTCTGACTGTACTTCTTTTAGGACAGATTTGCTCTTTCTCACAGTTCACGCTGTTTTCAGTGTCCTTCAACAACACTGCAATTCAAAGGCATCAATTCTTTTTTGCTTTTCCTTATTCATTGTCCAGATTTCATGTGCATATGAGGCAATTGAAAATACCATGGCTTGGATTAGGCACACCTTAATTTTCAAGTGACATCTTTGCTCTTCAACACTTTAAAGAGGTCTTTTGCAGCAGATTTGCCTAGTACAATATGATGTCTGATTTCTTGACTGCTGTTTCCATGAATATTGATTATGGATACAAGTAAAATATAATTGTTGACAACTTCAATCTTTTCTCCATTTTTCATCATGTTGCTTATTGGTCCAGTTGTGAAGATTTTTGTTTTCTTTATGTTGAGATATAATCCACACTGCGGATTGTAGTCTTTGATCTTCATCAGTAAGTGCTTCAGTTCTCTTTCCTTTCAGCAAGCAAGGTGTGTGTAGTAGTTACATTTGTGTGTCAACTTGGCTGGGCCTGGCTGAGTGGCTGGGCAGCTGGTGGTAGTTATTCCCTATGATGAGACTGTCAATCAACTCCATGATGGGATCTACCACAAGCATTTGAGTAGCTGCCTTTGGGTATGCAGTCTGCTTCCTGTATATACACAGCAGTTTGGGAATGGTCTCTAGTTTATGGCATGCTTGGACCCTGCATGTAGCCGTGTCATTCATTGTTCAGCAGCCTGCCATGCTCTGCCAACCTTAGGACTTACAAAGGACTTAATGGCCTGTCGTGTGGTTTGGTAACATCAGGACTGCGCCTTTTTACTTGTCAACCTCGGGCTTCTCAGTCTCAGCAGCCAGCAGCTGTCTGAGTGAACACCTCTAGCTTCAGTGGGCCGGGAGCTGGAGGCAAAGCTGAAGCCCAAGGCTGAGGGGCTTTCACCCAGCCCCTAGAGCCTGACACTTTGAATTTGGACTTCTAGTCTCCTGAACTGTAAGAGAATAAACTCCTGTTTGTTTCATTTTTCTGCGAATGGATATCCAGTTTTGCCAGCATCATTTATTAAATAAACATTCTTTTTCACATTTAATGTATTTCAGCCCTTTGTCAAAGATCAGCTGACTATAACTTGATGGATCTATTTCTGCATTCTCAATTCTATTCCAATGGTCCATGTGTTTGTCATTGTACCAATACCAGGCAGTTTTGACTACTGTGGCTGTATAGTAGGTTTTGAGATTCAGCAGTGTAAGACCTCCTACTTTGTTCTTCTTCAATAATTCTTTGCTTATCCGAGGTTTCTTTCCTTTCCATATAAAGTTAGTGATTGGTTTTCCCATATCCTTAAAAAATGTTGATTGTGTCTGGATTGGGATGCATTGAATGTATAGATTGCTTTGTGTAAAATTGATATTTCACAATGTTCAGTCTTCCTATTCACGAGCATGGGATGTTCTTCCGTTTATGTACGTCTCTTATGGTTTCTTGAAGTAGTTTTTTATAGGTTTCTTTGTAGACGTCTTTTGTGTCCCTGGTAATATTTATTCCCAAGTATTTTATTTTTTGGTAGCTGTTGTAATTGGTATTGATTTCCTTATTTCTTTTTCAGCAATGTGTTTGCTGGTTTAGAAGAATCCAACTAATTTTTGGATATTGATCTTGTATCCTGTCACAATGGTAAATCTCTCAATTAGTTCCAGTAGATTTTTTACTGAGTCTCTTAGGTTTTCTAGATACAGTATCATATTATCAGCAAATAGGGATAGTTTGACTTCTTCCTTACCAATTTGAATGCTTTTGATTTTCCTTTCTTGCTTTATGGCCCTGGCTAGGACTTCCACTACAATGTTGAATAGAAGTGGTAATAGAGGGCATCCTTGTCTTGCTCCTGTTTGCAAGAGGAATGGTTCCTGTTTCTCTCCATTGAGACTAATGTTGACTGCTGGTTTTGCATAAATGCCCTTTATTATGTTGAGGAATGTCCCTTCTATTCTTATTTTGCTGAGAGTTTTGATCAGGAATGGGTGTTGGATTTTATCAAATGCCTTTTCTGCATCAATTGACAGAATCATGTTCTTCTCCTTTGTTTTATTTATGTGGTGAATGATGTTGATTGTTTTTCTAATGTCGAACCATCCTTGCATACCTGATATGAACCCCACTTGGTCCTAATGAATGATTTTCTTGATACTGGAGTCTATTGGCTAGGATTTTTGTTGAAGATTTTTGCATCTATACTCATGAGGGATATTGGTCTGTAGTTTTCCTTTTGAGTGAAGTCTTTGCTTGGTTTTGGTATCAAGGTTATGCTTGCTTCATAAAATGAATTAGAGGGAATTCCATCCATTTCCATGTTCTGGAATATTTTGAGTAGGATTGGTGTCATTTCTTCACTGAGTGTTTGGTAGAATTCTCTGGTGAAGCTGTTTGGGCCAGTAGTTTTTTTTTCTTGGTAATTTTTTGATGACCTGTTCAATTTCTTCTTGTGGTATAGATCTGTTAAACTTTTCTACATTAGAGAGTTAGTTTAGGTAAGTGGTGTGTTTCTAGAAATCTTTCCATTTCTTCCAGATTTTCAAATTTGTTGGAGTACAGTTCTTCATAGTATCCTGATATTATCCTTTTTATTTCATTTGTTCCTGTTGTGATGTCACTCACATAGTTTCTTTTCCATGTTATTTGTATTCTCTCCCTCTTTCCCTTTGTTAAATTTGTCAGTGGTTTATCAATTTTATTAATCTTCTCAGAAAACCAACTTCTGGCCTTGTTGAGTTTTTCTATTACCCTTCTATTTGCTGCTTCATTGATTTCTGCTTGAATATTTAATATTTCCTTTCTTCTGGGGACTGTAAGTTTTCTTGCTCTTCTTTTTCTAATTGTTGGAGATGTTGGTTTAAAGTGTTGATTTTGGCTCTTTCTTCTTTTTTGATTTGTGTATTTATTGGTATAAATTGGCCTCTGATCACTGCTTTTGCTGTGTCCCAAAGATTTTGGTATGTTGTGTCTTCATTCTCACCTGATTCAAGGAATTGTTGAATTTCAATTTTTATTTCTTCTCTTACCCAGTCTATCTCAAGGAGGGTGTTGTTCAGTTTCCACGTGTTTACTCTTTTTCTGTTGATCTTCCTATTGTTGATTTCTAATTTGATAGCATTATGATCTGAGAAGATGCTTTGCAGTATTTCAATGTTTTTAAATTTATTAAGGCTTGCTTTATGGCCTAACATATGATCTATCATGGAAAATGTTTCATGTGCACTGGAAAAGAATGTATATTGTGCTGTTGTTGGGTGAAGTGTTCTGTACATGTCTATAAGGCCAAGTTGGTGGATTGTATTGTTTAGCTCTTCTGCATCTCTGTTGAGTTTCTTTCCAGTTGTTCTATCTTTCATTGAAAGTGGTGTATTAGTCTCCTACTATGACTGTGGAGTCATCTATTTGGCTTTTCAACTCTTTTAAAGTGTGATTTATGTATTTTGGGGCTCTTTCATTGGATCCATAGATATTTATTATGGTTATATCTTCTTGTTCAACTGATCCTTTAATAATTATGCAATGTTCTTCCTTGTCTTGTATGGTTGTTTTTGTTTTAAAGTCAATTTGATCAAAAATTAATATTGCCACACCTGCTCTTTTATGGTTGCCATTTGCTTGATGTATCTTTTTTGAACCTTTGATTTTTAGTCTATTTTTGTCTTTGTCTCTAAGGTGTGTCTCTTGTAGACAGCAATATGATGGGTTTTGTTCTCTTATCCAATCTTCAACTCTCCATCTCTTGAGTGGTGCATTTACCCATTAACATTCAGTGTAATTATCGACAAGTATGAATTGGTTGCTGTCATTTTGTTATGTGTTTTTTCATGCTCTCCCTGGTTTCTTTGTTCTATATTATTTTCAGTGTTGGGATGATTATGTTTATGGATCATGTTATCATTTCCTGTGTTGCTGTTGTTTTAGTATTTGCTGAATATTTGTTCTTGTCCTCTTTTTCTATTGTGATGTGAAGGTTTATCATTTTTCTTTGAGATTACCCTGTGATTTATAATTTTCTCCTTGAGTTTAGAACAGTCCATTCTATCTTGCAACTCTCTTAACTTCTCATCATTTAGAAGTTCTGTAATTACACAGTATTTTCCCTCTTTTTGGTTTGTAGTTGTCCTCACTTGTCAATTAATGTCTCTGGTGCCCTGTTTACAGTCTTGTAAGCTTACTTTTTGCTCTATATCCTGTATCTGGCTCATCATCCTCTGATTCTTGGCTTGGACTTGAACCAGTGTCCTGCCATATTGCCTGCTGATCTTGAGCTTATTGCCTTCACAGCCTGTGAGCCAACAGCCTGTCATCTTACCTGACAATTTCAGACTTGTCAGACTTTGAAGCAAGCAGGCTGGTATATTGCCTGCCAATCTTGGGTTTGTCAGCTCCTCCATCTATATGAATCGGGAGAAGCCTCCAGCTGGACATCTGAACCAGGGACTTGGGATTTGCCAGCCTCTATAACTGTCACAGGGATCCAGGTGAGGGGAGAGAACCCAAGCACACCCAAAGCAGCAGGATGGGAGAGTGGGAAAAAGGGGATTACAAGCCAAGAACCTGGACAGAGGAGCAGTCAGCTGCAGGGGTCCAGGTGAGG
The DNA here is from genome assembly GCF_000298275.1 of Orycteropus afer afer. Classification (NCBI taxonomy): domain Eukaryota; kingdom Metazoa; phylum Chordata; class Mammalia; order Tubulidentata; family Orycteropodidae; genus Orycteropus; species Orycteropus afer. Next base: position 3,880,620 of record NW_006921799.1, on the reverse strand, counting down.
AGAGAGAACCCAGGCATGACCAAAGCAGCAAGACAGAAGAGCATGAGAAAGGGGATTATAAGCCTGGAACCCAGACAGAAGAGCAGTCAGCTGCAGGGATCCAGGTGTGGAGAGGGAATCCAGGCATGCCCAAAGCAGCAAGGCAGGAGATTGGGAGAAAGTGGATTAAAAGACCCAGGAACCTGGACAGAGGAGCAGTCAGCCACAGGGACCCAGGTAAGGGTGGTACGAGAGGCTTCCAACAGGCAGACACACTTGTCTGTCGGTTTGTCCTACCAAGGTGATGTGTTGATATGAGTTTTGAGGTTGAGCCACTGGTGTTTCAAACCCAGCAGGATGGGATGCACATGGTGCAGATTAGGAAGAAGGAAGAGGCCATCCACTTCTCAAAGAATTGGCCAGGGAAAACCTTATGAATAGCAAAGAAACACTGCTTGATACATTATCGTGCAACTTTATGAATAGTCTGGTTAGGTTAGAAGGCTCTCAGAATAGGACTGGGAAGAGCTGCATCATCTGAGTAAACCCAGCCTTACTCCTATGGATAA
>NW_006921799.1:3873613-3876552 GCF_000298275.1 Orycteropus afer afer | reverse complement strand
TCTGTGTTTTCCTTGGTCTGTCTCTCAATTCTTTGAAGATACCTAAATATAATTATTTTGAATTCCTTATCAGAGAGTTCCAATGCTGCTTCTTCCTCAGGGATGTGTTCTGGGTGTGTATCTTGCTCCCTTGTGTCTAGTGCTTTATTTTGCTTCTTTTGGTGGACTCTGATGGTCCATTGTCTCTGAGACATTGTGGGGTTGTTGTATTTAGATATCTGTTAACTGTGAAGAGCAGGCAAGGGTGAGTCAGGCTCTTCTTGGTGGTTGTTTATCATTGGCCCATTGGTGGAGAAGGAGTTGGTGGCTCTTACTCAGTAAATGAAGCTGTAGGAGTCGTGGGTGTAGTTGTGTCATATGAGGACTATTGCTGTCTTCCGCCCATTTAGACAAAAATAACAATTGAATAACCATCTTTTTAGTCATCTGGGTCCGGAATGTCTTTGGGGTTCCTGACAAGTGGAGCCTGTTCTTAAGTCCTGGGAATCTGGGAGAATGCTGTCACTTTAAATATCCAAAATAGCCTAATCGCTTGTAAACATTCAAAATGGCTGCTCCCTCTGGAGAGGCAAAAGTCCACAGCTCAGCCCTTCGTCCTTTTCACTGCTCCTCCTTTTATTCACCAGTCACCAGAGCAATTCTCTGTACAGTCCCTGGCTAGCAGGGCTGAGTTTTAGGTTAATTCTTAGGTCCTACCACCACTTGTAATATCCAAGCTGTCAGGATCGCTGCCAGACCACAGCTCTGTATGCCTCCTTCTTTGGTGTTTTCTTGCAAATTCTTCTGCTAGTTAGAGTTTAGTCCACTTCTATATCCTTCCCTTAAAGGCTCTGAGGTCCAGGATTATCTTCTGTATCTGTGTTAATAATTGGTTCCCCTTTTCTTTGTTGAAGAGGGTCTGTGCAGTGTTTCTGCCTATTCCACAATCTTACCGTAACTCTGAATAGACTTTTTAAGGAGGTTATCAATACCCTCTAGTCAAGCTCATTCTGAGCCCTCCCCACTCTGAAATTCTTTACATCTTCTTAATCCAAACTCTATCTCTCTTCACCTTCCATTGGCTCTTGTTCCTATATGGTATTGTTTTGCAACTTTGTGTTCTTTTAATCTCTCCATACATCTTTAGGAACAAAGATTAGGTATCATACTACTTTCATATTCTCCAGAGCATCTAGAGTAGTTCAGTGTATGAAGTACGCATTCGATAAGTATTTGTTGACTTGAAATAATAAGGAACATTTTTTTTTCTTTCTTTTCCACTAATCTTATCTCTGTCTGTGAGGTGGATATTTGAAAACAATTGAGATCAAGCATGTAAAGTGGGAGAATAAACAGGAGACAGAGGAGATTTAAGTAAGACTTTATGATATTGAAAAATAATTGTTAACTATTAAGTCTATCTTGTAAGCTTTAAAAACATTCAGATTCCTCTCTCACACTCATATAACATTAAAGGAGTGAAGGGCACAAGTACTTAAAAGTGAAATAAAAATAACAAAACCCAGATCCAACTCATAGAAATCCCTCCTTGGGTTTCTGAGGTGGTATCACTATGGAAGTAGATTGCCCAATCCTCCTTCCGAAGAGTGGCCAGTGGGTTTGAACCCCCAGCCTTCTGGCTAGCAGTCAAATGCCTTAGGCACTAAGCCACCAGAGCTCCCTAAAAGTGAAATAGTTCTTTTTAAATATCAGGCAACACAAATAAACTTGTAATCAAAAAGTCTTTGTAATTTTTTTCAAATTATTTCATAGCAAAAGTCATATATTTTAGTGTATGTCACTTATTTTGACTGCAAATAAATTTTGCATGCAAAAACTTCATTTCTTTCAGAAAAATCAATGATAAAATACATAGATCAAATTTGATGGCATGGATAGTAACACATTTAGTTATAATTTGAGCCTTCAGCAACTATCTAACTTTGGAGTTAGAAATTACCAAAATATGTATTGATAAGATACGTACTAATGCAAAGTAAATGGAAAAAACACTGAAACTGTGATTCAGTATGAACATTTTCCTTGTAGAAGTTCTACTAGTTTTTATTAGAGACTTAGAGAAGCCAATGTGAAATGTATTTAAGTCAACAGAAACTGTTCTAGGCAAATGAATTTAATCTTCATGGTCACTGACACACAATATAATCTTGTTTCTGTCAGGATTTTGTTCTTTAAGTAACTAAGTGACTCACAAGCTTAGAAAATATTTTCTGGTACAGGTAAGTCTGAGTTTAGTGTGAAATATTCTGAATATTTCTTGTCCTCTTCAGATGAGTATTTTAAAAATAACAGCTCCTTCCTGGAAGGTGTAATTGGCTTCAGTTAGGAATGTCTAAAAAGGATTGTCCTTTTGTAGAATTTATTTTAGGGTAACCTGGTATATACTTTTTGCTTTTTCCATCCAGTAAAATATTTTTCACTGTTTATAGGGAGAATTAATCACCCACTGTACCTTTTTGGGAAAGGGGAAACTCTCTTTAATGATTATTTCAATGTATCAAGTTCCATAGTTGGTTTGTATATTTTTGTTGAACGTCAAAAGGATGGAAACCATAAATTATTAGACTTTTAACCTCCCAGCTATCTTAACATATTACTATGCATATGATTGATGATCGGTAAATAAATATATTTTATGTATAACTATTTTAAAAATTATCAAAGCAATACATAATTATGTTAAGAAAACACAAACAACCAAAAAGCTATAGAAAGGTTTATAAAGAAAAAACAATAGCCCTCTCCTCCATCTTTCACTACCATGAGTCTTACTTAATAGAGGGAACCATATTTAATTTTTAAACTGCTTCTATTTTAAGTTCCGTTGGTTACCTGTATTTCACTAAATACATACTTAGTTCCTGATTTCTTTTTTATTTTAGGCATTTTCTATTGATCTCCTGTTATGAAAAATGAAAAAAAATTAAAACAATCTTTAT
>NW_006921799.1:3854516-3872920 GCF_000298275.1 Orycteropus afer afer | reverse complement strand
TGGACATCTAGGTTGTTTCCAAGTTTTGGCTATTGTAAATAGTGCTGCAATGAACATCGGCGTGCAAGTTTTTTTACTTTGTAAAGATTATAACAAGTCCATGGAATTTCCTTTATTTTTGGATACTTTCTTAGAACCTTCTGTCCTACTGTTCCTTGGATGTTTTTTTTACCTAACATTTCTACACAGCCAGCATTTTGGGATTTCTCTTTTTTATTTTTCATAGTTGAATCCTCTGATTTCTTCCCTTTAGTTTTCTTATCCATATTTTGTAGACTTATATCCTTGAGAAACTTCTGGAAAATAATGAATGGGAGGGAAATTTTTATAGTCCTCCATTTATATTCCATTTGTAGTTTTGCCTGGGTAAAGACTTCTGTAATGAAAATAATTTTTCCTTAGAGTGTTGAAAGTATTGTCTCACTATCTTCTCATATCCAGGGTTACCAATGAAACAAACATACCAGGGTATTTCTCCTTGCTATGTAGATGAGAACCTCTAAGATTTTAGAACCTCCCTTTGTCATTGGGGTTTGGAAATTTGCCAATCACATGTTTATGTGAAAGTCATTATTTATTTATTTGGTGGGTCCTTGATGTCCTTTTAATATGGAGACTTTCCTCTTCAGCTATGGGAAATTACCTTGGTATTTGTTTGATTATCCATCTATATATAAATACACACACACACACACAGATATATACAGATATATACATATAATCAAATTTATGTGTGTACATTCATATACATAGGAGCTCTGGTATCATAGTGCCTAAGGTACTTGACTGCTAACTAGAAGGCTGGTAGTTCAAACCCACCAGCCACTCTTTGGAAGGAAGGTTGGGCAATCAACTTCCGTAATGATACTGCCTTGGAAACCCAAGGAGGGGTCGCTATGAGTCGGGTACAGCTCGACAGCACATAACAACAACATTCATACATACACACACAGTTACACATAAAGAGCTATATTGAGCTATCATATACCATGTGATTAATCCATTTAAAGTGTACAATTTGGTGGTTTTTAGTATATTCACAGAGTTTTGCATTCATCACCACAATCAATTTTTAGAACATTTTTATCACCACAAAAACTACCTCATAATTCTTAGCTATCTTCTCCCATTCCCCACAGCCTACTCAGCCCTAGGTGACCACAAATTTGCTATCTGTCTCTATAGATCTGGCTATTCTCAATATTTTATATAAACATATATCATCCAATATGTGGTTTTATGACTTTTTTCATTTAGTATAATATTATCAAATTTCATCCATGTTATAGTAGTATCAGTACTTAATTTCCTTTTGTGGCTGATTAATATTTGATTTTATAGATGTGTCACATTTTATTTATTCATTTGTCAGTTAATAGATATTTCCACTTTTTGGCTATTATGAACAATAATGTTATCAATATTTATGTACAAGTTTTTACATGTACATATATTTTCATTTCTCTTGAGTATGTATCTGCAAATAGAATTGCTAGATCAAATGGTTGATGATTATATTTTGATTTTCAAGACCTTCTTCATGTTTTCTTAGTCTTCACTTTCACTGGCATCCTATTCTCATTTTATAATTTTAATATATTCTTGAACCATTCTGAGAAAGCTAGTTAAAATGTTTTTTTTAAGTTCTTTCCTTTGTTTTTTTGAATTATCTCTGTTTCTTGTGGGATTATTTTTCATCTATATTTATATTTATCCTGCTGCTTATTTATTCAAATGTCAGTTACTCTTTGATTGCTCTTTCAACATAAAGTAAACAAAACTTATTGGGAATTCAAGACATGCATGTGAGATATGTCAATTGTCAGGCTTTGTTTTTAAGGTTAGTGGGCAAGGAGCTGATCATTTCTTCCATCGAGTCAGATCCTAGTCATAGGATCTGACTCCTCATTGGGTTTCCAAGGTGGTATCACTACAGAAGTAGATTGCCCAATCTTCCTTCCGAGATGTAGCTGGTAAGTTTGAACCACCATACTTCTGGTTAACAGTCAAATGCCTTAGGCACTATGCTAACAGAGCTTCTATTTCTTCATTAGATATTTAATTTTCCTTCCTGATAGAGCACTTTTACATAGATATTCATACGCAACTATACTTCACTTTGTTCCAGTCAGATAAGATTTTATTAAAGAACTTTTTTAAAAATAGTTTTCCCCATCTCTACCTTGTCCTTGTCTATTTCTCTGATTTATTTTTAGGCAAAAGACTTACCACAACCTATGGAATGAATGAAAGCTGTATCCTAGGATCTAGAGTAGTGCCTGGCACATACTTCTTGTTGTTAGGTGCTGGTGAGTTGGCTCCAACTCACAGCTACCCTATGCACAACAAAACAAAACACTGCCTAATAGTGTGCCATCCTCACAATTCTTGCTATACCTGAATCCATCCTTGCAGTACTGTGTCAATCCATCTCATTGAGGGTCTCCCCTTTTTCACTGACCCTCCACTTTACCAAGCATGATGTCTTTCTTCAGGGAATGGTCCCTTCTGACAACATGACCAAAGTAAGTGAGAGGAAATCTTGTCATTGCTGCTTTGAAGGAGCATTCTGGCTGCACTTCCTCCAGGGCAGATTTGTTAGCTCTTCTAGCAGTCCATGGTACTTTCAGTATTCTTTGCCAACACCATACTTCAAAGGCATCAACCCTTCTTTGGTCTTTCTTATTCATTGTCAAGCTTTCACATGCATAAGAGGCTATTGACAATACAATAGCTTGAGTTAGGCACACCTTAGTCTTCAAAGAGACATCTTTGCTCTTCAGCACTTTAAAGAGGTCTTTTGCAGTAGCTTTTCACAGTGCATATGACATCTGATTTCTTGACTACTGCTTCAATTGCTGTTGATTGTGGATCCAAGTAATATGAAATCTTTGACAATTTCAAACTTTTCTCCATGTATTGTGATGCTGCTTATTGGACCAGTTGTGAGGATTTTTGTTTTCTTTATATTAATGTGTAATCCATACTGCAGACTGTAGTCTTTAATCTTCAGTGATTAAAGTGTTTCAAGTCCTCTTCACTTTCAGCAAACAAGGCTGTGTTGTTTGCATATCACATGTTGTTAATGAGTCTTCCTTTAATCCTGATGCTGCATTCTTCTTTACATAGCCCAGCATTATTTGCTCAGCATACAGGTTGAATAAACATGATGGATACAACCTTGACACACCCCCTTCCTGATTTTTAACCATGAAGTATTTTCTTGTTCTGTTCAAATGACAGCCTTAATAGGCTTCTCATGAGCATAATTAAGTGTTCTGGAATTCCCATTCTGCTCAATGTTATCCATAATTTTTTATGATCCACATAGTGAAATGCCTTTGCATAGTCAATAAAAACCAAGTAAATGTATTTCTAGCATTCTTTGCTTTCTGCCAAGATCCATCTTACATCAGCAATATATCTCTTGTTCTACATCTTCTGAATCTAGTTTACATTCTGGAAGTTCCCTATCAATATACTACTATCAATATAAAAGTTCCCTATCAATATACTTGTGGTAAGTCTTTTGCCTAAATTTTTGAATTATCTTCAGCAAAATCTTACTTGCATTGTGATATCATTGGATAATTTCCACATTCTGTGGGATCACCTTTCATTGGAATGGGTACAAATATGGATCTCTTCCAGTCAGTTGGCCAGATAGCTGTCTTCCAAATTTCTTAGCATAGATGAGTAAGTGCCCCCATTTGCTGCATCTGTTTTTTGAAACATCTCAGTAGGTATTCCTTCAATTCTTGGAACCTTGTTTTTTTATTCCCTGCCAATTCCTTCAGTGCAGCTTCAACTTCCTCCTTCAATACTATTGGTTCTTGGTCATATGCTACCTCCTGAAATAGATGAACAGAAACCAATTCTTTTCTGTACAGTAACTCAGTGTTCCTTCCATCTTCTTTTGATGCTTCCTACATCATTCAATATTTTGGCCTTAGAATCTTTCAACATCACAACTTGAGGCTTGAATTTTTTCTCTAGTTCTTTCAGCTTGAGAAATGCCAAATGTGTTTGTCCCTTTTGTTTTTTTAACTATAAGTCTTTGCACATTTCATTATAATAATTGACTTTATCTTCTCAAGCTGCTCTTTCAAAGTTTTAGTTCTTTTATCTTGCCATTTCTCCTACTTGCTTTAGCTACTACTCTCCATTCAAGAGCAATTTCAGAGTCTCTGCTGATATCCATTTTGGTCTCTTCTTTCTTTCCTGTCTTTTTAATGACTTTTTGCTTTCTTCATATATGATGTTCTTGATGTCATCCCACAATTCATCTGGTTTTTAGGCACTGATGTTCAATGTGTCAAATCTATTCTTCATATGGTTTCTAAATTCAAGTAGGATATAATCAAGGTCATATTTTGGCCCTTTTAGTCTTGTTTTAATTGTCTTCAGCTTTAACTTGAATTTGCATGTGAGCAATTAATGGTCTGTTCCACAGTCAACTTCTGGCCTTGTTTTGGCTGAAGGTATTGAGTTTCTCCACTGCCTCTTTCCATAGATGTAATTGACCTTATTCCTCTGGATTCCTTCTAGTGAGGTCCATGTGTATAGACACCATTTATGTTGTTGAAAAAAGATTTTTGCAGTGAAGAAGTTATTGATCTTGCAAAATTCTATCATATGACCTCTGGCATCATTTCTATCACCAAAGCTATTTTTTTCCCCAACTACCAATGATTCTTCTTTGTTTCCAACTTTTGCATTCCAATCACCAGTAATAATCAATACATCTTGATTGCATATTTCAGACTGCAGAAGTTGATAAAAATCTTTAATTTCTTCTTCCTTGGCTTTAAGTGATTGGAGCATAAATTTAAAAAATAATAGTATTAACTGGTCTTCCTGTTAACGGATATTATCTTATCACTGACAGCACTGCATGTTAGGATAGATCTTGATATATTCTTTGTGGTTTTCCTCTTCAATTAGTCATTCTTGGCCTGGTAGATCATATGATTGTCTCATTCAAAATGTCCCAAACCAGTCCATTTCAGCTCACTAATGCCTAGGATATTGATCTTTATGCATTCAATTTCATTTTTGACAACTTTCAATTTTCCTACATTCATACTTTGTACTTTCCATGTTCTGATTACTAATGGATATTTGCAGCTGTGTCTTTGCATTTTGAATCATGTCCCATCAGCAAATGGAGGTCCCGAAAGCTTTACTCCATTCACATTATTGAGGTAGACTCTACTTGGAGGAGGCAGCTCTTTCCCAGTCGTATTTTGAGTGCTTTCTGACCTCAGGGGCTCATCTTCTAGCATTATATCAGACAATGTTTCAGTGCTATTTATAATGTTTTCCAGTAATATATCAGACTGTTTCACTACTATTCACAAGGTTTCCACTGGCCAATTTTTTGAGAAGTAGATGACCTCTTCTTCCTTCTTATGTGGAAGCTCTGCTGAAATCTGTCCACCATGGGTGACCCTGCTGGCATTTGAGATACTGGTTGCATAGCCTCCAGCCTCACAGCAACATGCAAGTCATCACAGTATGACAAACTGACAGACAAGTGGTGGTGGCACACACTAGGTATTAATAAATATTTGTTGAACAGATGAATAAATCTCAGAATATGGAGAATACCCTCCATATTAATTGCTTCTGATATTTTTGCTGAAAGCACTTACTGATGAAGATCAAAGACTCCATACTTCAGTATGGATTACACCTCAGCATAAAGAAAATACAAATACTCACAACTGGACCAATAAGCAACTTAAAGGTGTCAAGGATTTCATTTTACTTGGATCCACAATCAATCCCCATGGAGGTAGCAGTCAAGAAATCAGACATTGTATTGCAATGGAGTTCTGGATTTATCTGAGGTTCTGCGTAGTTGGTGGTATCTGTTTTTGGTGATACTTTTTGGCACATAATCTGAGGTTTCTTAGCCTTGCTTCACCAGTTACTATTGCTACATCTGTTTTTTGTTTCCCGTAAAGTCATTAAAATCTTTTATTTACTGGTGACACCACATGCTATTTATACTCTTTGTTGTATTAGGCTTAAATCTATTAACCCATTTAGTAAAAGTTTATTGGAGTATTGTCAATTCATCATCTTGAAATGAAATCAATTTTCTTAAATGACTGTTGAACTGCTCCACTAAAGAAAAGTAGAGGTAAGTAGATTCTCTAAGTATTACCTGTCTACTATGTAATATTTTATGAAAACCTAAACCGTAGAAAACTGACTTCATGGTGAAACAATTAGTATAGGAATATTTTTGGCCCTAATATCTAGGAGGTTAACTATGATCATCATTTAGACTTTCTCTTACTATCTAAAAGAATGAAATGAAAATCTTTACTAACACATTTGTTGCATGGGTTTGCTATCAATTTACATTGTGATCAAAGATAAGTAAATGTCTTCTCATCTATTCATAAACTCATTGATTGTGGTGTCAATAAAGCAAGTCCCCAATGTTCAAGCAACTCATCAAAAATACTATCAAGTTGGCCTCCATTTTCATATAAAGAAAGATGTTAGTTTGCTCCTGTTTGTGCTTATTCCTGAAAGAATGTGTTACTCTTAGGAAAAGATCAATTGTCCAGAGGTAATTTACACTGTTTGCCATGAAGGAAGGGAGCTGCATTGTTCTTAGGTTAGCCCGCTGGGTTGTTTTACAACAAGTTTCATGGCCAGAGTTGCTGGTAATTCTCTTCTCAGTAACTCCAGCCTTTTCCATTATGAGGGAGGTTTCCTTATGAGCAGGTTGGACTAGGTTACTTAGTGGCCAGATGCCAAATACTTGCTTAATATTCTACTTGTTGGGGTGTACTTACTAGGAATTTTGCAGTGAATGGTAAATGGGTCTGACAAACATTTGGTGATTTTTTTCCTTTCTGGGATTGGTTTTAGTTTCTGTAAGGAAACTACATGTTCTTGATGTGTGGTCTTGGGAAAATAGTCATTATTCATCTTGGTTTTTTCATTGGCAAGTAGAAATACCTATAACGTCTTGATCAAATAGCCACTGTCCTGATCAAGCAAGGAAATTCAGAAAATGAAGGCTCCATATGGCCTTATTTGTCATCACTACTATATTCATGGGTGGGAGGACAAACACATAGACAAACTCATACACAGAGACACAGAAACACACACAGTTATTAGTGTGAGGCCTTGTTTCTTTGCCAAGTTTTAGCATCTATTCTTGTTCCATTCCAGGCCCCATATGATTTAAATTGATAATGAATTTCAGGCTTAAAATTATATGCTACAGGATGACTCATTATGTATAGGCATATTTCCATCATTCAAGTGGGCTTCTTTTAATTAGAAGACCAGGAAACTTTAAGAATATGGATTTACTAGTCTAAATGGTGAGAGCATAATCTTTTCCTCAATGAGCTCTGAGTTGTGCTGCACATGGTGTCAATTGTGGTTTTCTGTAATGAATCTCATTTCCTTTTTTTCCTAATTTTCTGGTTAGTCTTGGTTTGGTGTTGCTGGTATCTAAAACTTGTTTTCCTAAATTTAAGCTATGCTGTCTTTCTGGGAGGGCGCATCTGAGCCAAGATGACCACAAATGCAATTCCATCCGGGGGTTTTGGAGAGAAATAAAACTTGGGTGTGATATCTCAAGCCTCAAATGTGCGTTAGAAACTAAATTCTTTGGCACTCCTACTTCTTTGACTTTTTCACTCATTTCTCCCTCCATCCGCTTTATTCTTGCCTTCTCTTTCTTCTCCTTCAAACTGAGGCTACAGTGGCTTTTATTTAAAAGCTGTCTAAATGTATTTGAAGCTCAAGAAATAAAGACACTTTGTAGTTCCTAGGTGTGATGTCCTGTCTACGAACTGAGACCAGGTTATCCTCTGCTTTCAAACCTATATGGTGTCCCATGGTAAAAGCGTTTGAAGAAAGAAAGAGCCCCCTGTGACATGTCTAAGAACGCCTGCATCTCAGGAGTCCTGGGGTCGTGAAAACTGAAATGATTGATCATAGGAACTGGTTTGGAAAAAAGAGAGCAAATGTCTTAAATTATGTGTTTGTTCATGAAAAAGCTACAGGGCTCTAGGCCAAATTCTGCCCCTTAATTCCACAAGTACGCTTCTCACTGAAGTGAACTGCTCCCATGGTATCTCGATTGAAGTCTTTGGAGAACATACAGAACCTGTTGATAGATCATATTATATCACACAGTAACTTGGGCGCTTGGCAGGGAAGCATACTTCTCTCTTTAGAAAAAAAATTAATATTTGCTTGAGTTCGTGATAAAAGGAATACTACAAAAGAATATTGCAAAACCTTGAAGGTTTGGCAGGCTTTCCCATGTGGGTGGAAAAAGGTTACTCTGAAGCCAAACTGGAATTGCTCATGAAAATATAACATAAAAAATACTTAAAATAAAATGAAAAGAAACTTGATCTTGGAATAGATAGATATAGAGATAGAATCAATGTATTAAACAATGTTTATGGACTTTACCAGGATGTATTATGTAAATGCAATAACATAATCATGATATATGGAAATGACAAATCTTATATAAGAGATAATTAGAATCTCTTTATTATGCTGATTTTAACCTTTATCAGATTCCTACTGTGTTTGTATTTATGTCTATTTGGTGTTGATACATTTGAATCTTGTTTCACCTCTATCTTTGTTATAACAGTACAGCACAAACAACATTGATCCCATGCTTCTCAGAAGGAAAGCTACTTAAAACTAGAAGATGTGTTAAGTTTGTCTTTATACCTATTGGGCTTATAAAAAATGAACTATTTGGAGGTCTCAAGTCTAGAGCCAAAGTTTCTCCCCTTATCCCAGCTTTTCTCTTTGAGCTCTTGTTCTTGTTTGATTTCCATATGTGTCCTTTTCACCCAATTATAATCTCTTGCTTTTAAAATCACAATCATAATAATGTTTCCCTCTTATGCCATATAATAAATATATGGAACAAGAGAAGGCAAAGAGGGCTGTAAAAGGCTGGTTGGCTAGATAAAAATGTAGTGTTTTCAATTAATGATTCATTTTTGATTTTGCTTGCTTTTTAGTTGAGGGGAAATACATTGAAGTGTTTTTTCTAAGCCTTGTTCCATAGGTATCTACCCATCTTTCTATTACTATTTGTTATAGAACATAACAAATGCAAGGATTTGGTTTCAGGAATTCCCTATGAGAAAGTTGGGTAATGTAAATTGAATTTTTTTAAGCTATTGCATAAGCTCTAGTACTGTGTGTTTTAATGGTGCGTCTTTGTTTGATGCCATAAAGTCAATTTCCCCTAAACGAGACAAATTATCTCTTGCTAAATGAAGGAGTGGAAACAGAAGATTTCACAGAACAAGTTGGAGTTTGCTTCAAACAAAAGATATAGTATACTTTAGTCATAGGAGTGGGAGAAATAGATGATTGCCTTTCCTGAGTAATAATTATGAGTAATCAATGAAGTATTTATTGAGTATTTCCTGTCCAAAAAAGAGATAGGCAGTGTGAGAATCAATGATGTACATGTCATGATATTTTGCCTTAAAGGAACTTAGAGTCTGGTTAAACCAAAAAACCAAACACACTGCCATCTAGTCAATTCCAACTATTAGTGACCCCTCCTTGGGTTTCTGAGGCCGTGTCTCTACGGAAGTAGATCGCTCAGTCTTCCTTCTGAGGAGTGGCTGGTGGGTTTGAACCACCAGCCTTCTGGTTAGCAGTCAAATGCCTTATGCACTATGCCACCAGAGTCTGGCTGTTGTTGTTATTGTTGTTAGGTGCCGCCGAGTTGTTTCTGACTCATAGCAACCCTATGCACAGCATAATGAAACACCACTGGATCCTGCGCCAGCTCCATGATCCCTGTTATACTTGAGCCCATTGTTGCAGCCACCATGTCAATCCATCTCGTTGAAGGCCTTCCCCTCTTTCATCGACCCTCCACCTTACCAAGCATGACATCCTCCTCAGGGAATGGTCCCTTCTAACAACATGACCAAAGTAGGTGAGACGAAGTCTGGCCATTCTCTCTTCCAAGGAACATTTCAGCTGCACTTCATCCAGGACAGATCTGTTAGTTCTTTTAGCAGTCCATGGTCCTTTCAGTATTCTTCACCAGCACCACAACTCAAAAGCATCAACTCTTCTTCGGTCTTCCTTATTCATTGTCCAGCTCTCACATTCATATGAGGCGATTGGAAATGTCATGGCTTGTGTCAGGTGCACCTTAGTCCTCAAAGAGACATCTTTGTTCCTCAGCACTTGAAAGAGTTCCTTTGCAACCAACTTGCCCAGTCCTGTATGTTGTGTAATGTCCTGACTGCTACTTCCAACCTCAATCTTTTCTCCATTTATCGTGATGCTGCTTATAGGTCCAGTTGTGAAGATTTTTGTTTTCTTTATAGTGAGATGTAATCCATACTACAGACTGTATTCCTCAATCTTTATCAGTAAGTGCCTCAAGTCATCCTCACTTTCAACAAGTAAAGTTTGTCGTCAGCGTATTGCAGGTTGTTAATGATTCTTCCTTGTTAGTAAATACTATTTTCATATCAGATGAAAGCACTGCATTCTTTGGAAATGTCTGAAATACATAATGAGTTCAGAGAAGGGAAATGTCAGCCATGCATAGAGATGTTAGAACAAGTTGAAGAGAAGAAGTAAGGTAGACATTGGATAGAAGAAATAAGATAGACATTTTAGTTGGATATTGAGATTCTTGATCAGAGACAGGAACATGAGCCCAAATGGACACACTTGAAGTTTGCTGAGGAGGTAAGCATGGATGAAAGTATATGTAGTGATGTTTATAGAAAATAAGTTTGGGACCTAGATCATTGTCACAGGTGAGTTTAAACTTGATGTAAAGGAAAACCACAGTGGGCTCCTGATGAAATTGGAATTTCAGGAAGAGGATTCTCTCAGCAGTGAGTAGAATGTAATGGAATAGGGAGATTCTGCAGACTGGTAGACTTGCTTGAAGTCTATTTTTGACTAATAATATGGAGACAGGTGGCTGAAATGGCTAAGCTAATACTAATTTTGAAGCAAGGAGTGACCACTAATGCTATGTTATTATTTTTTTTCTATACCTCACTGTCAGAAATTGGATAGTTGAGGAGTATTAATATTAGGAAATAAGATCTTGAGTGAAATTTGTAAGTAGAGATATTTCATACTACATACTAGTAGCCATCAAGTCAATTCTGACTAATGGCAACCTCATGTGTGTCAGAGTAGAACTGTCCTCCATAGGGTTTTCAATGGCTGTTTTTTTTGCAGTAGGTAACCAGGCCTTTCTTCTGAGATTCCTCTGGATGGACTTGAACCTCCAATCTTTTGGTTAGTTAATGAGCATGCTATTTGTTTGTATCATCTGGGACTCTAGAAAATGTCATAGAGATCTGAAAATTCCAGGAATGAGTTGAAAGCTGATATCTAGAATAAAAAAGTAGATTACCATTCCTTAAGTTAAACTGATAGCAATACTTTGAAAAAATAGTCTGGGTACACAAAGATAATGTTCTACATCCTACTTTGGTGAGTGGTGACTAGGGCCTTAAATGCTTGTGAATGGCCCTCTAAGATGCAATTATTGGTCTCTCCCAACCCAGGGCAAAGAAAAGTGAAGAAAATCAAAGAAGCAGTGCAACAATTAGTCCAAAGGAATAATGGACCACATGAACCCAAGCCTCTAGGGCCCAGAGACCAAAAGAACCACATGACTTCTCTGAAAGGGATCACAATGTGAGGTCCCAGATAAAGTAGGAGAAAAACGTGGAACAAAACTCAAAATCATGAGAAAGACTAGGCTTACTGGTCTGGTAGAGACTGATGGAAACCCCAAGAATATGGCCCTTAGGCACCCTGCAAGCTGGCAACTGATCTCACCCCCATGGCTCAATTTTTAGCCAAACGATAGACAAGCCTATAAGGTAAATGATGATACCAGGAAGATACACACTCATTAGAAAAATAAACCATATGAGATAAAAAGGGCAACATTTGCTCATGGGTAAACCTAAGAAGCAGGAAGAGATAGGAAAGGAGGACAAAGGGAAATAGTAAACACAGGGAGGTAGTAGGAAGAGTGCTGTTCCATTGTGGGGATTGCAAAGAGTGTCACAAAACAAAAGGTGGATGAATTGTTGAATGGAAAACCAATTTGCTCTGTAAACTTTCATTCAAGTTACAATTAAAAAAAAAGAAGCCTGGGTATTTGGATATTTCACAGAATAATAAAAAAAAAAAACTTACTGCAGTTGAGTTGGATCCAACTCAACTCAGCGATCCCTCCTTGGATTTCTGAGGTGTCACTATGGAAGTAGATTGCCCAATCTTCCTTCCAAACAGTGTCTGGTGGCTTTGAACTGCCAGTCTTCTGGTTAGCAGTCAAATGCCTTAGGCACTACGCTACCAGAGCTCCCAATACCAAAGAACAAATGTTATTTTGACAAAGTGTTTTGCTCTGCTGTTAATGAGACCAAGATGGAAGCTGGTGACAAGGGATTTTTGGTGACAAGGAGACCTGTTGAAGAAAAATTGTCTGAGATTATACCAGCTAGTGTGGTGGTAAGAATGAATGATGATGAGAATATCAAATGGGCTTTAATCCTGTTAGATACCAAGCCCTCTCAGAGATCAGTAACTTGGATGGCTAGTGGAAAAAACATAAAACTTTGAATCAGATAGACCAGGGGTCTAATCTTAGCTCTGTCACTTACTACTTGAATGTACTTAGACAAATAACTTTAACTTTTCTCAACTGGGAGAAGATTAAATAAAATAACATTTGTGAAGGTGAAAGTACATAGTACTCAGGTAGGAAATTACATATATATATATATATATATATATATATATATATATATATATACATACACACCTCCCCCGCCCGTTTATTTTGGTGGTAGAGCAAGGAGAGAAGGATGCTGAGATATGCAGAGCTCTGGGAAGTAAATAATTGTGGCACAGTGGTTAAAGCATTCAGTTGCTAACCAAAAAGTCAGCAGTTTGAACCCACCAGCTGCTCTGTGGGAGAAAGATGAGGCAGTCTGCTTCCATAAAGATTTATAGCCTTGGAAATTCTATGGGCATTTCTACTCTGTCCTATAGGGTCACTATGAGTCAGAATTGACTCGATGGCAATGGGTGTTTTTGAAAAGAAAAGTAAGCATAAGTTCAATTCTTTACTTATTTGTTCTTATCCATTTATTTATTTAATTTGCCTTGTTTCCAAAAGGATTTATGAAGATAGTGTGTGCCTATGCACACACACACACATATACTACAGATTTCCATCTGTTAGGAGAGGACAAAATACATGCAGTTTCTTCATGATTAAGACCAGTCTACCTGGGTTTGAATTTAGTTCTATCCTTTACCTGCTGTCTGATCATGGACAAGCAACTTGACCTCTCTGTGTCTGTTTCCTAATTGGATTGTTGTGTGGATTAAATATGTTACAGTGGTTAGAACATCACTTGGCAACAGAGCAAGGTTCAAGACAGCTGCAGCTATGGTATACTCTGTTATTTCCCTTTGTATCTCTGGACACAAATAATAATTAATGCATTATATTGGTACCAGTGGTTCCCTACTGTCTAACACAAATACTTGTTGAATAGTGGTCATTTCCTTTGTCTGGAATGCACTTTCCCTCTTTGCACTCACCCTTCTCCTTGTGTCAATAAAGGCATGCATATTGTTCCAAGCTCAGCTCAGCTCCAGTTCCACCAAAAGCTTCCTCTGATGGTGACACCCTCCTCTGAAATAAAGATTCCTGCTCTGGCTCTAGTGTTCCTATGTCATTGTTGTTAGCTGCTGTCAAGTTGGCTTCAATTCATAGTGACTCGATAACCAATGGAACAAAATGGTGCTTGGTCCCGCACCATCTTCACAATCTTTGCTGTGCTTGAGCCCATTATTATAGTCATTGTGTCAATCCATCTCATTGAAAGTCTTCCCCTTTTTCACTGACCCTCTACTTTATCAAGCATGACATCTTACGCTAGGGAGTGATTCCTTCTGACAACACGACCAAACTAAACGGGATGAAGTATGGTCATTCTCACAATCAAAAACAATTGTTTTTGTGAACTGTGGAGTTGATGCCAACTCATAATAACCCTAGAGGACACAGTAGAACTGCCCTATAGGATTTCCTAGGCTAACCAGAAGGCTGGTGGTTCAAACCTACCAGCCACTCCATGGAAGGAGGGTTGGGCAATCTACTTCTGTAGTGATACTGCCTTGGAAACCCAAGGAGGGCTCGCTGTGAGTCAGGTCCGACTTGATGGCACATAACAACAACAACAACAACAGTCTTTGTGAGAGCAGATTGCCAGATCTTTCCCCTGTGGATGTGCTTATGGTTTCAAAAAGCCAACCTTTCAGTTAGTAGCCAAACACTTATACCACCAGGGCTGCTTCAAAATACAAGTGTTCTGGTTACCTACTGCCACTCTGATGAGAATATATCATAAATGGGATGGTTTGAAGAAACAGGAGTTTATTCTCTTACAGTTTGGAGGCTTTACCATCCGAGTTCAAAGTGCTAGGCTCTAGGGGCTGGGTGAAAGCCTTGGGCTTCAGCTCTGCCTCCTGCTCCCAGCCCACTGAAGCTGGAGGCTTTTCTTCACTCAGCTGCCGGCTGCTGAGGCTGAAAAGCCCAAGGTTGATAACTAATAAGGCACAGTCCTGATATTACCAAACCACATGTCAGGCCATTAATTCAAGTCCATTAGAAGTCCCAAGTTTGGCAGGGCATGGCAGGCTGCTGAACAATGGCTTGGCTACATGCAGGGTTCAAGTGTGCCATAAGCTAGAGACCATTCCCAAAGTGGTTTCTTATATACGGGAAGCAGACCACATTCTTAAAGCAGCTACTTAGCTGGTTGTGGTAGGTTTCACCATGGAGCTGATTGCCAGTCTCATCATGGGGAATAACTATCACCAGCTGCCCAGCCACTCAACCAGGCCCAGCCAAGTTGACACACAACCTTAACTACCACAACAAGTAAGTACAATTTTACTTCGGTGGTTAATTTTAGCAGGTTGTTATTAGTTGCTGTCTAGTCACTCTGACTCATGACAAAGTGATATTCAGTAGAATAAAATGTTGCCTGGTCCTGAGTCACCCTCCTATTTACCAGCATATTGCAGTCCATTGTGGAGGCTACTCCGCCAATCTGTGTCACTAAGGGTCTGCCCTGACATTGCTAGCTCTCTCTTTTACCACACATGGTGTTCTCCACTAGTGAATGATCCCTTTCAATGACGTGCCCACAGAAATTAAGTCAAACAGTGTTTTATTATGATCCATAAAATTTTCATTGGCTAAGTTTTGGAGGTAGATTGTCAAATCTTTCTAGTCTGTCATAGTCTGGAGGCTTTGCTGAAACCTGCCTACCATGGATGACTCTATTGGTATTTGAAACATGGATGGCATATGTTCTGGTTACCTAGTGCCATTCTGACAGGAATATACCACAAATGGGATGACTTTAACAAACAGGAGTTTATTCTCTTAAAGTTCAGGAGGCTAGAAGTCTGAGTTCAAAGTGCCAGGCTCTAGGGGCTGGGTGAAAGCTCCTCAACCTTGGGTTTCAGCTTTGCCTCTTGCACCTGGCCCACTGAAACTAGAAGCTTTTCTTCACTCAGGCAACTACTGGCTGCGGAGGCTAACAAGCCCAAGGTTGACAAATAAAATGACACAGTCCTGATGTTACCAAACACACGGCAGTCCATTAATTTAAGTCCATTGAAAGTCCCAAAGTTGGCAGAGCATGGCAGGCTGCTGAACAATGACACAGCTACATGCAGGGTCCAAGCCATAAGCTAGAGACCATTCACCAAGCTACTTCTTATATATGGAAAGCAGACCACATACCCAAAGCAACTACTCAACTTCTTGTGGTAGACACCACCCATGGAATTGATTGCCAGTCTCATCATGGGGAATAACTACCACCAGCTGCCCAGCCATTCAACCAGGCCCAGCCAAGTTGACACACAAGCATAACCACCACAGCATAACTTCCAGTGTCACAGCAACACACAATCTACCACAGTATGACAAACTGAAAGATAGATTGTGGGCTTCTAGTATAGAATTCATAAATTCAGAAAAAACAAGAAATAAATCAACTGTATTCATTTTCTAGGCCTGTTGTAACTAAATAACATAAACTGAGTGGCTCCTAAGAATAGAAATTTGTTGTCTTGCAGTTCTGGAGGCTGGAAATCAAGAGCAAGGTGTTAGGTATGTTGATTCCTTCTAAACCTTTGAGGAAGAATCCATTCTCTCTTTGTTTCTGGTAGCTCTAGTTGCTCCTTGGCTTGCAGCTGCAGCGTTGCATGATATCCCTCCTCTGCCTCTCTTTGAGTATGTATCTTCTCCTCTTTTATATGGATACCAGGCATATAAGTTTAGAACCTACCCTGCTCTGGTATGACCTCATGTTAACCTAATTAATGATATCTTCAAAGACCCTACTGCCAAACAGGATCACAGTCACAGGGACAGGGGTAAGACTTTTACATATCTTTTTTTGGGAACACAGTTCAATCCATAGCACCAACCAACTACATTTTTGGCCTTGTTATACACCAAACAAATGTTATAAAAACAACCAAATTACTTTTTTAGTTGAAATATAAATTTGCATTCTATAACTAAAGCACTCAGAAAAAGTATGAATAAAATTGTTTGTTGACAAAATCTTTTAAAAGTTCAATATGCAAAATGTATTACTAGGAACAAAATATTCAGCATGCGAAACCTTGGTCTTTGTTTTTTCTACTTGCTTCATAAAGACACAGTTAGTTAATTGGAACTTTGATTAGCTCCAAATTTGTAGTGTGAGCAATGAATTTTATATCACAATTGCCGAAGAAATATTATGTTGTACACCCATTTGTGTCATGAACAAATGATCAAAAGGGGAAAGAGAGTTAATAGGTTGCCATCATCACTTGGGTGCTAGCAGGCAACCTCAACAAAGCTGTAGAGAACTTTCTTTAAAAGTGTGAACAGTCTAAGCACAAAAGATTATATTACCAAGAGATTTAAAAACTCTTTTCATGAAAAGAGATGGGGAAATTGAAATCAGAGAGTGCCAGTCTCCCAGCAGGACAAGCATGAGGCCATATTGAGGCTTAATTCCTTTTGAATACTTTAAATGAGGATTCAGATTTACCTGAGAGATTTAAACCTGATTGACAAAACCCTTGAGGCATTCTGCTCAGCTGTAGAAACAAGAGGAGTTAATTGGGCATGATAATAGAGTCAATTTTGTTAATTCTTCAAGTATTACAGTTTCTTTTCTTTTTCAGTCATGGAAAGAGGGAGCAGGCAATTATAAAAGCAAGAAAAATCTGATTTACAGACTACAAGTCTTTCCAAGTGATTTAAATACTGTGATTATGGAGCAGCATAATAAAGCCTAAGACTTAGAGCCACAGTAGACTACAGAAAATATATATGCTTTCTTCCAGATTTCTTGGGGAAAAAAAATGTTCATATGTTTTGCAGTGTTTAGTAAGTATATGTTAACCCAAGCACAGGTGATAAATTGTCACTGAGGAATTTTGGTCACATGATAAAATGCAAAGTTGATATATCTTCCACTTATAGAGATAAACAAAATCCTATTTCATTCATGGGAGCTCTGGTGGCATAGTCCCTAAGGCATTTGACTGCTAACCAGAAGGCTGGCAGTTCAAACCTACCAGCCACTCCTTGGAAAGAAGTTTGGGCAATCTATTTACCACCTTGGAAACCCAGGGAGGGGTCGCTATGAGTCAGATCCAAGTAGATGGCAGTGAGTTTGGTTTTTTATTTTTATTTTTTTTGTATTTCATTCATGATATGTAATAACAGATTTTAACAATAACAGCAAAAAAAAAAAAAAAAAAACTAGTAGGGGAAAAAAAAAAATCTATGACTGTAGAAAAAACAACCAACCTACTGGTACATTTTTTGGCCTTAGGGCTATTCTATTCTGTCCTATAGGGTTGCTATGGGTCAGAATTTACTTGATGACAGTAGGTTTGATTTGATTTTGGGGCAGTGGTTTTTCAGCAGTAGGTTTTCACCAGTAGGTTTTCACCTTTCTTGAGGGAAACACAGTTTCAATTCCTGCCACTCATCTGTTAGTGGTGGCTTTGTTGTTGTTGTTGTTGTTGTTAAGTGCCGTCTAGTCGTTTCCGACTCATAGCGACCCCACGCACAGCAGAACGCTGCCCGATTCCGCGCCAGCCCCACAATCCCTGCTATACTTGAGCCCATCATTGCAGCCACCGTATCAATCCATCTCGTTGAAGGCCTCCCCCTCTTTGGTCGACCCTCCACCCTACCAAGCATGACATCCTTCTCCAGGGAATGGTCCCTTCTTACAACATGACCAAAATAGGTGAGACGAAGTCTGGCCATT
>NW_006921799.1:3847693-3854416 GCF_000298275.1 Orycteropus afer afer | reverse complement strand
AGCAGTCCATGGTACTTTCAGCATTCTTCGCCAGCACCACAACTCAAAAGCATCAACTCTTCTTCGGTCTTCCTTATTCCTTCTCCAGCTCTCACATGCAAGTGGTGGCTTGAGTATTGAGTATTAGCAGAGCTTGCAGACTAAAATGGACTAGGAAGAAAAGTCTGGTGATCTACTTGGAAATTCAGCCAATGAATACTCTATGGAGCACAACAGTCTAAGCCACAACTAAGCAGTTTCATTCCACTAGGCATATAGTCACCATGAGTCTGGGTCTGACTTGATGGAAGGTAATAACAAGTGAGGGACTATAACGACTTAGGCCATGGTGCAGGATGTGGACACAGAGAAAAATAGGTTCACTTGGATTTTATTTCAGAGGATTAAATTGTTTAGACCTTTTTGGAATGTACTTACATCACTGCTTTAAGTTTTTTCACTTGGAACCAGAGCATGGTTGTTATTTGGGCTCTCTAAAGTTTCATTTGCCTTCTTAGCATACAGGTATCAATAATAGCTGCTACATCTCTTTCACCACTCATCTGTCACTTTGTCCTACAGTGGTGGCTTGTGTGTTACTATGATGCTGGATTTCAAATACCAGGGTCACCAATGTAGGACAGATTTCAGCAAAGCTTCCAGACTTAGACAGACTGGGAGAAGAAAAGATGATCAACTTCTTAAAATATTGGCTATGTAACCTTATAAATAGCAGTGAAACATTGTCTGATATGGTGCCAGAAGATGAGCTTGGAAGGCACTCAAAATACCACAGAGGAAGAGCTGCCTCCTCAAAGTAGAGTTGACCTTAATGACATGGATGGAGCAAAGCTTTTGGGACCTTCATTTGCTTATGTGGCATTACTGAAAATGAGAAGAAACAGCTGCAAATATCCATTAATAATCAGAATGTGAAATGCACTAAGTATGAATCTAGGTGAATTGGAAGTAATCAGCAATGAGATGAAACTTATAAAGATCAATATCCTTGGCCTTAGTGAGTTGAAATTGCTGTTGTTGGCCATTTTGAATCAGATAATCATATGGTCTACTATGCCGGCAATGAAAAATTGAAGCAGAATAGCATCACATTCATGGTCAAAAAGAACATTTCAAGATCTATTCTGAAGTACAATGCTGTCAGCAATAGGATAATATCCTTATACCTACAAGGAATACCAGTTAATACTATTGTCATTCAAATTACACATCAACCACTAAAGCCAAAGAAGAAGAAATTAGAAATTTTTACCAACTTCTACAGTCTGAAATTGGCCAAATACGCAATCAAGATGCATTAATAGTTACTGTTGTTGTTGTTGTTATTTGCCATCGAGTCGGCCCCGACTCATAGCGACCCCTCCTTGGGTTTCCGAGGCAGTATCACTATGGAAGTAGGAATGCCCAACCTTCCTTCTGAGGAGTGGCTGGTGGGTTTGAACCGCCAGCCTTCTGGTTAGCAGTCAAGTGCCTTAGGCACTATGCTACCAGAGCTCCTAATAATTACTAGTGATTAGAATTTGAAAGTTGGAAACAAAGAAGGATTGAGAGTTGGAAAATATGGCCTTGATGATAGAAAGATGCCAGAGATCACATGATAGAATTTTGTAAGACCAATGATTTATTCATTGCAAATATCTTTGGTGACTATACATGTGTACTTCACCAGATAGAATAAGTCAAATTGACTACATCTGTGGAAAGAGACGATGGAGACTATCAATATCATCAGTCAGAATAAGGCCAAGAGCTGACTGTGGAACAGACCATAAATTGCTCATAAGCAAATTTAAATTGAAGCTGAAGAGAATTGGAACAAGTCCATGACAGCCAAAATATGATCTTGAGTACATCCCACCTGAATTTAGAGACCATCTGAAGAAAGATATGACACATTGAACACCAATGACAGAAGACCAGACAAGCTGTGGGATGACATAAAGGACATCATATATAAAGAAAGCAAAAGGTCATTAAAAAGATAGGAAAGGAAGAAAAGACCATTATGAATATCAGAAGAGAATCTGAAATTTTCTCTTGAATGGAGAATAGCTAAAGTGCATGGAAAAATGATTAAAAAAAGCACTGAACAGAAAATTTCAAAGGGCAACTTGCGAAGACAAACTAAAGTATTGTAATGAAATGTGCAAAGACCTGGAATTAGAAAGTCAAAAGTGAAGAACACACTCGGCATTTCTCAAGCTGAAAGAATTGAAGAAAAAATTCAGCCTCGAGTTGCAATATTGAAGGATTCTGTGGGCAAAATATTGAGCAATGCAGGAAGCATCAAAGAAGATGGAAGAAATACACAGTCATTATATCAAAAAGAATTGGTTGACTTTCAACCATTTCAGGAGGTAGGACCTTATTAAGAATCAATTGTATTTAAGGAAGAAGTCCAAACTGTACTGAAGGAGTTGTCAAAAACCAAGGCTACAGGAATTGATGGAATATCCACTGAGATGTTTCAACAAACAGATGCAGCACTACAGGCTCTCATTCATTGATGCTAAGAAATTTGGAAGATAGGTACCTGGCAAACAGATTGGAAGAAACTGACATTTGCACCCATTTCAAAGAAAGGTGATTCAACAGGATGCAGAAACTATTGAACAATATTAATATTACACATGAGCAAAATTTTGCTGAAAATAATTTAAAAATGTTGGCAGCAGTACATGAACAGGGAACTGCCAGAAATTAAAGCTGCATTCAGAAGAGGATGTGGAATAGGAGATATCATTGCTGAAGTCAGTTGAATCTTGGCTGAAAGCAAAGAATAGCAGAAAGTTGTTTCCCTGTATTTTATTGACTATGCAAAGGCATTCAACTGATCATAACTAATTATGGATAACATTGTGACAAATGGGAGTTCCAGAACACTTAATTGTGCTCATGAGGAGCCTATACATAGAACAAGAGGCAGTCATTCAAATAGGAAAGGATATTGCATGGTTTTAAATCACAAAAAATGTGTTTCAGGGTCATATCTTTCACCATAATTATTTGATCTATATGCTGAACAAATAATTTGAGGAGTTGAACTATATGAAGAAGAACACAGTATCAGGATTGGAGGAAGACTCATTAACAGCCTTTGATATGCAAATGACACAACCTTGTTTGTTGAAAGGTGAAGAAGATTTGAAGCACTTGCTGATGAAGAGCAAAGACTACAGCCTTCACTATGGATTACAAAAATCCTCACCACTGGACAAATAAGCAATATTATGGTAAATGGAGAAAAGAATGAAGTTGTCAAGGATTTCATTTTACTTGGATCCATAATCACTGCCAGTGGAAGCAGTGGCCAAGAAATCAATTGATACTTTGTGTTGGGAAAAGCTGCTGCAAAAGACCTCTCTAAAGTATTAAAGGGGAGCTCTGGTGGCATAGTGCCTAAGGCATTTGACTACTAACCAGAAGGCTGGAGGTTCAAACCCACCAGCCACTCCTTGGAAGGAGAATTGGACAATGTACTTTCGTAGAGATACCAGGAACCTAAGGAGGGGTCACTATGAGTCAGAATATACTCAAGGGCAGTGAGAAAGTATTAAAGAACAAAGACATCACTTTGAAGACTAAGGTGTGGCTGACCCAAGTGATGGTATTTTCAATCACTTCATATGCATGTGAAAGCTGGACAATGAATAAAGAAGATTGCAGTATAATTGATGTATTCAAATTATGGTGTTGGTGAAGAATATTGAATATGCCACATATTGCCAGTTGAACAGGCAAATCTGCCTTTGAAGAAGTATCACCAGAGTTCTCCCTAGAAGCAGCAATGGCCAGACTTTGTCTCTTATACTTTGGTCATATTATTAGAAGAGACCAGTTCCTGAAGAAGGATTTCATGCTGGGTAAAGGAGAGGGTCAGTGAAAAAGAGGAATATGAGGTGAATTGACACAGTGGCTGCAACAATAGGCTCAATTATAGCAATGATTGTAAGGATAGCACAGGCCTGGGCAGTGTTTTGTTCTGTTGTACTTAGGGTCTCTATGAGTTGGATCTGACTCGATGACACCTAACAACCTTTCATGGGACCATTGTTATTAGGTGCCATCAAGTTGATTCTGACTCATACTGACCCCATGTAGCAGAAGAGAACTTCCCCATAGGGTTTTCTAGGCTGTAATATTTACAGGAGCAGATTGCCTGACCATTCTACTTTTAGTCTCAGGGTGGGTTCAAACTGCCAACTTTTGGGTTAGCACCCTAGTGCTTAACCATTGTACCACAAGGCTCCTAGGATTAAATGGATAAAACAGGAGAGAGCATTTGGTCAACCATTAAAAAAATATGTAAAAAATATGTAAATATAAAGTATTATGGTTACTAATTCAGAGAGTATTCCAGATGAAAAGCACAACCCCCCAAAAAAGATGTAGGGCTCCCTCCTTCCCCAGTGTTACAAAGATAACTATAGGGTATGTGCTGGTTAAGTTTATGTGTCATCTTGGCTGGGCCTGGTTGAGTAGCTGGGCAGCTGGATGTAGTATTCCCCATGATGAGACTGGTAAACTACTCCAATCTACTGTGAGCAGCTGAGTAGCTGCCTTAGGGATATGGTCTGCTTCCTGTATATAAGGAGAAGCCTTGGGGAACAATCTCTAGCTTATGGCATGCTTGAACCCTGAGTGTAGCCATGTTATTGTCTGCCATGCTCTACCGACCTTGGGACTTTCAATGGACTTGAATCAACGGCCTGTAGTGTGGTTTGGTAACATCAGGACTGTGCCTTTTTACTTGTCAACCTTGGGCTTGTCAGCCTCAGCAGCCAGCAGCTGTCTGAATGAAGAAAAGCCTCTAGCTTCAGTGGGCGGGGAGCACGAGGCAGAGTTGAAGCCCAAGAGCCTGGAACTTTGAACTTGGACTTAAAGCCTTCAGATTGTAAGAATAACTCCTGTTTGTTCAAGCCATCCCATTTGTGGTATATTCTTGTCAGAGTGGCACTTGTCAGAGTGGCACTAGGTAACCAGAACAGAGTACTTCAGTGAACTCTTCTGGATCTCATTTCTCTATTTGTAAATTGCATGAAACACATCTCACACCTCAGTCAAGGCATAGCAATGATGTGAAATGGGAGAGGACAAACCAATCAGTAATTACAAAATAGTTGACTAATGAGATGCTTTGCACCTCAGGCATACTATGCTGAATTTCATTAAGCCAGATTCTCCTAGGGCCTAAATTTTTTCTGCTTTCAAATTAGGCCCTTCGGGAACTACTTCTTCTGCCAGGCACTTGGGGAAAGTTCAGGAAGTTTGAGAGGCCCAGGTATTTAGTGGCTTCTAAGTTTCTTAATTGGCAAATGGGAAATGGCTAGACTCTTTAAGGAATATAATTCATTTTTTCCACACTTTAAGAACCACATCAGGGAGGAAATGAGAGCCCTGGTGTTAGGCAAAATTACTGCCACCATGAACATATGGTATGAAATCTGGGTGTTGACAGAGACATTCTGTCAAGTCACTTAATATATTATTTGACTGCTTTCAAGCAGTAGATGTTGAAGGACATTCAGCTCATATTTTGCAACAAATATAGCTAAGTATTTTGAAATATTTAAAAATATTTTCCCTTTTTCCTTGTTTTTTGGGGACATAGGATGAAGGGGGACATAGGATGAAGGGGGACTAAGGATCCTTGATGGCGCAATGGTTAAACACTCAAACACCAGCTGAAAGGTTGGCAGATCTAACCCACACAGCAGCTCCTTGAGGGGAAAGACCTGGTGATCTGATTCTGTAAAGATCACAGCCTGGAAAAACCAATGGGGGGCAGTTCTGCTCTGTCATGTGGGGTTAGTATGAGTTGAAATGAACTCAGTGGCACTAAAAAATTATAGCAGCAGGAGGGGATTAGAGGAGAATGATACCTTTTACATGAAAGGCCAGTTGGGGAGAAGGAGAGGGAAGACTTGTATGAGAAATAATAATTTACGTAGTATAATCATTTCTCCTACAAAAGTCTTTTTTGTAGTTGTTGTTGTTCCTCCCTCATTAACATAAACTCATTGTCCCCTAAGGTTCCTATGTAATCTTTTGAGTTGCTATTGTCAATTTGATCCTCCATTAAATCAAACTATTCCATAGATAGTTCTTAAAAGAGAAAAATACTCAAGGCAGACCTTTTTTGTTTACTGGTTAAACTAAAATATTGTTTGGTTTTAAAAAGACTTCAAGTGGTGTTTTTAGTTTAAGTGTTTAAAGAATTTCTCAGGGTAATAGCTTCAGGGGTTCATCCCTCTTCATTGCTCCAGAAATTCTGGAGTTCATGAGAATTCAAAATTCTGTTCTGCATTTTCCACTTTTTGATCAAGATTCTTCTGTGGAATCTCTCTCTCTCTCTTTTTTGGGGGTTTGGTTTATTTTATTTATTTATTTATTTATGTAGTGTTCCCTCCCTTCCCATCCCACCCCAGGTAACCAACAAAGAAATTTTCCTTCCATATATAAACCTTTCCTTGACCTTTTACAATAATGAACTAATATAATATTTGTTCTTCTGTGACTGACTTATTTCACTCAACACAATGCCCTCCAAGTTCACCTATGTTGTATGGTATTTTGCAGAGTCTACATTATTCTTTAGTGTTATGTAGTATTCCATTGTGTGTATGTTCCGTAGTTTGGTTATCCATTCTTCTGTTGGTGGCACCTAGGTTGTTTCCATCTTTTTGCTATTATAAATAGTGCTGTGATGAACATGGGTGTGCA
>NW_006921799.1:3843603-3847584 GCF_000298275.1 Orycteropus afer afer | reverse complement strand
AATAGCTCACAAGTGTATAGATGCCAACAAGTCCAAGTCTCTGGAGGGAAATGGGCTGGTGACAGCCTTAGCTTCCGTGAGCGCAGGGGGCCGAGAGATTCAAAGCTGGCAGGCAGTGCGCTAGTTGTTGGCTCCAACAAAAGGTGAATCCAAGATCTCCAGGCCCAGCGATGGGCTGCTCCCTCATGGAAGTTTGTAGTCAGCACACCAGGATTCCAATCCCTCCAGGAATGTGGCTCTTCCCAGGATGTCCCTGGATATCTTGGAAGCAGGCCACACCCCTAGGGAAACTCCCCTTGGGCAGACTGGCCACTCAGAACACAGTCATCTGATCCCATCATGGGAACAACCACACAGAACTGGGGTCCAGCCAAGTTGACACACAGCTCCAACTATCACATATACCTAGTAATGAGATTGCTGGATCAAATGGTATTTCTAATTCCAACTTTTTGAGGACTCACAGTGCTGCTTTCCACAGTAGTTGTATCATTTTACAGTTCCACGAGCAGTGTATGAGAGTCCCAATCTCTTCACCTCCTTGCCAGCATTTGTTATTTTCTATCTTGTTGAACTTTGCTATTAGTGCTGGGGCAAGATGGTATCTCATTGCTGTTTTGATTTGCATCTCTCTAATGGCTAATAATTGTGAACATTTCTTCATGTGTTTTTTGGCCACCTGAATATCCTCTTTGGTGAAGTGTCTATTCATATCTTCTACCCATTTTTTTAATTGGATTGTTTCTTTTTGGTGTTGTGGTGTTGAAGTGTTCCATAAATTTCAGAGATAAGTTCCTTTTCAGATATGTCATTGCCGAATATTTTTTCTCAATCTGTAAGTTCTCTTTTGACTCTTTTGGAGATGCCTTTGGAAGCACATAAAATTTTAATTTTTGGAAGATCCCATTCATCTAGTTTCTCTTCTGCTGTTTGTGCATTTTGGGTTATGCTTGACAGTCTATTTATGCCATAGATAAGGGCCCCTAGCAGTGGGTTTGTTTTTTTTTTTCCTTGAAGAACTTTATAATTTTAGGTTTCATATTTAAGTCTTGATCCATCTGGAGTTCGTTTTTGTGTGTGGTATGAGGTACAGATCTTGTTTCATTTTCCTGCAAATGGATATCCAGTTTTGCCAGCACCATTTGTTAAAGAGACCGTCTCCTCCCTATTTAATGGATTTTGGCCCCCTGTCAAAAATCAGCTGACCATAGGCCAATGGATCTATTTCTGGGTTCTCAGTTCTGTTCCACTGGTCCATGTGTGTTTTGTTGTACCAGGCAGTTTTGACTACTGTGGCTGTGTAGTAGGTTTTGAGATCTGGGAGTGTGAGACCTCCTGCTTTGTGCTTTGCTTATCTGAGGTTTCTTTCCTTTCTATATAAAATTAGTGATTGATTTTTCCATATCCTTAAAGAATGTTGATGGGATTTGGATTGGGATTGCATTGAATGAATAGATTGCTTTGGGTAGTATTGACATTTTCACAATATTCAATCTTCCTATCAACAAGCATGGTATGTTCTTCCATTTATGTAGATCTCTTATGGTTTCTTGAAGTAGTGTTTTGTAGTTTTCTTTGTACTAGTATTTTGTGTCCCTAGTGAGATTTATTCTCAAGTATTTTATTTTTTGGTAGCTATTGTAAATGGTAGGAGCTCTGGTAGCATAGTGGCTAAGACACTTGCCTGCTAACCAGATGGCTGGCGGTTCAAACCCACCAGCCACTCCTCGGAAGGAAGGTTGGGCAATCCTACTTCCGTAGTGATACTGCCTCGGAAACCCAAGGAGGGGTCGCTATGAGTCGGGGCCGACTCGACGGCACATAACAACAACAACATTGTAAATGGTATTGATTTCCTTATTTCTTTTTCAACAATCTCTTTGCTGGTGTAGAGGAATCCGAAAGATTTTTATATGTTGATCTTGTATCCTGCCACTATACTAAATCTCTTAAATTAGTTCCAGTAGTTTTTTTTTTTAACTGAGTCTCTTGGATTTTCTCTGTATAGGATCATATCAACAGCAAACAGGGATAGTTTTACTTCTTCCTTACCAATTTGGATGTCTTTGATTTCCGCTTCTTGCCTTATTGCCCTGATTAGGACTTCCAATGCAATATTGAATAGAAGTGGTGATAGAGGGCATCCTTGTCTGGTTCCTGTTCTCAGGGAAAATAGTTTCAGTCTCTCTCCATTGAGAATAATGTTGGCTGTTGGTATTGCATATATATGCCTTTTATTATATTCAGGAATTTCCTTTCTATTCCTGTTCTGTTGAGAGTTTTTGTCAGAAATGGGTGTTGGATTTTATCAAATATATTTTCTGCATTGGTTGATATGATCATGTTGTTTTTATCCTTTGCTTTATTTATGTGATGGATGATGTTGTTTGTTTTTCTAATGTTGAACCTTCCTTGCATATCTGGTATGAACCCCACTTGGTCATAATGTGTTATTTTTTTGATATGTAGTTGGAGTCAATTGGCTAGGATTTTGTTGAAGGTTTTGCATCTATATTCATGAGGGATATTGGTCTCTAATTTTTCTTTTTAGTGATTTCTTTGCCTGGTTTTGGTATCAAGGTTATGTTTACTTCATAAATCGAATTTGGGAAGATTCCATTCTTTTCTATGTTCTGGAATAGTTTGAGTAGGATTGGTGTCAGTTCTTTGAACCTTCAGTAGAATTCTCCAGTGAAACTATCTGGGCCAAGGCTTTTTTTTTTTGGTAATTTTTTTATGATCTGTTCAATTTCTTCTTTTATTTTGGGTCTATTCAAATTTTCCACCTCAGTCTCTGTTAGTTTAGGTAAGTAGTATGTTTCTAGAAATCTGTCCATTTCTTCTAGATTTTCAAATTTGTTGGAATATTCATTAAAAAAACAAAAACCAACAAAAAAACGAAATTCACTGCTGTGGAGTTGGATCCAACGTGTAGAAACCTTTCCTTGGGTTTCCAAGGAGGAATCTCTACAGAAGTAGATTGCCCAAACTTCCTTTCAAAGAGTGGCTCGTGGGTTTGAACCACCAACCTTCTTGTTAGCAGTCAAATACCTTAGGCACTACGCCAACACAGATCTCCATAGTTCTTCATAGTAACCTGATATTGTCCATTTAACTTCTGTTGGTTCTCTTGTGACATTGCCTAATTTGTTTCTTATTCCTGTGATTTGTTGTCTCTCCCTCATTTCCTTTGTTACATTTACCAGTGTTTGTCAATTTTATTATTCTTTTCCATAAACCAACTTCTAGTCTTGTTGATTTTTGTCTATTGTCTTTCTATTTTCTGTGTCATTTATATCTGCTCAAATCTTTATTCTTTTCTGGTCACTATAGGCATTTTTTTTTTTTTTTTATCGTTCTTTTTCTAATTGTTGGAGTTGTTGGGTTAAAGTGTTGATTTTGGCTCTTTCTTCCTTTTTAATGTATACATTTATTGTTATAAATTGACCACTGATCACTGCATTTGCTGTGTCCCAAAGATTTTGGTATGTTGTATTTTCATTCTCATTTGATTCAAGGAATTTTTTAATTTCATTTTTTATTTCTCCTGTTACCCAGTTATTTTCAAGGAGGGTGTTATTAAGTTTCCATGTGTTTGCTCTTTTACTGTTGATCTTTGTATTGTTGATTTCTAATTTGATAGCATTATGATTTGAGAAGATGCTTTGCAGTATTTCAATGTTTTTAATTTATTAAGGCTTGCTTTATGACCTAACATATGGTCTGTCATGGAAAATATTCCATGTGCACTGGTTAAGAATATATATTGTGTTTTTGTTAGGTGAAGTGCTCTGTAGATGTCTATAAGCTCAAGTTGGTGGATTGTATTGTTTAGTTCTGCATCTTTGTGAATATCTTTCCAGTTGTTCTACCTTTGATTGAAAGTGGTGTATTAAAGTCTCCTACTGTGACTAAGGGAGCTCTGGTAGCATAGTGGCTAAGACACTTGCCTGCTAACCAGACGGCTGGTGGTTCAAACCC
>NW_006921799.1:3778512-3843503 GCF_000298275.1 Orycteropus afer afer | reverse complement strand
CAGCCACTCCTCGGAAGGAAGGTTGGGCAATCCTACTTCCGTAGTGATACTGCCTCGGAAACCCAAGGAGGGGTCGCTATGAGTCAGGGCCGACTCCACGGCACATAACAACAACAACAACAACAACACTGTGACTAAAGTCATTTATGTACCTTTTCAATTCTGTCAAAGTCTGATTTATGTATTTTGGGGCTCTTTTATTGGACCTATAGATATTTATTATGCTTATGTCCTCTTGTTCAATCGATCCTCTAATCGTTATATAGTGTCTTTCCTTGTATCTTAAGTGGTTTTTGTCTTAAAGTCTATTTTATCAGAAATTAATATTGCCACTCCTGCAAAAAAAGTAAAGTTGCCATTTACTTGATATATCTTTTTCCAACCTTTGATTTTTAGTTTATTTTTGTTTCTGTCTCTAAGGTGTGTCTCTTGTAGACAGCATATTGATGGGTTATGTTTTCTTAACCAGTCTGCAACCCTCCATCTCTTGAGTGGTGCATTTAATACATTGACATTCAGTGTAATTATTGACAAGTATGAATTGTTTGCTGTCATTTTATTATGTGTTTTTTCATGGTGTTCCTGGTTTCTCTGTTCCATATAATTCCCTGTGCTGAGCTCATTATATTTATGAATCTTGTTATCGTTTCCTTTGTTGCTGTTGTTTTAGTATTTGCTAAATATTTGTGGTTGTTCTCTTTTTTATTGTGGTATGAAGGTTTATCATTTTTCTTTGAGGTTACCCTGTGGTTTATAATTTTCTACCAGAGTTAAGAACTATCTCTTCTATCTTACAACTCTCTCGACTTCCTCACCATTTAGCAGTTCTGTGACTACACTATTTTTTCCCTCTTTTTGGTTTGTAGTTGTCCTCATTTGCCAATTGATGCCTCTGGTTCTCTGTTTACAATCTTGTAAGCTTATTTACTTTGGATATTTCCATAACTGGGTTTGTTTCTGGGTTATGTCATCATGTGTGCTGATGGTCAATTGTTATTTGCTGATGTTATTTCTCTGTCCAGAGGACTCCCTTTAGCATCTCTTGTAAAGTTGGTCTGGTTTTAACAAATTCCCTTAATTTCTGCTTGTCTGGTATGGTGGTTAAGTTTGTGTGCCAACTTGGCTGGCCTGGTTGAGTGGCTGGACAGCTGGTGGTAGTTATTCCCTATGATGAGACTGGCGATTAACTCCATGGTGGGAATGACCACAAGCAGCTGAGTAGCTGCTTTAGGGATGTGATCCACTTCCCATATATAAGAAACAGCTTTAGGAATGGTCTCTAGCTTATGGTATGCTTGAAACCTGCATGTAGCTGTGTGGTTGTTCAGCAGCATGCCATGTTCTGCCAACCTTGGGACTTTCAATGGGTTTGAATTAATGGCCTGCCATGTGGTTTGGTAACATTGGGACTGTGTCTTTTTTACTGATCATACTTGGGCTTGTCAGTCTCAGCAGCCAGCAGTTGTCTGAGTCAAGAAAAGCCTCTAGCTCCAGTGGGCTGGGAGCAGGAGGCAGAGATGAAACCTAAGGTTGAGGGGCTTTCTCCAAGCCCCTAGAGCCTGGCACTTTTAACTCAGACTTAATGCCTCCAAACTGTAAGAGAAAATACTCCTGTTTTTAAGACCATCCCATTTGTGGTATATTCCTGTCAGAGTGGCATTAGGTAACCAGATCATCTGGAAATGTCCTAATTTCACCATTATATTTGGTAGACATTTTTGCTGAGTGTATAATTCTTGGTTGGAATTTTTTTTCTTTCAGGGTTTTATATATACCATCCCATTGCCTTCTAATCTGCATTGTTTCTGCTGAGAAATCAGAGCTTAGTCTTATGGGTTTCCCTTTGTAGGTAACTTTTTATTTTTCCTGTGCTGCTTTCAGGATTATTTCTTTGTCTTTGGTTTTAGTGAGTATGATGATAATATGTTGCCAAAGAGGCAAGGAGGCTGCATCTTCTGACCTCCTCTAACCCCCAAGAGGAAGACAGAATCATCATCAATAGCCCAAGGCCTATTCTTGTGAGGCCAGATATGCTGCCTCTCTCTAGCCCTTTCATTAACCCTGATACCAACTATTCCTCCTGCAGCACCCACCACCTTTCTGCTGGGTTTGATAATTCACTGCAGTGACCACACAGAACTCATGGATTATGGAGTTTATTAGGGAAGCACCAGGCTACAATTCAAGTTCAGGAACATGCTCAGTCTCTCTCACCCTGCTGTCTCTCAACCAACAGTCTCTCTCCCAGCAGTGTGTGTCTCTCAGTGTCTCTCAGCAGCATGTGTCTCTCAGGAGCACATGTCTCTCAGCAGCATGTCTTTCTCAGCCAGCAGTCAGAAAGACTCTTTCTGCCTCTAGGAAGGCTCCTTTTGAGCCTGGCAGAGTGGCCAAACTAACCAATCATAATATTAGAATTCTAAACACCTGAGAGAGAGAGAACTTCCCAGAGCATTTCTTTGTGCCACTTGCAACAGAAATACCCCAGGTGAATAACTTTAACAATCAGGAGCTCCTCAGTTGCTCATGGCAAATTCCACCATGGAGTTTACAAAGACTTATGGTTAGAAAAGCCATACCGGATAATTTACTACACCACATATGTCTTGGTGATTTTCTTTTGGAGTCTATCCTGTTTGGGTTTCATTGGACTTCTTGAATGGATTTATTCTCATCTTTTATCATACCAAGGAAATTCTCTTCCAGCAAATCTTCAACAATTTTCTCTGTGGTTTTATTTGTCTCTTTCTGTTCTGGAATTCTGATTACACATAGGTTATTCCTTTTGATTGTATCCCACATGAATTTTAGGCTTTCTTCATTTTGTTTTGATCTTTTTTATGATTGATCCTTTTCCAAAAAAGTTTTGAGGTATTTGTCTTTAATCTCAATAATTTTGTCTTTCTATGGAATCTCTTATCAAAATATTCAGTAATGGTAGCTGGGCACCATCCGTTTTTCTGGTCTCATGGCAAAGGAGGCTGTTGTTCATGGAGGAAACGAATCACACATTCCATGTTGTTGTTATGTGCTGTCAAGTTGGACCCAACTCATAGCGACCCCTCCTTGGGTTTCCGAGGCAGTATCTCTATGGAAGTAGATTGCCCAACCTTCCTTCTGAGGAGCGGCTGGTGGGTTTGAACATTATCTCATTTCCTTAAATTGTGTCCAACAGAAACAAAATGTTTCTTTCTATGAAAAGCAGACAATGATAATAACATTGGCCAATTTGGTTGTGATTTGCTCAACTCAAGGATCATAGAATATTGCTAGTAAGGCTAGATGTATCCTAGTGTAGCCTTTTGGAAGCTTTTCTCTTTCTTTTTGCTCTTCTCTATATTCTTAAGGGAGCTCTGGTTGTGTAGTGCCTAAGGCATCTGGCTGCCAACCACAAGGCTGGTGGTTCAAACCCACCAGGCACTCCTCGGAAGGAAGATTGGGCAATCTACTTCCATAAAGATACTGCCTTGGAAACCCAAGGGGGCGGGGGGTTGCTATGAGTTAGAACTGACTTGAGGGGTGTGAGTTTTTTTTTTTTTTTTTTTGTAATATATATTCTTAAACAGCCCTCCTTGGAAGGAAGGTTGGGCAATCTACTTCTGTAGTGATACCACCTCAGAAACCCAAGGAGGGGTTGCTATGAGTCGGGTCCGACTCGATAGCTCATAACAACAGCAACAACAACAACGACAAACAGCCCTGGTGGAACAGTGGTTAAAGCACTGGGCTGCTAATTGAAAGGCCGGCAGTTCAAACCCACCAGCTGCTCTGCAGAAGAAAGATGTGACGGTCTTCTTCCACAAAGATTTACAGCCTTGGGAACTCTATGGGACGATTCTACCTTGTCCTATAAGGTCACTGTGAGTTGGAATTGACTCGATAGCAGTGAGTGGGTATATATTCTTAGCAAGTGAGAATTAGTAATCTTTCCTAAAAAAACAAATGTGTGGTTTTCTCAAAATTAACATGATTTGGCCCACTCAATGCAAAATGGAAGTCATGAGGGAGGCAATGTCTGAACGCAAAGATATTTTATAAAACATACCAAGTATGAAGAATTATTTCTGCAACCAAAAGTAACGATTCATTAAAAAAAAAAAAAAAAAGCTGCAGATGAAATAGCATTGTTCATAAGTTATTATTGCTGTTCCCATAAAAATATTTTCTGTTTCAGTTCACAATAAACATTCTGGGGAAAATAAATGTCTTTTCTATGTCCCATTTAACAAAATAGTAACTTCGTTGTAAAAATATCATTTCATTCCAGCTGGAAAGATACATGATCTTGTTATACAAATATCTACAGAGGCTTATTGTTGCAATATATGATTATATAATGTTCTACAGAGAGTATAAGGTGTCACCTTCATCTAGTTTAGACTACATGTGGTGCAGTTGAAACTTCATCTTCAGGAGAATAATATAGATATTATTATGATAAAGTTATAAACACAGTTTGAATGTTAAGTTATATACAGTTTTTAATAGAAATGTGATCACTTGTATTTTTCTGTAATGAGACTACTGTTAGTCATCGAGTCAACCTGACTCATAGCAACCCCATGTGTGCAGAGCAGAACTGCTCCATAGGGCTTTCAAGGATGTGAACTTTTGGAAGCAGATCTCCAGGTCTCTCTTCTGGGGGTCACTAGGTGGGTTTAAGCCATCAACCTTTCAGCTAGTAGTTGGAGAGCTTAATCATTTGGGCCACCCAGGAAGGTCTAATGAGACTACTAAATGATATTATTAAAAGCTATTGATTTAGAACAGTTATACCGTTCTAATTGCATATGCTTAGAAAAGAAATGGAAAAAATAGAATGTGGGATAAAATTGTGAGTATGTTCTTTGGAGAGGAAAAATGTCACTGAGATATAAATGTTGAGCTTAAAATCTGACCTTTACAATAACATGCTACAGGTGATTCCACAGAGATGTTTCCAACCCTCTGCTGATGTTATTATACATAAACATTCCTGACCCAAGATCCCCTGCCTCTGGATCTTTGAGATGCCCTTCTCTCTGATTAAAACTGTTTGTCCTCCTTTTTCTCTGCCTTCTTCCGACAAAGTCCTAGTAATAGCTTCCATTTTGCCTTAGGTGTTTTCCTGGAGAGCTGCCCTGGGTAGCCCATCCCTCTAACACCCTGCTAATTAGGTCAGATGCCCTAATTTGAACTTTGATTACATTCCAAGTGGATTCTGACCCATGGTGACCTCAAGTGTGTCAGAATAGAATTGTGCTCTACAGAGTTTTTAGTATCTAATTTTTTGGATGTAGATCACCAGCTGCTTCTTCCAAGGCACCTCTGGTGCCTTGAATCTGTAACCTTTTGGTCAGCAGCTGAATGTGGTTACCATTTGCACAACCCAGAGCTCTTCATTTGTATTACCTCACATGAAATTTTTTAATGTTTATATTATTCAAACAAATCACAGCAGTTTGTCTGTGATTTCCACCATTTTATACTCAGCTGCAAGGACAGAATCTGAGGTTATAGTAAACTCAAACCAAACCTATTACTGTTAAGTCAGTTCCAACTCATAATGCCCCTACAGGACAGAGGAGAACTGCCCCATAGGGTTTCCAAGGTGTGATCTTTACTGAAGCAGAATGCCACGTCTTTCTTCTGCTGAGCCACTGGTAGGTTCTACTTGTCAACCTTTCGGTTAGCAGCCAAGTGCTTAACAACTGTGCCACCAGGGCTTCTTTGGGTTATAGTAGACACTTACTATATGTTTATGAATTGAATGAACAAACTTTCATTTTCTATGGAAATAATCATGATCCCATTGTCACTAGGCCACTAGATATTAATTCAGTACTTGAAGATGGGTAGTTCAAAGGAGAAAAAATACTCTTCTTAGTTTCCTGATTGAATCTCCTAAATTGTTTTCTTGGTGGATATATTTAACACAGACTCTTTAATTTACAAGGGTAACAAGAGACAGGAAAAACCAAAGACCCAAACACCTTAAAAAAAAAATTAAAAAAAAAACCAAAACCTAGATTTTTTTTTTTTTTTTGCCCCATTTAGCTGAGAAGTTCAAAGAGTGACTTGGGCTTTTGAAGCAGATGGATCCAGGATCACATATCATGTAGTTATAAACCCATCTCTCTTTTTCCAGGGAGCTCTGGTAGTGTGGTCCCTAAGGCACTTGACTCCTAACCAGAAGGCTGACGGTTCAAACCCACCAGCCACTCCTCAGAAGGAGGATGAGGCAATCTACTTCTGTAGTGATACTGCTTTGGAAATAGGGGTCACTATGAGTCGGGTCCAACTCGACGACACATAACAACAGCACTGTTTTTCCATGTTTTATTACTGCATTGACTTCATTCCCAGGCAGGTTCTCCCTACACCAGGGCAGTTAGCCATAGGCAATTTACACTGTACAGGTCAATCTCAGGGAGAGGAGAATTCCTCTTCTCTGCCAATTCCGTCAACAATCCCTGGTGGCCCTGACAATGCCATTTGGATCACAAGCCCATCCCAGGGTCCGTCTTTGTAGTCACAGCACCAGACGTCGTCAAGACAATTCTGACCATGGAGACCTGATGTATGTCAGAGTAGAACTGTGATTTAATTGTGTTTCTAATGAGTGATTTTTCAGAAGTGGTTTGCCAAGCCTTTCTTTTGAGGCCCATCTGAGTGGGCTCACACTTCCAAATTTTTGGTAGTTGAGTGCTTTAACTGCACCACCCAAGGACTTCTGTAGCCACAGTAGTGTTGAACTCAACCATCTGGAAGGGTGCTTGCCTGATGTAGGTGAGTTATGTAAGAAAGAGCCCAACAATAAAGAAGAGTTTTGTTCCCACCCTCAAAAAAAAAAAAAAAAAAAAAAAATAGGGAAAGAGATTATGTGCTAAGTAGACAAAAATCTTAGCTAGCACAGTTTTCTTCCAATTAGTAGGCTATTCTGGAAAATCTTCAACTTTGACTTAGATCAGGCACCTTGATATTTACTCAATCAGTACTTTTACAAACCAGTGGAAGCAGATGGGACAGCACTTTAAATATTTGCTTCCTTTCACGCATTGACTCATTCTACAAAATACAGGTATGTGTCATTTAACACCTATGATACATTCTGTGACTTTGTGTGAACACTATGTTAAAACCTTATGGGAGCCCACTTCTGGTTGTCCTCATCACCACTGCTGCTGCTGCTGGAGCTGCTGGCAATGGCAGTGGCTGAGAGGGCTGGCGGGGGAGAAACAAGAGGAAGCTAATGGGAAGGGAGAGGAGAACTCCCAGCCCTCTCCCCTGTTCTGCTTGCATGAGCAGCAGGAGCAGCCCAGGCCCTGCAGCCTCTACCATCACCTGCCTGTCTGCTATACAAGGCCTGAAAGCCCACATCTAGAGCCATATCCTCTGCCTCACCTGCCTATATCCCACCAGTAGTCCAATGTTGCAAGAGTCTGGGTTTAGGGTCTTTAAAACAATTAGGAGGAATGATAAGCAAAAAGAGAGCTGCTTTCCTTTTAAAAGCAAAACAAAACAAAACCATGGGACCATGGATATCTATGTGGTCAGATGTTGCATGAATGGACGTTCAGTGACACATACCTGTATTTATAGTAAAACCTGTTAAATCTGGAACATATTTAAGGTGAGACCTGTCAGAGAAGGAAAACACAATTATTTTCCACTGATAGAGAACAATAGAAAAGTGGTAAGATTGTACCCTGTCAAAGGTGGAAAACTTTTTTTTTTTTTTTTTTAAAGCCACAGCATCATTTATGTATTAGATTCCATGATGATTTCATGTTTTTCACAACATCCCTCATAAATGTCAAAAGTCATCAAATGACTACAATCATATAAGAGACTATAGTAAAATGGCTTCTATTAAGTATTCTCTAAATTAAGAAGTATATTTTAAAATTAATTATTAGAGTGTATGGATTACATGTCTTTTTTTTTTTTTTAGGATTTGGGTGAAGATTTACAGAGTAAATTCACTTTTCATACAGCAGTTCACATATACTTTGTCTCATGTCATTGACCAAAATTTACAATGCAGCAGCTCCCCTCCCACTTCCTCCCCATAGTTACCTCCTCCCAGTGTCCATCCCTTCATACTCTTCTGCACCCTGAGCTATCTCCCTGTGCATAAGCAGCCCTTCCTTCTCCCATGATTGTTCTCTCCAGGGCGTGTGTCTACTTGAGGTAAATGTTTAACTCACATGCCTGTACTTTGTTTGGCTGGAAACCACAGTTGTGGGTTCAATTCCAGACCTGAAGGGCAACTAGGGGCCATAGTCTCAGTGGTTACACCAGGCTCCATTGGACCAGCAAACCTGGTCCCAGGTGGAAAACTTTTGAGATCTGGAAAAACAAGGCAATCTCATCAAGTTCTGGCTCTCCCAGGTTTTTCTGTATTTTGTACAAAGGTCAGGAATACAACAAAAGACAGGACAGATATCAGTTCTGCTCTGATGGAACTTAGATTCCATTGCAGGACGATGGGGAGGGAGGAGACAAAAACCAAGCCAATAGGTTAAAATGATTATTAAAAATTGTAATAAACACATCGAGGGAAGCAAATTTGGTGTCTCCAAGGGCTAACTGGGGAGTTCTGGTGGGGCAGTGGTTAAAGCATTTGACCTTTAACTGAAAGGCTGGTGGTTCAAACACACCAGGGATTCCACATAAGAAAGATAAGACAGCCTGCTTCCATAATGATTTATATACAGTCTTGGAAATCTTATGTGGCAGTTCTATTTTGTTCTGTAGGTTCACTATGAGTTGGAATTGACTGAATAGTAGTGGGTTTGGTTTAAGGGATGGCTTTCATTGCCTTTATGTCTTTGGTCTCTATCATATTCTTAATGAAGCCTATCCAATCCCTAAAGGATCTCTGGTGGCACAGTGGCTAAGCTCTAACCAAAATGCTGGCAGTTGGAACCACCAGCTTCTCCATGGAAGAAAGATATAGCAGTCTGCGCCCTCAAAGATTAGTGCCTTGGAAACCCTACGGTACAAGTCTACCATATGCTCTAGCATCACTATGAGTTGAAATCAACTCAACAGCAACAAGTTTCTTTGATAAAACTTTGGGGGAAGTTTTATCTAATCCCCAGTGGGGTAATGATTAAACACTTGGCTGCTAATGACATGGTTGACAGTTTGAACCCACCCAGGAGCTCCACAGGAAAAAGACCTAACAATCTGTTTCTGTAAAGGTTGTAGCCAAGAAAGCTCAATGGAGTGGTTCTGCTGTGTAACATGGTCTGCTATAAGTTGGACTTGACTCAATAGTACCTAACAACAGCAAATATCTGATCCTCCTATTTAAAATTACAACTAGCCTCATCCTTTCTTACTTCCTTGCTCCTTACGTCCTGTTCCTCTGACCCTGCTGTATTCTTTGCTTTCTTTCATAGCTCTCCTGACCTTCTAACACACTACACTACAGTGAAACCTGTGAGAACTGGACTTCTTTACTTTTTCAGGTCTGACAAGTTTTCTGCCATTGACAAGATGCAATCTTACTCCTTTTCTATTGTTCCTTTTAGTGGAAAATATTTGCATTTTCTTTCTCTGACAAATTGCTGCCTTATCCAGATTCCGGCTTTTGTAGATTTTGCTGTATAAAATTTATGTATGATTCATTCACTATTTTTTTTCCTTGTCTCTGCCATCTCCCTCCACTAGAAAGTAAACCCCACAAAGGCAGGGATTTTTTCCCCCCTCTATTTAGTTCTCTGATGTATTTCCCAGTGTTTGAATGCATGAATAAGACAGAGGATAATGGAGGTGATAGGGATGTATTTTA
Source organism: Orycteropus afer afer (assembly GCF_000298275.1). Classification (NCBI taxonomy): domain Eukaryota; kingdom Metazoa; phylum Chordata; class Mammalia; order Tubulidentata; family Orycteropodidae; genus Orycteropus; species Orycteropus afer. Next base: position 3,833,725 of record NW_006921799.1, on the reverse strand, counting down.
GATATGGAGGATGGTGTCGGCCTCCTTGAGATGTCTGACTTCAGCTGAGACATGAGTCTTAAGAATATTGGGTTGGGGAAAGGAGTGGATGTTTTGGGCAAAAAAAGCAACAGATAAACTGGGAGAATTCAAGAAACTAAAAGAAGACCCATGGGCTACAATGTGGTAAGCAGAGGGGTGAGTGACATTGATGAAGTGGAAGGTATGTAGGAGCCAGATCATCTGAGACCCTATAGCTTAAGGTAAGGGGTTTGGATTGTTATTCTAGTGTGATAAGAGGCCATTGAACAGTTCTAAAGTGATGGTGAACGTTATCTGGGTTATATTTTTATCTGTTGTTGTTGTTGTTATGTGCCATCAAGTCAGACCTGACTCATAGCGACCCCTCCTTGGTTTCCCAGGCAGTATCACTACCGAAGTAGGATTGCCCAACCTTCCTTCCGAGGAGTGGCTAGTGGGTTTGAACCGCCAGCGGTCTGGTTAGTAGTCAAGTGCCTTAGCCACTATGCTACCAGAGCTCCCATATTTTTATCTAGCACTTTGTGAATCTGTCCAGTATTTCCCTTGTCCAAGCCACCTTCACCTCTCACTTGAATTTTTATTTAATAGATTTCTCTTCATTCACCATGTCCCTTCCCAACCTTTCCCTACTTTGCAGCTTTTTGTTGCCGGGAGCCATCAAGTTGATATTGACCCATAGTGAAAACTTATGACAGAGTAGAACTACCTCAAAGTGTTTTTCAGGCTGTAATTTTTATGGGAGCAGATAGCCAGGTCTTTCTTGCATGTCACTGCTTGGGAAGTTTGAACCTCCAACCTTTAATTTAGCAGTCGAATGCTTAACTGTTGCGCCCTCAGGGCTCTAGAGTGGGCAAATTTAGTCATGCTTCTGCTGAGAATTAGCATGGCTTTTTATTACCTTAGGACAAAGATCAAAGTCTTCATGACTCAAACAAGGTCCTGACTATGTGCCTGTCCTGCCCTTCTCTTGCCCAGCATCCTGTCTTTTTCTTTCCTCCACAGTCACTCTGGTCTGCATGTAATTTCTAGAACACACCAGGCTATATCCTTCCTTAGAGCTTCCCCATAGGATCTCTCCTGCATGCTCTGTATCTGAATACTGCTTTCTTATACTTTGGGCTTGTTTAAATGTCACTTCCCCTGTGAGGCCTTCCTTGCCCATTGTCCATCTCCCAACCAGTTACTCTGAATATACACTCTAATAGTACCTTGTACTTTTCTTCAATAACATCATATGGACACCTACGTTATTATTTTCTAATGGTTCTTTCTTCAAATCTATAATCCCCATGAAGGCAGGGAACATGTCTGTGCCTAGCACAGTGCCTGATAGCCAATGCTTAAAAAATATTTACTGACTGGTACCAAACCAAACTCACTGCCGTCAAATTGGATCTGACTCATAGAGACACCTCCTTGGACTTCTGAGGTGGTATCTCTACTAAAGTAGATTGTCCAACCTTCCTTCTGAAGAGTGGCTGGTGGGTTTGACTGGCCAGCCTTCTGGTTAGGAGTCAAATGTCCTAGGCACTATGCCACCAGAGGAATTAAATACAATAGCTTAAGCCAAATTCAATTAGACTTGTTTTTCAGTTCATTCATTATTCATTTATAGACTTTATAGTCATGCAATTCTCATTTTCTGTTCCCTTTTTTAGCATCTTTATTTTCAGTGTTTACTGTACTTTTTCTTATTCTACACATTTTCATACACATTTATTCATACACTTTTTCCACAATAATGTCCTCATGTCTTATGTTAAGAGTTCTTGGGGCCACCTCTGCCCACTAGAGGTGACAGTGCTGTCATCTTCTCCTCTTCATGCATTGAGAGGAGTGGTGTTACAAGCAAGTGGTCAGGTTAAGTCATTCACGAGGTCTAGGTACACGACTGCATGATTCCTATTCCTGAATAGATGGATGGCTTTACAATTATAAGGAAAACAACTCCTTCTGGAATTCTAAGCTTTTAATGGATATTCTTCCCCCAGTCAAGAGAGAAACTTGAGCTGTAAAAAGGAGCTATATGACCATAGTGCTGTTCTTTGGGATGGCTCAGGCTGGTGCAGCATCTGTTAGTGTGAGATACTCTGTAATGAAAAACCAAGCCAGAAAAAGGTACATGATAGGGCCAAGGGCTAATATTTCTCACAGAGGAAAGTTGAAAATCATGTTAACAGGAGGAATAAGTATTTCTCATGGAAACTAGACTGGGAAGGAGCTTTAGCTTTAGCAACCTACCAGCTACTTTCCTCTTTTGGGGGCCCTGGACTGTCCAAGTATCCTCACGATTTAGTAGGGTCTGATAGAGCCAGAACTATGGCTCTTAAACACCCTTTAAAACTGGAACTGAACCCACTCCTGAAGATCCCACGTTAGCCAAACAACAGACAGGCTTATGAAATGAACAATAACACCCATAAGGTATGTGCTCCTCAGAACAATCAACTATAGGAGACTAAAAGGTCAGCATTTGCCCCCCCCAAAATTTGAAAAGGCAGAAAAAGGCAGGAAAGATGTGTGAATGGAATGTGGAACCCAGGAGGAAGTGGGAAGAGTGTTATTACATTGAAGGGATTGGAACTAATATTATGAAACAAAATGTGTATAAATTGTTGAAAGAGAAAATAATTTGCTCTGTAAACTTTCACCTAAACCACAAAAATGTGTTTAAAAAAGAAAAAAGAAAAAAAAAGAAAAAGAAATAGTAGGAAGTTCATTGACACCCAGCTGAGGTGGAAGAGTTGGTTACCCAAAACAGGACCAGGACTGTGTTGAGAAGTAGCAGGGAATAGCAGGGCTAATGGAGAGATTGTAGGGATATAAAGAGAGGTTGGGAACTGGGAGTTAGCCTTGTTGTGTGGCTTAGAGATCAAGTTAGCCACCAGACTGAACCTCATAAGACTTGATTTCATGATGTGGCTGGTGGGTTTGAACCACCAGCCTTCTGATTAGCAGTCAAATGCCTTAGAGCTCCTTACTCAGCATAAGAGACCAGAATAGTTTCACTTGCTCCTCCCTTTACCCACAGAGGATGGCTAAAGATGAAACCTGTGTGGCAAAAAGGGGCAACCCTGGATTTTTAACAGAGCTTTTTTAACAAAGTTATAAACTGGGTGAATCACATTCCTCTTCATCTTTTTTCTTCTCCCATGTGATTTTAATCCTCTTTATGTTTCATCACATATCTATTTGTCTCCATTAACCCAAACTCTTTTAAATTTTTTTAAATTTATTTTTAAGGTATAATATTTCATGTTGGGATTCCATACTGGATTCACCTGTGTTATGAACAATAGCAACAACATGGTGACTCCCTGAAAGAAGGCATGTGACTCTTGGATTCCCTAGATTAGAGGTTGATTCTTTTGTCTTAGTTGCTTCTACACTGTAACATTTAGTTTTGAATAGAAATTTTGTCTATTGGAAGGTGGTTATAGAAAGGATCCATTAAAATGATTAAATCTTCCAACTAAAGTGTTTTGACTGTAAAGTCTGAAAAACTAAAGAAAGAACAGACACTTTTTAGGAGAAAGGAAAAAACAAAACAAAACAAAAAAAAAACCCTGCAACCCAAACTGGCCCTAGTCCACTTATTTATATATGCATTTACTTATCTTAGTTACTCACTTATTTATAACCATGGGTGTGGGATAGGTGCTATTTTAAAATATCTTTAATTAAGTGATTTTTATTGAGCTAACATCTGTAATTGAGCACACTCTTTTTATGTTTGAATACATGTTTAAAACTTGGTTTAAGGTAAAATGGAGAATTTCTTTTTCATAGGTGTTATTTGATGTGGTAGTCATTGGATAGAAAAGTGAAGTTTTGTATTTTATTACAGTAGAGTACCAACGAGGATGACTAACTCTCCTTATTTGGAGAACAGGAAGTGGTCTACAACCCAGATCCAAAAAAAATCAAATTTGTTTGATGTGGCTTCTTCAGATGCAACTAGAACTAAATATTGTGACATCTGAAAGTGATGGGAAAGCTTGAGAAACATTAGTCAGAAGCTGTTACCTGAAATTTCAGCCTCTGAAGTCATACTCCCAGGGTGAATGATTAGTCTTACAGAATCTCTGGAGTTATGATTATTGGAAGTTGACTGAGAAAAGGAATGTTTGAGAAGACCAATAATTAATTGAAATAGCATTCTGGGGAGACTTTGTAAGCCATTCAGATTTCTTTACTTTTCTCTGTAGCTTCCTCAACTCAATTACATAGTAGTTCTACTCTTTCTATTCCTTAACTGAATAAGAGGAAAACATTGTGTGGTTTACTGAGTCCTCCACCAGGATTATCTGATGTTTGTGAAAAAATACAAATCCTTGACTACGTACTGACCAGTATAATGCAAATCTCTAGAGAATGAGCTTTAGAAATGGCATTTTTCCAAAATGTCTCTGAGAATCTCTTGTCCCTAACGTACGAACCTAAAGCCACATGCACAACAAATGCTTTTGTTGATGATGCTAGTTATTATCTAAGTTAATTTTAATGAGACTCAAAACTATCATTTAAGACATTTGACAGCCTGTTTGCATGTCATTAAAGGGTTCTTTCTGAAAAGTATAACAGCTTAGAGTAATAGAAAAAAATACTACTGATTTTAGCCTTCTCTGTTTTTGAGCCAGGATATTTTAGGCCCGTGGTTCTCAAATTAAGCAGTGCGTTGCTTGGAGGGCTTGTTAAATTATAGAGGGCTGGCTCCTGATCCCAGGATTTCTTCTCAATAGGTCTGGGGTGGGCCTTGAGAGTTCACATTTCTTCCAAGTTTCCTGAAGATGTTGACGCTGTAGGTTCAGGGACCACACTTTGAGAACCAATACTGTAAACACGATTGGCCAGACAGGGAAATGTCTTCTGAGAATATACACAATCACACACTTACAGACGCTGCCCCAGCATAAATCATCCCAATGACCTTTTCTGCGCATTCTGTACTACATTACTACTTATATCTGACTAACTGAGAATTAGTTAGTCATATGGCCAGACCTAGCTTGAAAAGAGGCTGGAAAACATAATCTTTCAGCTGGGTTGTTGTTGTTGTTGTTGTTATGTGCCGTCGAGTCTTACTCATAGCCACCTCTCCTTGGGTTTCTGAGGCAGTATCGCTATGGAAGTAGATTGCCTAACCTTCCTTCCGAGGAGTGGCTGGTGGGTTTGAACCGCCAGCCTTCTGGTTAGCAGTCAAGTGCCTTAGGCACTACGCTACCAGAGCTCCCTTCAGCTGGGTAGATGTATCCAACTATATAAATCAAGGTTCTGTTACTAAAGTGGGAACTCTGGTGGCATAGTGCCTAAGGCACTTGACTGCTAACCAGAAGGCTGGTGGTTCAAACACACCAGCCACTCCGTGGAAGGAAGGCTGGGCGATCTACTTCTGCAGTGATACCACCTAGGAAAGCAAAGGAGGAGTTGCTATGAGTCAGGTCGACTAGATGGCAGTTTGCTTTCGGATTTTTTTTTTTTGTTCGTTTGTTCCTAAAGTGAAGGAGAGAGTGAGCTTTAGGATAGGATATGCACAATCTCTGCCACATGTAACATTACAAGTAATTATAATACTCAGTAAGCATATTTCCATGCCTTAAGGGACTTCAGCTAGAGTGCAAAGGGAATTCAGTGACGGAAAGGTAACCTCCACCTAGTAGGGCCAGGAATGCTTTCAAAAGAAGATAACATCTGAACTCTGTTTTAAAGAAGAGTAGGAAGAAATTAGGCCATTGAAGCATAATTAAAAACTTGATAAAAATGTAGCAAATACTCCAGTTTAAGACAAAATTGGGAGTAGAGTGAGGCAAATGAGGTGTTTAGGGGACGAAATTCAAAAAGACACCCTTTCTCAGGGTTTTCCAAGAGCAGGGTGAGTGAGAGTCACCTTAAAATTAGCACCCTAATTGTAGCCTTGCTCTAGCTCAGCCCTGTTGTTGTTATGTGCCTTCGAGTCTCATAGTGACCCCTCCTTGGGTTTCTAAGGCAGTATCACTACGAAAGTAGATTGCCCAATCTTCCTTCCAAGGAGTGGCTGGTGGATTTGAACCACCAGCCTTCTGGTTAGCAGTCAAGTGCCTTAGGCACTATGCTACCAGAGGCTACAGTAAATAAATAATACTTTAAGGAAACTGGTGGTAAGCAAGGTTGGGATCTGCACTTTATTCATTTCATTGAAAGTAAAGAAACAGAGGCTATTCCTCACATGTAAAGAAGAAAATCAAGAATCTTGTACCTCCCCTGAAAACAAAACAAAACAACCAAATTCACTACTGTTGAGTCGGATCCGACTCATAATGACCCCTCCTTGGGTTTCTGAGGCAGTATCTCTATGAAAGTAGATTGCCCAACCTTCCTTCCGAGGAGTGGCTGGTGGGTTTGAACTGCCAGCATTCTGGTTAGCAGTCAAATGCCTTAGGTACTACCAGTTACTGATAAAGACCTGGACTCTCTGGCCCTTTCCTTTTACTCTCTTCTACCAAAGAGGAATTTTAGTGTTAACTAGGATGGTGATTTCTTACAGACTGTATACTAAATTACATTTAGCTTGCTATGGTTATTCTGAGAAGTGCTTTACTCATTTCATGTCTAGTCCCACGTCAGTTCCTGATGTGAGGTAACATTCAGGACATTTGCTACAATGTCAACATAGCTGCTGTAAAGCCATGCAAAATGAGAATTATGAGAAGGCTTCCTCACCATTTTTTCCTGTGTGGTCTGCAGTGCTCATGTTCATTCCAGTCATCAGTGGACTGAGTGGTTCTATGTTTTCCTTTGAAACAATGGAAGGAGGGATAGGGCTGTGCATTATTAGTTGTTCTGGTTGAGATTAGATTGGCTCACATAGTTTGGGTGTGATGACAAATGGTTATGAAACAGTTGAATATAAAACATAGGTTGGGAAAATGCAAGAAGATGGGTGTTCAATGTGATTTCAATATTATGAGAGCAATAAACACCATGCCATCTCTCCTAACTTCTATAATTAAAAAATACTGGCATTCTATGCTTATAATTCCTATAACCATGTATCCTAGATCTTGATTCTTCATCTAATAATTGTTAAAGATTATCGATTAAAGATTATATCGGTAGAAGGAATGGATTAAAGGAATCTCCATATATTACTTGGTCTACCTACAGCTCACTTAGGGAGCTCCAGTAGCATAGTGCCTAAGGCACTTGACTTCTAACCAGAAGGCTGGCAGTTCAAACCCATCAGCCATTCCTCAGAAGGAAGGCTGGGCAATCTACTTCCGTAGTGATACCACCTCAGAAACCCAAGGAGGGATCACTGTGAGTCAGGTCCGACTGTACGGCACATAACAACGACAACAACAACAACAACAACAGCTCACTTACAGAGATGTGGGGGATGTATTTATAGAAAAAAAATTAAATAGTGGATATAATTTACTCAGGTACCTTCTAAATGTAAAACTCTAGCCATACCTTATCACATAAAACTCTTTGTTCTTATCTCTAAGTATAGTTGAAAAAACAGCTTATAGACATATTTTCTTGATCAGTGGTCATCTTGTTTACATTGACAAATCATTCCCCTTCCTTAAGAGGGGAACATCTTTGGGCAGGTTTGAACATAGGAAAGTTATTTCTTATGTTTGATTAAAAAATTGACTCCCCATAATTTCTGTTTACTTATCCTAATTCATTCCCTACCACTAAAGGTCTTAAAATATGCAAACATAGCTTTCGTGTGTGCAGGTCTTGTCTCCTGATTATATCTCCGAATTACTTACATGGCATGATTTAAAATTTCTTCCTCATCCTGAGTATCTTCCAATTTGCCTACGAGATTTAAAGGAATTGAATACAGTAATCTACTAGTCTGTTTTTAGGTGCCCTCGAGTTGGCTCCAACTCATAGTGATGCTTTGTATGACAGAACAAAACACTGCCAGGTCCTGTGCCAGCTTTATAATCCTTGCTATACCTGAGCCCATCATTGCAGGCACTGTTTTAATCCACCTTGTTGAGGACCTTCCCCTTTTCACTAACCCTCCAGTTTACTAAACATGCTATCCTTGTACAGGGAATGGTTCCTTCTGACAATACAACCTAAATAGGCGAGATGAAGTCTTGCCATTCTCACTTTCAAGGAGAATTCTGGTTGCACTTCTTCCGGGACATATCTGTTAGTTTTTCTGATAGTCCATGGTACTTTCAATATTTTTGTCAACATCACAGCTCAAATCATCAACTCTTCTTTGGTCTTCCTTATTAATTGTTCAGTTTTCACATGCACATGAGGTGGCTGAAAACACCATGGCTTGGGTTAGGCATACCTTAGTTTTCAAAAAGACATCTTTACTTTTCAACACTTTCAAAGGGTCTTTTGCAGCAGATTTATCCAGTGCACTACATCATGTGATGTCTTCACTGCTGCTTCCATTGGTGTTGATAGTGGAACCAAGTAATATGAAATCTTTGACAACTTTAATCTTTTCTCCATTTATCATGATGTAGCTTATTCTAATTGTGAGAATTTTCATTTTCTTTATGCTGAGATGTAATCCATACTACAGACTGTAGTCTTTAATCTTCATAGGTAAGTGCTTCAAGTCATTTTCACTTTTATCAAGCAAGATTGTGTTGTCTGCATATTGCAGGTTGTTAATGAGTCTTCTTCTTGATGCCATGTTCTTCTTCATATAGACCAGCTTCTTGGATTATTTGCTCAGCATACAGATTCAATATGTATGGCGAAAGGATACAACCCTGACCACTTCCTTCCTGATTTTAAACCATGTAATACTTCCTTGTTATGTTAGAAAGATAGCTTCCTGGTCTGTATAGGTTCTTCATAAGCACAATTAAGTGTTCTGGAATTGCCATTCTTCCTAATGCTATATAAAATTTGTTATGATCTACAAAGTCAAATGTTTTTGCATAATCATAAAACACAAGTAAATATCTTTCTGATATTCTTTGTTTCCAGCCAAGATCCATCTGATAACAGCAATGATAGACCTCATTCCATGTTCTCTTCTGAACGCAGCTTGCATTTCTGAAAGTCCCCTCTCAATATACTGCTACAACCATTTTTGAATTATCTTCAGCAAGATTTTACTTGTGACACCACTTCAGAAACCCAAAGAGGGGTAGCTATGAGTTGGATCTGACTCAATGGCAGTGAGTTTACTTTTTGGTTGGTGATATTAATGATATTGTTCGATAATTTCCTCATTCTGTAGGATCAGTCTTCCTTTGGAGTGGCTACAAATATGGATATCTTCCAAGTAGTTGGCCAGGTAGCTGTCTTTCCTATTTCTTGCCATAGGCAAGTAAGTACCTCTAGCACAGCACCCATTTGTTGAAACATCTCAATACATATTCTATCAATTCCTGAAACCTTGTTTTTTGTCAATTCCTTCAGTGCAACTTCAACTTCTGTCTTCAGTACCATTGGTTCTTGGTCATAAGCCACCTCCTGAAATGGATGAACATCGACCAATTCTTTTTGGTACAGTGACCCTGTGTCCTTCTGTCTTCTTCTGATGTTTTCTGCATTAGTCAATATTTTGCCCATAGAATCTTTCAATATTGTCACTCGAGGCTTGAATTTTCCTTCAGTTCTTTCAGCTTGAGAAATGCTGAATGTGTTCTTCCCTTTTGGTTTTCTAACTCCAGGTCTTTACACATTTCATTATAATAATTGATTTTGTCTTCCTGAGCAGTTCTTTGAAATCTTCTGTTTTATCTTGTTATTTCTTTCATTTGCTTTAGCTACTCTCTGTACAAGAGCAAGTTTCATCTTCAGAGTCTCTTTTGACATTCAGGTTGGTCTTCTTTCCTGTCTTTTTAATGACCTTTTGCTATCTTCATGTATGGAGTTCTTGATGTCATCCCACAATTCATCTGGTTTTCGGTCATTGGTGTTCAGTATATCAAATCTATTCTTCAGATGGTCTACAAATTCAGGTGGGGTATTATCAAGGTCATATTTTGGCTCTCATGGGCATGTTTTAATTGTCTTCAGCTTCAACTTGAACTGCATATGAGCGGTCTGTTCCACAATAAGCTCCTGGCCTTGTTTTGGCTGAAGATACTCTTTCCACAGATGTAGTCAATCTGATTCCTGTGCATTCCATCTGGTGAACTCTACATGTATAGCCACTGTTTATGCTGTTGAAAAAAAAGTATTTGCAATGTATAAGTTAGTCTTGCAAAATTCTATCATGCAATCTCCAGAGTTATTTCTATCACCAAAGCCATATTTTCCAGCTATGAGCAATTCTTCGTCTCCTACTTTTGCATGCATTCACCAATAGTAATCAACACATCTTGATTGCATGTTCAGTCAATTTCAGACTGTAGAAGTTAGTAAAAATCTTCAATTTCTTTATCTTTGGCTTCGGTAGTTGGTGTATAAATTTGAATAATAGAAGTATTAATTAATCTTCCCTGTAGGTGTGTGTATATTATCCTATCACTGACAGCATTGCATTTCAGGATAGATCTTGCAACATTCTTTGTGACAATGGATGCCAAACCATTCCTCTTCAATTTGCCATTCCTAGCATAGTAGATCATATGGTTGTCTGGTTGAAAATGGCCAAAACCAATCCATTTCAGCTCACTAATGCCCAGGATATTGATCTTTATGTGTTCCATTTCATTTTTTGACAACTTCCAATTTTCTTAGATTCATACTTTGTACATTCCATGTTCCAATTATTAATGGGTATTTGTAGCTGTTTCTTCCCATGTTGAGTCATGCCTCATCAAAGTAGAGTCAACCTTAATGACGTGGATGGAGTAAAGTTTTGGGACCTCCATTTGCTTATGTGGCACAACTCAAAATCCACCAGTGGGTTTGTAAATTCAGAAGAATTATTACCTCCCTCATTCTAGATATTATACTTCTACTAATGAAATCTAGCAGTCAAGTGCCTTAGCCACTATGCTACCAGAGCTCCCCATAACAACAACAACAACAAGATTTCATTACCATTTTTTTTTTTTTAGTAGGTGAGGAAGCAGCAATATTTTAGAGTTGACTTATTAAACAGTCCATTGACAAAATTCTTAAATCTTTTTTTTTAATTCTCTCACATCTGCTTTTGCTATGCTGCATCATCTTCATATTCTACTGCAGTTGAGTTTTTTTGGATGCAAACACAAGATCTTACATTTGTCTCCAATGATTTACATTTTCTTAAATTCAATCTGTTGCTCCAAGTGTTTCAGATCTTTTAGAGATTTGATTTTGCTATCCACTGTACTCATGATTACTTCTAGTTTCATTTCATCAGCTAATTTGACAGCCTGCCCACTATACTTTTTGAACAAGGAAAACTAGTGAACAGGGCAGAAGTCTGACATCCCTCCTAGTTGACACTGGTCCATTACCAGTAAGTCACTGCCCCAACACCTGCCAATTAGGCAATCTATTCTTTCTTCTCACACTCATTTTGATATTCAGGCCCTTGCTCATAATGTTTTCCTTTCAGAAATGCCCCAAATTCTTTCATCATTTAATGTTTTCAAGATCTACACATTTTTCAAAATCTAGTTCAAATCTCACCTTCTGCATGAAGTCTGCTCTGATCCATTGTAATTCTTCCATTTCAAAATTCCCTTTGCACAGTTTGACTCTTAAGCCCTAATTTGCAATTATTTTCTGTAAGTGTAAACTCCACCTACACCTCTTGTCTCTTGAAGGTAAGAACCATATTAATTTGCCTCTAGCATCTGACTATCGCAGTGCCAGGCTGAGAGTGGAATTTAATTGTTACTTCTTTTTGATTGATTAGACCTGTGGTTCTCAATGGGGAATGAGTTTGTCTCCCATCCTCCAGGGAACATTTGATAATGTCTGGAGACATTTTTGTTTGTCCCAGTTGAGGAGGGTGCTACTGACATGTAGAGTAGAGCCAGGGAGGGATGGTGCTAAGCACCTACAATGCAAGGGGCAGCCCCCACAACAAAGAATTATCTGACTATATGTGTCCATTGTGCCAATGTTGAGAAACTCTAGATTAGACAATTTAGATGTGTTTTGATTAGCTTTTACAAAGGCTGCTCTACCTATTAATGGCTCTATTTTAGTGACAAGGTAACATATCTGCTAACTCCTCTGAGAATTTAGATTTACATAATCACCTCTAGAGTTTATCCCAGGGCAATTATTTAGTCCTGGTTACAGTACTGAAGACAGATGATTGTGAGCCAGTTAGTAGGTATCACTGTGGGCGTAATGAAACTTATTCTGCATGCTACATCTAAAACTTTGTTTTATTAGTTTCTGGCTATGCCCTGGGTTTTTGCCTCAGTTTGGCAATGTATGTAATGTAGTAAGAAGAAGGTAATAATAGCTTTCTTTTCTTTGGCTATTTCATAGGGGTATTTTGAAGAAAAAGAAGACAATGTAGGTGAAGTGTTTTTAACTCTTTGGGTGGGGAAATTATTATGAAAACACTGTAATGATAATTAGTAGTGGCAATATGGGTTATTACGAGCAAAGTAGTTTATATACAGTGCTTTGTACTCCAGAAGAAAAAAAACTAATTAAGGCAAACATGTTGTTTTGGTTCTAACTCCTATTTCTGTGGCCAGGGTTGATCTCCTAAACTTTAAATATGCCTTCCTACAATGACCTTAGGAAACCTTACTACTCTCCTTTAGACTCACCAAACATGACCACACCAAAACAGAAGATGATGACCAATAAGAAAGTGTTTGCTGAACTAAGGATACATGCAAGCATTTATTATTTTAGTAAAACCTGTGAAAGCTAGAGCCTGTGTAAGACGGAAACCTGTTAGAGAAGGAAAACTCAAATATTTTCCACTAAAATGAGTGATAGAGAAGTGGTAAGACTGCAGCCTGTCCAAAGTAGAAAACTTGTGAGACCTGGAAAAATAAGGCATTCCAGTCTACTTCAGTTCTTACAGGTTTTACTGTATTTAAAACTTTAGAATGGAAAACTTACTGGATCCTAAAAGTCATCCTTTGATGCACTCAACTCATTTCCATGTTTCCTCAAGTAGCTCTGAAAGATGTTTCACTTTGTGTGGTTTCAAAACACACAGAGTTAAAATAATTCCATGGAGTGACAGTAGGGCTAGCCCCAAGCATGTGTCCCTTTGGCATGCAATCTCTAGTCTCCACGACGCCTGACCACCTCACCTACTATTTGTCTGTGTCTCTGGGGCTGCTGTGTGGTTGGCATCCACCCCCACACTGGCATGCCAAAAGAGTGAATGAACAATGGGATACCTTGGCATGGACGGGTGTTTTAATAACTGTGGAAAATGAGGAATTTACAGATGCATGATTCAAGCTCCCACTTCAAAGGTTCTCAGCCGAAATCCTCCTGGAATTAGAAGCAGTACTACTGAACACAATGCAACCTTTTGCATGGCTGCCCATTATTACTATAAATCTCTGTGTGCAGTGTTTGGGAAAGTTATATTACTGGGAACAGATGCCCTGCTTTCATCTGGAATTTATATGCAGTGTTAGGTAGGTAGGTCCTGCCTGGGAAATAGGAGCTATGTAATGGGTACTAATTCACTTTTCATTGGCAGCAGAGACTCACCACAGACCTGGGCTCATTGACCTGGGGCTTAATCATTAGTCCTACATGGCTAGATCTTCCTGGGCCTTGAACTGATGTTATTCTGAATACAGTACATTCCTTCTGTTCCGGGGCTGGTCTGAGACCCCTCAGAAAGGAGGTGAAATAAGTTTTGTTTGTGTCCACTCCTTCCATATATTCCATATTTCTCAGAAACTTCTCAGGAGACACCACTGTCTTTGTTTCTTAGCGCTGCTGTATCATAAATGCCAAAGTGGGTAATTTTAAGGAAAAAAATTATTTTCTCATAATTCTGGAGGCCAGAAGCCCAAGTCAGGGTCATGACCATGTTTATTTCTTCCTTGTCAGCATTCCCAGGTGGTCTTTTGTTCCTTTGGTTGTAGATGATCCTCCCATAATATCTATCTTCTCCTGTGTGTGGGTATCTTTGTGCCTAACCTACTCTTTTTGTAACTCAGAAGAAGTGATTAGATTTAGAACCCACCCTGTCCCCCAACTAGAGAAAGAACTAAGTAACATAACAAAGAAAATCCTATTTCCACACAGAATTTTATCCACAGGACTAGGGTTAGGATTCACACACACACACACACACACATACACATGCACACACAAACGTATTAAGGAGGAGGAAGCACAAAGTAATTCCTAACATCCAGACTTTAATGATGAGAACCATAGTGGATACCATCATTCCTGCAATGTTCCATATTCAGGCCTGTTCTTCATCACATCAGGCTGTGGCTCCAGATCACCTCTTTTTCTTTCATTAATAGTCACTACCAGGTATTGAAGGCTGGGCAATCTACTTCTGTAAAGATTTACTGCCTCAGAAACCCAATGGGGTTGCTATGAGTCGGAATAGACTCTATGGCAATTTTTTTTTTTTTTTTAAATCAGTTATTGAATGTTTAAAGAGCCATGGTGGTACAGTGGTTAAGTGCTCAGCTGGAACCAAAAGTGTAGCAGTTTGAACCTACCAGCTCCTCCATAGGAAGAAGATGTGGTAATTTGTTCCCTTAAAGATTGCAGCCTTGGGAACACTATGGGGCAGTTGTACCTTGTCCCATAGGGTAGCTGTGGGAATTGATTTAATGGCAACAGTCGTTTGCTTGTTTTATTTTTTTTTAAGCAGTAGCCACTAGGCTTTGCCTCTATTGTAAAGATGGTGCAGGACTGGACAGTGTTTCATTCTGTTGTACAAAGAGCTGCTATGAATCAAAACTAACTCAACCACACCTAAGAACAACAACACAAAGTCTGGTGTTGTATTAATTTATATTATCATATCCTTACCACAGAACATTGGAGAAATGCATCACAGTTTTATTTTTGAGGAAATTACATGATGAAACTGAGGAAATTTAAGTAATTTGCCCATAAATCACATTGATTAGTGAATTTGGACTTTTAAATTGACAAAGCAATAGAGGCAATGGTAGGAGTTTGGTTATGGCTGATGTGACATACAATTTATTGCATTTTTACTAGTTCCAAAATTATAAACTGGATGGTTATGCGTGGTTGACTGTGCTGGAGATTGATAATAGTTCAGTTCAGGATCAAAGAAAAATCATTTTCTTAGTTCTTTACTCATTCACAGTGATTTAAAAAAAATAAATAAATAATTTCCCTTTTTTCCCTTTTTTTTTCTTTCCCAGAGACAGTGCAAGCCAAGAAACCTTTGGAGTGTGACTTTGGAGCCAGGATGTGTTTTGGTGCCACATGATTATATAGTAGTACATCATTAGTGGCTGTTTCTGAATGCACTTAGGTGATAGAGTGCTCTTACTAGAAGCCTGAAGAGTGGGGAAAGAGCCTTAGAGCACAAAGCTAGTAGTAGTATATCAAATTGGTATCAAACTCCTTAAAATCATCTATTTTTCATTCTTTTTCTTGTATACTGAAAGTATTTTAAAGCTAGGTATTTGTAAGACTTTGCTTTCAGATAAATACCTTCATTTTTCTTCAGTTCTAAGTATTTTCAACATTATAATGTGTTTTCTTCTGCATGTCATGGGTTTTTTGGGCATGTATTTCTAAATTTTCAATTGTATGGATTTGTAATTATTTATTTTTGTCTAATGTCTAACTTGATTGTAGTATGGTCCAAGAACATGGTCCATATGTATCAATTCTTTGAAATATGCTGATTTTTTTTTTTGGGGGGGAGAGTTTTTGGTTAATACTTATAAACTTCATGTGTGTTTCAGATAAATGTTTATTCTACAATTGTTTTATTTAGGATTCTATATATGCTGTCAGTAGCTCTGGTGGTGTGGTGGTTAAAGCATTGGGCTGCTAACCAAATGGTCAGTGGTTCAAAACTACCAGCTTCACCATGAGAGAAAGATGAGGCAATCTGCTTTTGTAAATGTTTACAGGCTTGGAATCCCTATGGGACAGTGTATTCTGTCCAATAGAAACTTTCTGGAATCAACTCCATAGCAATGGGTGGTTTTTTTTTTTTTTTCTTCTTCATTATATGCACATTAATCAAATGTATTGATTTTGTTGTTGAAATCTATTTCTTTTTGTATTTTTATCTACTTGATTTGTCAATAAATGAGGCAGGGTTGTTGAAAGGTCTTACCTGACCTACAAATTTTGGACACAAGACTGCCAGAATTTTCAGCCTGTTGTCTGACTTAAAGATTTTGGGTTTGCCAAACCCACCAGCCACTCCTCGGAAGGAAGATGGGGCAATCTACTTCCGTAGTGATGTTGTTGTTGTTGTTGTTTGCCATCGAGTCGGCCCCGACTCATAGCGACCCCTCCTTGGGTTTCCGAGGCAGTATCACTACGGAAGTAGGAATGCCCAACCTTCCTTCCGAGGTGATACTGCCTCGGAAACCCAAGGAGGGGTCACTATGAGTCGGGTCTGACTCGATGGCATATAACAACAACAACAACAATCCCCATAATTGTGTAAATCTCTCTCTTTCTGTAAATCACATTGGTTCTGTTTCTTCCGAGAACGCTGACTGAGCACACCTTTCCCACTCTATGTGGATTGGCCTCTGATTGCCTAGTTTTAAGAGATTCTGAGCCTTGCAGGTAAAGCCTGAAACTGACTTTCTGTTCTCCAACTTAACCATTACCTGTCCTATTGCCAGCAACAATCCAGTAGTACGTAGCCACTCAAAGCCCACAGGCTCTAACAACTAAAACAAAGAAGCAATTATACTTTTATGTTAGTGATACTTAATAAACAAAGGGAGACAAAGCTCAGAGACTTGGATGGAGGTGGAGGGTCAGAGGGAGAGATCTTTACAGTTCATAAATTTTTTTTAAACAATCAAAAAGACCAATATTATTACTTTTTTTGTTGTTGTTTGCTCTTTGATTTCCCTGTTTATGTACCTGATTTTATCATCCCATCAATTATCCCTGGTCTAAAGAATTCTGTGTTGCAGCTGATTCAAGATCTTAGTCTGCTCTGTGACGTTACAAAATAGCTCAAATTTTCCATTGCTCAATGAAAAACATTTTTAAAAAGTTACTGTGAGAATTGAAAATTTAAGTTGTAGAACAGGAGCCAGGGGAAAAAGACTTCTTTTTAGATACTCTTTATCTTCAGAATTTTAAAGAGTTCAGCATTGACCTTAATAACTACTATCAAACGCCTGTTTTTACATTCATGAGTCTAGTCTACAAAAAAATATTGTCATGTTTTGATAAACTCAAGGAGCTCTGGTGGTACAGTATCTAAGACATTTGATATCTAACCAGAAGGTTGGTGGTTCAAACCCACCAACCACTCAGCTGAAAGAAGATGAGGCAATCTATTTCCATAAAGATTTGATGCCTTGGAAACCCAGTGAGGGTCATTATGAGTCAGAATGCATTTGATGGCAGTGAGTTTTTTTGTTATTGATAAACTCTAGTACCAGTACTCCATATGATCTGTTGAAACTTTTTTACCTTTGTTGGTTCTTCTCAGCCATCAGCTGGTATGTCCTCAAGAAATGTGAATTGACATTTTATATGCATCTACTGGTGGTGCAATGAGTCCTGGTGATGCAATGGTTAAGCATATGGTCATTAACTGAGAAGTTGGTGATTTGAATCCACCTAGCAGCTCCACACAAGAAAGACCTGGCAATAAGTTCCCATAAAGATTAGAGCCTAGAAAGCTCTACAGGGAAGTTCTACTCTGTCTCATGGGGTCATTATGAGTGGAAAATGAGCCGACAGCACCCAACAACAGCAACAACATGGGTGACACAAATGGTTTTTTTCTAAGCTACTAACCTAAACATTAGCAGTTTGAATCTCTCCAGTAGTGTTGTAAAAGAAAGGCCTGGAGATTTGCTTCCATAAAGATTACATCCAAGAAAACCCGTAGGAGTTGTTCTACTCTGTAATACATTGGGTTGCTGTGAGTTGAAATCAACTAAATGACAATGGATTTTAAGCAGAATATTATCAATTTTCTGGAGAGGGAAATCCTATGGAGACAACTACTGGTCTGCTTTGGGTGAATAGTCTATAGACTTTGAAAGGCTCTCTAATTACTCTATCATTTTTTGCTGGTTTTGGAACATAAGACCATGCAAAATCTTCTTCTTCTTTTTTTTTTTTTTTTAATATTTTAGAAGATAAGGATCAAAATTAAATACACAGAGCAGGTGCTTGTCTACAAATATATGCAAGCATTGGCACACAGCTACTTGAAAATTCACTGTGTGCCAACTTGGTAATTGTGGGTGGAATTTGGGCATTAGTTCTAGAAAATGCAACCCACAGTGTTTTTTTTTTTTTTTTTCCTTCATTTGAACAAAAGCATCCCAGGATGGTCTCTTCTATATGTGAATGGCAATGATCAAGAAATAAACACTAAGAAATGAAGTGTTCCACATGAACTAAAGTGCCAACTTCAAATGCAAATCTTTATAAAATATATCACATACTTTGCTGTCTTCCTTCATGGAATATACTAGGAAGACTTTAACTCCATCTCGAAGAGAAGGATGAGTATTAGGAAACCATTATATTGGAGTATAAAATATAGGATGCTCATGGACTTACTGAGCTGTAAGGAGCTGTAGGCCTTGAATCAAATGACTGTAGTTACTGAGTTTTTCTTTTCTACTGTTCATAATTATTTTATTTCTGTCATATGGTAAACCTGACATTCTTATTTTTAACTCTTGCCCTATGAGCTCTCCCTGACATTTATAGTTGTGATTGCCAAATTGCTGGCCATTTTTAAAGCTGGGTAATGTTCATATGTTTATTATTCTATTCTCTCTACTTGAGATAAGTTTGAATATTCCCAAAGTGGATTGGATAGAACAGAGGAACAATTAAACTTCTGGTAAAGACTTATGACAGATTGTGCTTTCCAAAGGTTGCCAATAATCTGCCATATCAAATGCCCTTCTATACTGTGATCTTGACTCCTCATTGAGAGGTGGACATAGACATCCTTTCTTCTCATATCTTGCCAGGTTTATGATGAGTAAAGGAGCTCTGGTAGCATAGTGGCTAAAGCACTTGACTGCTGACCAGAAGGCTGGGGGTTCAAACCCACCAGCCACTCCTCGGAAGGAAGGTTGGGAAATCCTACTTCCGTAGTGATACTGCCTCGGAAACCCAAGGAGGGGTCGCTATGAGTCGGGGCCGACTTGATGGCAAAACAACAACAACAACAACAACATGGCAGAAGAGATGCTATGTGTCTTCCAAGGCTAAGTCATAAAGGTGATTCAGCTTCTACCTTATTGCTCACTTTTGGAGCCTTGAATCTTCAAGATCTGACTAACCGAAGACTTTCATGCTATGAGAAGGCCCAGGCCATGTGGAGAGGTCACATGAAAGTGACCTGGTCAACAGCTCTAGCTAAAAGTCCAACCTATAAGCAGCAACAGCCTTCAGGAGCAAAGACATCTCCAGATGATTCTCTCTTTCATTTGTTTAATCCTTTATCCCCTTGGATCTACCCAGCTGAGGCCCCAGACATCATACAACAATAACAAGCTGTCTCTTTCCTAATTCTGACTCACAGATTATAATAAAACAGCTGTTTCGTGCCACTAAGTTCTGGAATGGTTTGTTATACAGCAATAATAACTGGAACAGGGTCCAAGGGATCCCTCTCTACATAAAGAACATGAGGTTTAGTGAATAGTCTTTGCAAAATACTGTGTCAGATAGTGATACCACACTGAACTCTGGCATTGGACAGGTCTAGATTAAATTTCTAGCACCATCAGCTATTACACTGTAGCAAGTTATTTATCCTCTTTGAGCCTTGATTTCCTCATCTCTAAAATAGAGACAATAATATTATCCCATTATGGGTTCTTGTGATGATTAGGTATTACATATAAAGCATTAACAAAATGAATAGCACATAATAAATATTCTGTATTTTTAGTCTTTATTTTTTGTGTGTGAAGAAAGTTTGATTTCTCAAAGAGTTCTATTGCTGCCATCCTGATTCTTAGCTATGTTCTAGATAATTGAGCCATTCTAGATAAATAAAGTTTTTGTACATGACTTTTATGACTCTTCATCAAAAGAAGATAGGAGGAATACACAGAGTCACTGTACCAAAAAGAATTGTTGATGTTCATCCATTTCAGGAGATGGCATATGATCAAGAACCAGTGGTATTGAAGGAAGAAGTCAAAGCTGCACTGAAGGAATTGGCAGAAAACAAGGCTCCAGGAATTGACAGACTACCCATTGCATGTTTCAACAAATGGAAGCCACTCTGGAGGCACTCCCTAAGCTATGCCAAGAAATTTGGAAGAAAGCTACCTGGCCAACTGACTGGAAGAGATCCATATTTGTACCCATTCCAGAGAAAGGTGATTCCACAGAATGTGGAAATTATTGAATAATATCATGAATATCACATGTAAGTAAAATCTTACTGAAAATAATTAAAAAATAGTTGCAGCAGTATATTGACAGAGAACATCCAGAAATGCAAGCTGGATTCAGAAGAGGACTTGAAATGAGGGATATCATTACTGATGTCAGATGGATCTTGGCTGAAAACAAAAAATACCAGAAAGATGTTTACTTATGTTTTATTTACCATGCAAAAGCATTTGATTGTGATTTTGTGGATCATAACAAATTATGGATAACATTGAGAAGAATGAAAATTCTAGAACACTTAATTGTACTCATGAGAAACCTGTACATAAACCAGGAGGTTTTCGTTCAAACAGAACAAGGGGATACTGCATGGTTTAAAATCAGGAAAGGAGTGCACCAGAATTGTAGTCTTTCACCATATTTATTCAATCTGTATGCTGAGCAAATAATCTGAGAAGCTGGACTATATGAAGAGGAATGTGGCATCAGGATTGGAAGAAGACTCCTTAACAACCTGTAATACACAGATGACACAACTTTGCTTGCTGAAATTGAGGATGACTTGAGGCACTTACTGATGAAGATTGAAGACTACAGTCTGCTGTATGGATTACACCTCAATATAAAGAAACAAAAATCTTCACAACTGGTCCAATAAGCAGCATCATGATAAATGGAAGAAAGATTGAAGCTGTCAAAGACTTTGTATTACTTGGTTCTACAATCAACACTAGTGGAAGCAGCAGTCAAGACATCAGATGACATATTGCATAGGGTAAATCTGCTGCAAAAGAGCTCTTTCAAGTGCTGAAGAGCAAAGAAGTCTCCTTGAAGACTAAGGTGCACCTAACCCAAACCATGGTATTTTCAATCGTCTCATATGCGTATGAGAGCTGGGCAATGACTAAGGAAGACCAAAGAAGCACTGATGCTTCTGAGTTGTGGTGTTGGTGAAGACTACTGAAAATAACATGGACTGCTAAAAGAACTAATAGATTTGTCCTAGAAGAAGTGCAGCTGGAATGCTCCTTGGAAGTCAGAATGGCCAGACTTATTCTCATCTACTTTGGTCATGTGGTCAGAAGGGACCATTCTCTGGAGAAGTATATCATGCTTGGTAAGGTGGAGGGTCAACGAAAAAGTGGAAGGCCCTCAACAAGATGGATTGACACAGTGGCTGCAATAATGGGCTCAGGTATGGCAAGGATCATGAGGCTGGCACAGGACTGAGCAGTATTTTGTTCTGTTATACGTAAAGTTGCTATGAGTCGGAGATGACTCGATGGCACCTAACAACAACAACAACATATGGCCCTTAAGATTTGGTGATATTATTTTTACCACTCAAAACTTGGATAGAAAATGGCAGTATCTAGACTCTGGAGTAGAGATTGCTAGACTGTATGTGATAGGGACCACATGTCTCTTTTTCATCATTGTGTCTTCAGAACCCAGCACAAATGAACACCATAGAAAATACCCATTAAGTAATTCTGTATGAATTGCTACAAAATATTGTCTATATAGCTTTAAATCATATGAGGCTCACAAAAGATGACCTATTACCTCAATATCTGCTTATTTTCAAAATGACCAAATATATGAAGGAGTTCTCTAAAGAAATTATTGTGAGGCCTAAAATTTAAATATCTATCACAACTATTTTCAGATGACTTAATTTTATTTAGGGTCACAGAAGCACATATAATACAGCAGCTCATGATAACTCACTTTTCATATTTCTAGATAAAAAATATTTTCTTAAATTTTTGACTATTAGGATGGATGTTAAGCTATTTGTTTAGTAATTGGGCCAATTCCTTTTTGCATACAAAGCTTACATTTTGGGTTTTTATGTATCAGAGGCCAAATTGATAACATTGAGTTATCAATTACTGTACTGTATTTTAATTTATTATAACCTTAAACTTGCTTCATAGTTGCTATTATACTAGGCAAAGGCTCATTTCTCTTGTCACAACATATAGAACATTAATTAGGGTAGAAATTATGAACTATGGTAAGAATTTTTGCTGTATTCTTGGAATCCAATTTTAACGGAAGCACTACACCGTAATTTTCATTAGATGGGGAGGATATAAGTTTTTCTCTGATAATTAGATAACCTTGAACACTTCAGTATCTTATTGATGACTACTATGGATGCTATGAAGAACACTGGCAGCACTTGGCTGCTAACTGAAAGGGGTTTGAACCCACCAGCAGCTCCATGGGAGAAAGAAGTAGCAGTCTGCTTCCATAAAGATTATAGACTTGGAAACGCTACTCTGTTCTACAGGGTTGATATGAGTTGGAATCGACTTAACAGGCAACAGGTTTATAGAAGCTACAAAAGTGTGTTCAGCCTGCCAGTGTCCAAAATTGTTGCATTTATTTTAACTTGTATCAGCTAGGGTAATAAATAGCTCAAAATTGCAATGACTCAATAAACAAAATTTCTTTGTCACACAAAGTCCACTTTAGATCAGAGATCTGGCATATGCTGATACAGTCTTCCAGATCCTTTAGTTTTGGGGCACCTGCCTCCTAGTATTTGTGTCTGGGATCACTGTGGCAAAGCAAATGAGCACAGGGACTCTGACCCCGACCATGTTTCTGCTCAGAAGTGGTACATGTCACTTGCCTTCCAGACTACATTGACCAAAGCAGATCAAATGGCCATGCTCAGTTTTACTCGGTGGGAGAGAGTCATTCTCCTATATGTCCAAGAATGGGAGGAGAATGAGAAGTATTGATGAGCACTGGTAATATTCCAGGAAATAACATAGTTGTTCTAAGAATCAAGTTCAACATCTTTTAAAGAAAAATATTTTCTTCCTCCACTTGAAGAAAATTGCATTGAACACAAATGGAATCTTACATATGATTGAAACCAAACCAAACCATTTCTGTTGAGTTGACTCTGACTCATGGAGATCTCATATGTGTCAGAGTAGAAGTGTGCCCCATAGGATTGTCGATGGCTGATGTTTCAGAAGTAGAGCTCCAGGCCTTTCTTCTGAAGCCGTCCCTGGGTGGATTGTACCTCCAACCTTTCAGCTAGTAGGTGCATACTTCCTCCACCTGGGGACTTCTTTTGTATGATTGTTGTTGTTACTGTTGGGTACTACTGAGTCAATTCAGACTCATAGCAACCGCATGTGACAAAGTAGAATTGCTCTATAGCGTTTCGTTGGCTGTAACTTTTATGGAAGCAGATTGCCAGGTCTTACTCCCCTGGACTTGCTGGGTGAGTTGAAATTGCCAACATTTTGGTTAATAGCTGAGTGCTTAACCTGTGTCACCAGGGATCCTTTTTGTATGATTATTGTCGTATGCTGTCAGGTTGACTTGAACTCATAGCCAATCTAGATGACAGAATAGAACAGATCCATATAGTTTCATAAACTGTATTTATTTTTTATTTTTATTATGCTTTGGGTTAAATTTACAGAGCAGATTTGTTTTACAGTCAACAGTTTATGCACATTTGAATTCACGGCCCTAATTACAATCCCCAACCATAAAAAGCTCTCCTCCCCTCTCCTTTTTGTGACTACCCCTTCCCTGTGCCCTTCTTATCTATGCATTCCTATCTGTCCAGCTTTCCCTCTATGTGAATGCTGCCCTTCTGAGGTCTCATGTTTGATTTATCTAAGGGGTGCATCTCCCTAGGGCAGGTGGGTACATCTCCCTAGGGCAAGTGTTCTGGTTGTAAGTCTTTGTACTGTCAGGCTGAGAGCCAATCCATGTAAGTCAGTCCATTTCTAGGCCCAAAGGATAACCCCGGGCCCATAGTCTCAGGGATTCCACAAGTCTCTATCTGACAAGGAATTCTGGTAATTTGTGTGTTTTTGAATTTTGTTGCACATTTTTCCTCCTACTCTAACTAGGATCTCCAATTTTTATTCCTTTCTGGGTGGTTGGCATTGGTAGCCAGGCACTATCTAGTTCTTTTGGTCTAGGGGTCATAAAGGTTGAGGTCCTCATGGTCCATCTTATATTTGGGCTAATTGTTTCCAAATGGCTTTAATTTTCTTCTCTCTTCTTTGCTCCAGATGAGAGGAGACCAATTGCTGCACCTTAAATGGCGCTGTAAAGGTTTTAAGACCTCAGTTGCTACTCACCAAAGCAGGATATAGGATTATGCACTATGTTTTGCCAATTGAGCATTATATCCCTTGAGACTAGAGTCCCAAGCCCTTAGGCCCAGTGATTCTCTATCTCAAGGTGTTTGGTTGCCTCTGAGAAGCTACTCCAACCTTGTGCTCTGTTAACTTCTGTAATGTATGTGGATAATTTTGTAGCACAGGTACATATGTAAGATTATCTCTAGCCAAATCTATCCTTGTTGTTGTTTGCTGTCAAGTCAGACCCAACTCATAACAACCCCTCCTTGGGTTTCCAAGGTGGTATCACTATGGAAATAGATTGCCCAACCTTCCTTTTGAGGAGTGGCTGGTGGATTTGAACCACCAGCCTTCTGGTTAGCAGTCAAGTGCCTTAGGAACTATGCTACCAGATCCTTAGTCTTGAATATATTCCTGTTCGTCTACCCCTGCTTGATCTTCTCACCTGTCTATGCATTCACCCATAGCCTAGTGTTTGGTGCCAGTGGTAATGCAGTGTTGTGCCTGTAATAGTATTTGCCTCTGTTGTCTACATTTTTGTGCACATTTCTGTGTCCTCCCTTTCTCCATTGCCACTATGCTGGTCACATACTCTTTCCATACTGCCCCTCTACTCACCCAAATCAACATGTGACCCCCCAACTAGTCCAACATTTTCTCTCCTCTTCCCTCCCATCCCCAGTAACCAACAAAGTGAATTTCCTTCCCCGAGTAAACCTTTCCTTGACTTTTTACAATAATGGACTCATACAATATTTGTCCTTTCGTGATTGACTTATTTCACTGAGCATAATGTCCTCCAAATTCATACACATAATTCATCCTAAATTGTAATTTTTAAGGGAGCAGATTGCCAGGTCTGTTCTTCCACTAATGAACTAGTGGATTTGAACCACCGAACTTCAGGCTGCCATTTGAATACTTAACCATTGTGCAACCAGGACTCTTTTTGTATGAATGGGACAACTTAGAGTGTAATAAAGTACAGTACAATTTACTGAAGAATGAGATTTATTAGGAGGTGGTTCTGTCTTGGATTCTTTCCAAGTGATGAGGGTATTTCCTACTGGAACTGCCAGAGGGTTCAACATTGGTTACAATTTCTTGATTACAACATTGCTTTGTCAAAAATGTGGTTTTAAGGCATGGCTTTAGAGAATGATACTATAGGGAAGCTGTCATTTAATTATCTCCTTTTGGTATGGGACCCTGAGATAAGAAAAGTTGAACTGTGATGAAAAGGAATCATGCATAACTATAGTGTATATACTACACTTCAGTTTGCTGCTATTGTTGGGTGTTGTTGAGCTGATTTTCGACTGATAGCAACCCATATGACAAAGTGGAACTGCCTTATAGGGTTTTCTAGGCTGTAATCTTTATCATCAGATCTTTTCTCCTGAGGAGAAACTGGGTGGGTTTGAACCACTGACCTTTCACTTAACATCCAAGTGCTTAACTATTGAAACACCAGTGTTCCATAGTTCGCTTGGCTTGTTAGCTGCTGTTGAATTGGTTCCAACCCACAGCGACCCTATGTACAACAGAATGAAACACTGCTACTGTGCCATCCTTACAATCATTGCTATGCAGCCACTGTGTCATTCCATCTTTTTGAGGGTCTTCCTCTTTTTTGATGACCCTCTACTTAACCTAGTATGATGGCCTTCTCCAGGTACCGGTCCCTCCTGATAGCACAACCAAAGTACATGAGACAAAATCTCATCATCTTCTTTTCTAAGGAGCAGTCTGGCTTTATTTCCAAGAAAGATTTGTTCATTCTTCTGGCAGCCAATGGTATTTTCAATATTCTTCACTAACATCATAATTCAAACGTGTCAATTCTTCCTTTTTCACATGCATATGAGACAATTGAAAAGACCATGGCTTGGGTCAGGAATCCCTTAGTCCTCAAAGTGACATCTTTGCTTTTGCACACTTTAAAGAGGTCTTTTTTGCAGCAGATTTGCCCAATGCAATATGCCATTTGATTTCTTGACTGTTGGTTCCATGGCTGTTGATTGTGGATTCAAGTAAAATGAAATCTTCGACAATTTCAGTTTTTCTCTGTTTATCATGATCCTGCTTATTAGTTTAGTGGTGAGGATTTTTGTTTTGCTTATATTGAAGTGTGATCATAGTGAAGGAAATAGTCTTTGATCTTCACCTGTAAGTGTTTCACGCCCTCTTCACTTTTAGCAAGTAAGGTTGTGTCATCTGCATGTTGTAGGTTAATGAGTCTTCCTCCAATCCTGATACAACATTCTTCTTCAGATAGTCTAGCTTCTCAGATTATTTGCTCTGCATACAGATTGAATAAGTATGGTGAAAGGATAAAATCCTGACACACGCTTTTCCTGATTTGAATCATGAAGTATCTATCCCCTTGTTCTGTTTGAATGACTGCCTCTTGCTTTGTGTACAGATTCCATGTAAACACAATTAAGTGCTCTGGAATTCTCATTTTTTACAATGTTATCCACAATTTGTTATGTCCACACAGTCATTGCCTTTGCATGTTTTGCTACTAGGTGGATTTAAGGAATCTCTTTCTTTTTCTCAAGAATGAGCAGGCAACTTCTTCCACCCCCATCTGTCATTGCCTTGTCCTCAAAAGAATATATGCATTTAGTGGAAGGCCCGATAAAACCCAGTCTACAGGGTGTTCTGTACTTTCTCCCTCCTTTAAACCAACCAGGGCATTTTGTGCATCTGTTATTTTTTGAAAGCTGAATAGGATTTCTTGCCATGAATTTTTTCTGCCACATTATGGGTTCTTGGTCCGTGGTAGAAACGGTCAATAATATGAACCTCTTGGCACTTTCTCTTAAATCATTAATGGCCTTTGGTCAATTACTGCCAAGCAAACTTTTGATGAGGGGACTTTGGTCCAATGCGTTGGTGGTGCAGCATAAGACCAATCTTTCAACTGAAATGCATCATGGTGAAATCTGAGCAAAAAGGTTTCAAATATTTGTTGCTCCTTGTGTTCTTTCCATACCACAAAAGAATCCCCAAGTGTACCTGGCAAATGAAAGTTCCTGGTACATGATTTTTGTCATATTAGCTAAATAGCACGGTATTTAGTGTGTGAGCATTTATGAGGGGAGGATGGAGTTGGATTGTGTTGACAGTTTGTGCACATGCTCACGTGCTTATGCAGTTTTCGCTTCATGTAAGTACCTGTCATTTAAGAAGCAATTTGAATTAGGAAATGCACCTGAGATTTGGTGTTTGTCCACATTGTCCATTGTTTTATTATGACTACATATGCAAGTTTTATTCCTAACAGCATTTGGATAATGTTTACATTTTCAATAAAAACAGGGCAGTGCACTTAAGGATGTTGTCTTATAATAGAAACAAGAACAATATCTATGTATTAGGTGCTCATAAAGAGCATTGATGTTGATTTTGAAAAAGAAATATCAGTATTTTGCCCAGTGGGCATTATAGCACTGGACTGTTTAACCAGAATGATGACCTTTTCTAGGAAAGTAAAATGAGAATGTATATTGCTGGAACAACAACAACAACAACAACAACTGATTTTTGCTGCTAATGAGAAAGATATAATTGTATTTTTTCTCTTTATAATTTTCTCAATATATTATCATTACAATACCATATACATACAATTTATTTCTTCCTTCATTCAATAGTCTTACTATCTACTATGTGACAAGAAAAGGTTAAGTACTAGGGAATATGAAATATGATCTTGAAGAACTCACTGTCAACTAGGGGACAGAAATAAATTAAGAATTCAAGAGAAATATAGTATAAATCTAAATATAGGACCACAAAGAAGAAGCTATATAAGAATCTAGGAAGAAGGGGAGATAGGAGAAAGATGGTCACAGCTTTCTGAGCCTTGAAGGGTAAGGGTAAGTGGATCAAAGGAGAACGAATACTCCAGATAGAGGGAAGAGCCCAGAGACATTAGTCCACAGGAGGACTCAGAGAGTGACAAGTGTCATGTGAGGATGGATGAGGCATTAGGTGAGGGAGGAACTGTGGAAGAAGGTGAGTTCTTGAGACCAGCTTCATAATTCAGTCCTTTCATGCCACATCAAGGAATTTGGATATCATCTTATACGCAGTGGGGAAACACTGAAAAATTGAAAGCAGAGTGGGGTATGATCTGATTTCCATGTTAGGAAGATGAATTTAAAGGCAAAATGGAAGTTTGGCTGGAAGCTACCACATTCCAGATCAGAGATGATGGCCATAGTGGCAGTGAGCATGGCAAGAAGAAGAAAGATAAAGGATATTCAGGTTGTAAAATTAAGAGAATTTGTTAAGTGATTTGATGTAGAGGATTTAGGAAAGGAAAGAATCAGGGGTGATTTCTGTATTTCTCGCTTGCATGACAGGCAATAACCAAGAGAAGGATTATGGCAGAATAAGCAGGTTTGAAATAAAGATGATGAGTTTGAGACATGTTGAAATATTGAAATATTGAAAAGGGTGTATTCATCAATGCTAGAGTATTGGCTAGCATGTATTGAAAACTCAACACTTGTAAAATATTATTGTAAATTATATGTTTTTATTGATTATATCCTCACAGGGACCCTCAGAGCCATTGTTAGTTTGTTTAATCAAATCTAAAGTGCCACCATTTGTAAGACATCCCCATATAAAAGATGTTAAAATGTCATTAGTATTAATAAAATAAAGTGTTATATCATTTTACATGTGAAGGAAACAGAGGCAGAGATATTAAGTAACTTATCCCAAGTCACAAAGTTAGCTCATAGAATCAGGATTTAAGTCCAAATAGACTGGCTCCAGAAATCGTTCATTCAATCACTGTTCTGTGTTACCTCTTGGTTCATATGGGTCTCAGAAAAGAGTGATCTTAGATGGAGATAGAGATCTGAGAGTAAGTAAAAAAAAAAAAAAAAAAAATCTCCATTATATGGTGGAAGCAAGATGGTTTATCTAGTACATGACTCATAAATTTGTGATAAACCAAAAAACCAAACTCACTGCTATCGAGTCAGATCTGACTCATAGCAACCCCTCCTTGAGTTTCCGAGGCAGTATCACTATGGAAGTAGATTGCCCAATCTTCCTCCAGAGGAGTGTCTGGTGGGTTTGAACCACCAACCTTCTGGTTAGCAGTCACATGCCTTAGGCACAACGCCACCAGAGCTCCCAACTTGTGATAAGGCCATTTAAATTAAAACTGAAATAAGATTGATAATTATAATGGAATGTCTCTTTCGGGACATGAACTTTTCTCAAAACATCATAGAACAACTATTTTAAGCAAGGTTTCTACAAGAAAATTTAAAGAGGTAATGTTAGCAGGGTTGTAAATCAGAATTGCCCAAAATTAAAATAGGAAGCTTTCAGGGAAGCAGTGAAACAGTTGATTTTCTTGAACCACCAGCTTCTATCTATCCTGAGCATATTGCCATTTCCTCACACCTTTTGGGAAATGATAACTGAGAGATGCGTCAGGTAGACAGCACTTTAGAAACAGGGATAAAGGAGTACCAAGATCTGTCCTTGAAACCAGGATGGAAATTGCCTTGAGAACATTACATGCAAGTGTGCAAACTGAAGGGCCTATGTTGCATGTTAAGTTCTTGGTATCTACAGTCCTAAGGATAATTGAATTCCTTACCTGTGGGGAGGTGTGTGTTTGGTCACATGTCTTTTCTTATTAGACAAGATAATGTCTCTCAGCACAGTGAGTCATTACTTTTGCATGCAAGCCTTCTGACTCAATAGTAACAAATTTGTTTTTCAGACACAGCTTTTTCCTTTCTGCAGCCCCCTTCTCAAGCTAGCACAATTTCCTTCCAGAATAATCAGTTCTTAATGGAGGAAGCAGAGGGCTGAATGGAAAGATTGTTAAAGACGAAATTCCAGTTTCCAGAGTTGTGAGAGAAATAGAAAAGAAACATTTGGAGCCCACTCCTTAGTTTGTTCTATGCTTTAATGAGCCAAGGGGATATGTCAAGATCAGAGAAGGTGGGGTGCAGAAAAGTAGCGTTTTCATGTCTTTCTCAGCAGGATCGGGTGCAAAAGATAGATATAAACTGTCTTTGAAAAGAAGTCAGTAGAATAGGCAGGAAAAGAGGGCTCTCTGGTAGCCAGCCTTCCAGATGGGGTCAGTGTGAGCAGCCCGTGAGCAGCTGTGGTTTGACCAAACAATCGCACATGTTCGTAAGTGCCTTTCCTCCAACTTGATGATAGTTTAATGACAATGAACAGAGCAAATGAGCAAGCTACTTCAGAAAGGAGTGAGTTTTCGAAAGAAGAAAGCCATATTTTGGGGAAGAATGAGTCTAAACTTCTCTTAATGCTGTGTTTGTTTTGGCCTCTGAGAAAAATTGATGAGAGCTAAAATAATTCTAATTTGTTAAGGTTATTCAATATCATTCTAGTTAAATCATCCTCACCAAATGTGTGTGTGTATTTTAAACCTTAAAATGTTGCTCTGTTGTTTATAAAAATGTACTTGGATAGGAAAGAATTCTATTTATCTTTTTAGCTATCATTGGCATACTACAGCCATCTCTATATTTTCACTTTTTATTTATTTTCTGCCATGACCTCTTCTATTAGCCCAACAACTCATATTAATTACTCAGATTAGCTAGGTGATAAACTGCCTTATGTAAATCTTTTGAAAAGGAGGTGGTTTATAAATAATTCCAAGATAAACAAAAAAATAGCATAAGCACCAAAGGCATCTTTGAAGGGAAAACAAGTTCTTTCCTTTCACTAGACAGAAATTTAACAGAGATAAGGCCTGAGACATGAAGGGAAAATATAATCATTTTCTGAAAGGTAGAACAAGTTGAGTGTCCAACTAGTTCCCCGGGGGACTGGAAACTAGGTGGAGCTTGGGGAAGAAACTTCTCAGAAGGTCAGCAGAAATTGCATTCTGAAGTTGTCAATAGACTGTGAAATGATGCTGTCCATAAGATAAGAGTTTACATATAACTCATTTAGAGTCTGTTATGGAGGCTTATAACAAGGATCAGACTCTCTGTCCTCATCTTCAGACTTACAAAATGGCTGTTGGTGCTCCAGCAATCACATCCATGACTCATGTAGGGAAAAAGAGGAAGGGAAGAATAAGCAAAGAGGGACTGCTAGTTGAGACAGTCCCTTTAAAGGGGTCTCCCTGAATAAGGACCCAATAAAATGCCTATCTGCAACTAAGAAAGGTTTTTATTTCTTAACTGAGCATCTGTACCCCTTCCCCATTAGTTCTAGTGATATAATAGCGGAAAAGTGTTATTGAGTAGGATCTAGAAGTCTTTGGCTTAGTGTAGGGGGAGAAAGAACAGTAGGTTAACAGCAATGAATACAAAATATGCTTATTTTATTATTTTAGCTAGCATCAAGGTTTCAGAGGCTAAAATGAAGATATCACCTCTTTGTAAAGCACAGTTTAGCCCTGGACATGACATAGACATAATTAGTACTATAACAAGTCACTGCCTCCAGGCATGGCTGAATTATTGTGCCAACAAGTACAGAAACTTGAGAGATCACTGAGGAATGGAATACTGATACTGACTAATTGCATAATTCTATAGAGTTATACTTCCGGCAGTGAGTTTTTTTTTTTTTTTCCTACTTCCGGAAAGGAGCCCCAGTGGTGTGATTTTTAAGCCTTGAGCTGCTAATCAAAAGGATGAACCCACTTAGCCTCTCTGTGGGAGAAAGAACTGGCAGTGTGCTCCTCTAAAGATTAAATCCATACTAAACAAACCCATTGCCATCAAGCTGATTCTAAATCATAGTCTACTCTCTCACATGGGGTCACTATGAGTTGAAAATAGACTCAACAGCACCTAACCACAGCAGCAATATCTCTGGCAAGAAGGTTACTACTGTTATTATTATTATTATTTTGAGTGCTCTTTGGGATAAGAAGGTGGAAGTGGTGCCTGACTCATTTTGTTTAAACTTGTTTTTCAGAGAGCACTTAGTAGCTGAGTCTGCTGCCCTGGATCCCATATGATGGGGACAACATGGCCTCAGGGTTCCAAAATAGAAGTATTCTGTCTGTAGTCACTAGAATTCTTCTAATTGATGTCAATGGCATAATAAAAATATTTGTGCAATTGATTGTGGTATTTATGATCTAAGGAAATGCAAATCTCTGATATTTATCTTGCAACCAACCCTCTGCACATTGACAACCATCTCTCTCTTCTAAAAACTCCCAGTGATAGAGACATGTCCTCTACCCCTACCCCATATAGATGAATGAGATTTAAGTCTCAAGTTCAGTATCCTCAAAAAAGGTTAAGAGAAACAAAAAAAAAAAAAAATCTTTTCTTAAGTCCAAACAACAATTATATTATTACATCAAATGAAAGTGAGAAGTTGGCAGAAGTGTGTTGTTGTGTGCTGTTGAGTTGATTCCAACTCATAGCAACCTTATAGGATAGAGTAGAACTGCCTCATAAGATTTCATACGCTGTATTCTTCAGGGGAGCAGTTCACCAGGTCTTTCTTCCATGTAGTGGCTGCTGGATTTCAATTGCTAGCCTTTTTGTTAACAGCCAAATGCTTAGCCATTGCATCACGAGGACTCCCTTGTCAGAAGTGTAGTTCTACCATATGTACAATGTTTATTTTATCTCATAACTGGGGTAACTTTATGGGAACAAAGAATGGATTTAATGCTGGAAATTACTTTACATGGCCATAGTAATCTAGAATATATCTCAGAAGAATTGGCTCTTTTGTGGACTGCCAACCAGCTCCAGAGAGCTTCTCTGCCTGGATTAGCTTCACTGGGCATGAAACAAGGCAAAGACATGGACTATTCTTTTCTTTTTCTAGAGAACTTTATACATAGCTATACCCTTGTGTGAAAATAGAAATAAATTTTGTTTTCAAAGCTAAACCAACTGGACCAACTCAAAAAAAATGTGGAAGGAATAAATTCAAGTGTGTGAAAGGATAAAGAGGCAAAAGGAAATAATTCTATTATATTTATTATTCAACAAGGACTTACATCTGTTTCTAATCTACACAGATTATTGACACTTCTGGATGTTTGGCCGTAGGAATTGCAAGTTGCTGCAGTGGCATTTATTTTTTGAATCAACTCCTCAGACCACCCTGGAATTCATGCAACTAGTTTAGAGAGCAGGTTGTGATATTTCAAATGAAGTTACCTTCTGGCATTTCAAAATCAGCATAAATGGGATTCTGTCATCTTGTGTTTTATAAATGGCGGTTTTGCATTTTTGACACCTTCAGGAAAAATAAGACGGAAGCCAAAGGCCTAATGGCTTGACAATGACAAATTATAATAGCCACATAAAGCTATCAAGAAGACACTGGAGATGGGTGTAAGGTTAGCCACTCACATTAGTGGTAGGGGACTGTAGATTTCAGCAGAAACCAAATAGGAAAAGAGCCAGTGACGGATGAAAACACTGTCTTAACAGGGTCTGATGTGAGTATGCCTTCTAATGAGGAAAATGGGATCGTGAAAAAGTAACACCGATTAAGAGGACTGATTCCTTTTGTAATCATGAGTGAACTTTTCTCCCTATGTGGTCTGATTACAGTAATTTATTCCAAGGGTATGAACAATGGGAATCATGGAGTAGACCTTCAAGATTTTATAAAACAAAAACATGATGAAATACTTACTTCATCACAAACATTTCTTAAATGGAGTAGCATAATTAGATTAAAAGGAACAGAAGGCCATACATCAAAATCCTAATGTAAATTGGCAAAAACAAAACCAAACCCTCCTATAGTTCTTTAATCTAAAGATACAATATAGATTTGCATAATGTGATTTGATTAGTTTTGGAAAGAAAGCCCTTTGGAATTCTCAGAGAAGTTTTAGTTTTCTGTTTTGCTGTCACTGTAAACCTGAGAATTCTCTCCTGATGGAGATAAAGTTTTTCTGGACTGGGTGATGTCGCAGAGCAGACTGACATAAGAAAAAATGGCATCTGGCTTTAGCATTCCTTAGAGGCAATTACTGTGCTCTACTTTGAAAGGAAATGATCACATTTATAGAGCATCTGATCTATTCTAGAAACAAACTTATCTATTGTTCTGACATTCCAGTGTCTTTAGATATTATTTTATTACATCTCAAGAAAGCAAAAACATCAAATGCTTATCAATATCTGAAATAAATTATAAAATGTTGCCATGTATCAACTCCAAATCAATTTATGATATTTAATGGAGGTCCACTTCTTAAAACTTTTCATAGAGAAGGAATCAGAATTAGGAGGCCAAAATCCAAAATCCAAAACCCCACTTTGCATAAAATTATTATGTAATAGCAATGCCCCTGTCTCCATTTCAGTATAGTCTTCCATTTTAATGGATTATTAGATGTTCATTGTTGTTGTTGTTGTTGTTAAGTGCCATCGAGTCGTTTCCGACTCATAGCGACCCCATGCACAGCAGAAGGAAACACTGCCCGATCCCGCTCCAGCCCCACAATCCCTGCTGTACTTGAGCCCATCATCGCAGCCACCGTATCAATCCATCTCGTTGAAGGCCTCCCCCTCTTTCGTCGACCCTCCACCCTACCAAGCATGACATCCTTCTCCAGGGAATGGTCCCTTCTTACAACATGACCAAAATAGGTGAGACGAAGTCTGGCCATTCTTGCTTCCAAGGAGCATTCTGGCTGCACTTCCTCCAGGACAGATCTGTTAGTTCTTTTAGCAGTCCATGGTACTTTCAGCATTCTTCGCCAGCACCACAACTCAAAAGCATCAACTCTTCTTCGGTCTTCCTTATTCATTGTCCAGCTCTCACATGCATACGAGGTGATTGGAAATATCATGGCTTGTGTCAGGTGCACCTTAGTCCTCAATATAGGCTATTTGCCCTAAAAGAAGGTATGTGGATTTTTGAGAAATTTCCAGTGTCCTTAATAACTGACCTTTGGAAATGATCATGGACACTGACAGCTAACTCATCAGACTACCTCATTAACACACTTCAGAAGGGCAGCTCCTCAAATGTCCATTGGGATAAATTAATAACCTCTGGGAAGAATTTCATTGCAACTAAATAGGGTGGCAACATAGTGTTGCACAGCATTTACCTGCATGATTTAAATACACTCTTACTTTTAGTGTCACCTACTGTCTTGACATTTTCAAGCCTCACGTCATTTGAGTGTGAGTCATAAAACTAGCTTGGACCATTTCCAGTTAAACTTTAGTGTCTAAGCCTAGATCAAGCACAAATGGGCACTTAATAGATACATTGATGATAGAAGATAGCAGTAAACCAGAAAAACTGAATTCCACAGATAATAAGCATTTTATTTAAGTGAAACGTACTTCCACTCAGACTTTGGGAAAGTGACAACTATTGGAAATACCCCTAGGAGGCTGGTTGAAGCTTTGATCCCTCCTTTTCCCCTACCTCTAGCAAATGATATAGGCTATTTGCCCTAAAAGAAGGTATGTGGATTTTTTGAGAAATTTCCAGTGTCCTTAATAACCGACCTTTGGAAATGATCATGGACACTGACAGCTAACTCATCAGACTACCTCATTAACACACTTCAGAAGGGCAGCTCCTCAAATGTATATGGTTCCTTTTGCTTGGCCTTGAATACCCAGAGGGTAACACTTTCTTCCTATATATCTAAGGGAATCATTTTCCCTTTCAATTAACCTTTCCTTGGCCTGGTTCTTCAAAGTTCCATTTGTAAGCTGTGTTACATGCCCAGACCCCTCTCCTCCTCCTCTCCTGCTTTTGACTGGAAGAGGGAGGTGGGGATTTTAATGTATCTTGGGGCAAACACCATTGTTCACTTAAGATGGGGCTGCTTAATAGAGGTCACTAGTCAAATGTCTTCATTATACAGATGAGGAAGTTGAGGCCCAGAAAAATGAAGAGATGGGTGAAATCTCTAAGCATGATCTAGTGCAATCAACCTTACCTTGAATTTCTTTCTTTCTTTTTTTTCTTTAATCTTTAGGAGGGAACACTTTAAAAAAAAATATTCTAAACATTTAAAAAGCTGTCTTTTACTATTTATTGAGTGTGTACACTATGTAGGGGCAAGAGATAAGTATGAAGTGAACATAATTCATCGATAGGCAAATTTGACACAGAGAAAGGAGGTATTCAGTGGTATCATAAGCAGTGGTGACTGTGGAAGTCCACTCATGAAGGTGATAGTTCACCATCAAACAAAGGAAATAAGCTTTCCTCTCAGCCTTCCTGGGCTCACAGGTTGTGTGGAATCCATAAAGGAATCATCTCAAGCCTTTGTCCATGATGAATGGTTGACCTATCAAAGACCAATGGAAAGGGTGATCCTCTGGATTTTTTGGCTTATGGAGGTGGGAGAATTTTCTCCCATCAGTCATTCTAGAAGGCCTATTGCTCAGCAGGATGAGTAGTCTTGAGGCAGCTACTTATCATTACTTGAATCATCATGGAGACAACCTCTTCTTATTGTTCTCTTTTCATTCCTCCCTTTCTGTTTTCTCTTCATCACATGGTAGCTCAGGCTTTCTAGATGACCTGTTCTCATTTCAGGCTCTATTGTGCAAGATCTTTCTCAATATTTTCTTTTCCTTTTTTTTTTTTTTTAAATAGATAGAACACATTTTGCTTTGATCTCTTACCAAAAAGAAATTCTTATTCTTTTGACTTATTCAATTTATTTTACCAGGGTATATTAAGATGAGCCACTATATTATCAGGTATAATCCTTATATGATTTTCTGTATTTTGTTTTTCCTTTTTAATCTAATCTTTAAGTTTCTCTTAACCATGTTTTAATATTTACAATATGTGTGTTAAACTTATTTCCAATAGAATAAACTACTAAATTAACTAACTCAAAAAACTTTCTTTTAACCATGTTTAAGGTTTACAGGGTGTATGTTAAATTTATTTCCAGTGGAATAAGCTATTAAATTAACTAGTAAGATATATTTTATTCTGTACCATAACTTTAGCTTTATAGCATCACTCTTTCTACTTTTCTGGCTCAAGGGTGTGTAATTCTAGAAATCTAGAATATATTTCTTTGTAAAATAAACTTATTATTTTATTCTATAAAATCATAAAAACTTTTTATAAATTATCTATTTTTAATTTAATAAATGTTTTGTTACATTACATTTTATTTGGTATCATTAAGTTTTCTATTGTTACAGAAAATCTCTGAAGCCCAAATTTGGACTTTCAGATTTTGACCTCCAGGTTTTTCTGATGGTTCTATATCTGAAATATTACTCAGGGGCATCCTGTTTTTAAAGATTCAAACAATTTAACTCTATCTCCCTATTCCACATTCTGTGAGATATCCAGACTCCTGGATATTTCATAGTATGTGGAATATTCTCAATTGAGAAATCCAATTGTGGATATCTCAGTTCTTCAGAGATGTCTCTCTGGATATCTCAAAGGAATTGAGGAGACAGGGCATTTTCTCATTGCTGGATCCTTCAGGTCCTGGGTTCCTGCTTCTGCTGATTAATATGGATCATGCCTTATCCATCTTGGTGTATTTATCCTTTTGCACATGGATACCCCACATAGGACACTGCCAGGTCCTTCTTCTCCATGTACCCAGGTAGTGTGGGTAGCAGATATTCACTGAAGTTTTGGGTCAATGGAATATTTAAAGTATTATGTTGTTGTTCGGTGCCATTTTAGTCAGTTCCAATTCATAACAACTTTGTGTATAACAGAACTTGCCCAGTCCTATGCCATCCTCATAATCCTTGCTGTGTTTGAGCCACGGTGTCAATTCATCTCTTTGAGGGTTTCCTTTTTTTTTTTTGCTGCACCATTAAAATGATTTATAACATTGTAGTTCACAGAATTCTTTGGTCTTTGGGTCTTCTTCCTCTCCACCATTCTTAGCAGGCTGCCAATTGTGAATGCTATTTTTGTTAGTTGCCATTGATCATTTCTGACTCATTGCAATCCAATGCACAACGGAATGAAACAATGCCATGTCCTGTCTCATCCCAATGATTATTCAAATGCTTGAGTCGATTGTTATGGCCATTGTGTGTTTCAAGTGCTTTTCAATCCTGGGAGCTCCTCTTCCGGCTCTATGTTAGACCATTTCTATTGTGATCCATAGGATTTTCACTGGCTAATTTTCAGAAGCAGATCACCAGGCCTTTCATTCTAGTCTGTCGTAGTCTGGAAGCTCCACTAAAACAGACTAGGAAGAAAGGCCTGCAAAGCTATTTCTGAAAATTAGCCAAAATCTGGTTGCTAATACACTTCCCTTTACACTCCATCCTTTCCTTTATCTTTTTCTGGTCTCATCTTCACCCCTCAAATCTCATTATTTCTTACAGTGAAAGTTTAATTATCTCATTAAATTCTACTTTCTACCAAGGCATCTCAAGACCTCAACTTTTTCACCTCAAGTTTCAATTTAGGTAAATTTCCTACTAAAACATTTTTTCCCTGTGATGAGCTCTGGTACCTATTATGAATCCTTGCTGTCAGCACATGTCTCAGCCCTTCTTCCAATTTACGTGGATTTAAAACAGAGGATGCCATATACTGTTTGGAATAAACCCTTTAACGTCTTTATTATTTTAAATGCTTTGTCATATTTCATTTAAATATATTTTTAATATTATACTTTACTTTGCACCAAAAACCCCATGAGAAAATTAAGAAAGTTATATATGTTGTCAAGGAGCTCTGGTGGTATAGTGTTTAAGGCATTTGACCATTAACCATATGGTCAGTGGTTTGAACCCACCAGCCCTTCTATGGAAGAAAGATGAAGCAGTCTCCTTCCATAAAGATTTACAACCTTGGAAACCCTATGGGGGTTGCTATGAGTCGGAATCAACTCAAAAGCAGTGAGTTTGGTTTTGGTTTACATATGTTGTCAGATTTAAAACAAGTGACTCTAAGTACAAGTGAAAATACCAGGTTAACTTAAAAAAATTATTTGACATATATTATTTAAAAAACATATACCCATTGTCACATCAAATCTTTTTCCTTATTTTCCTTTTGGTGATTCAAGTTTATATACACCTTCCATTTGTTTTTTTCTTATGGTTAGACACAACTTAGAAAAATATATTTATCCAAACTTAGTTCTCTATCAACATCAAGAATGAAAAAGTATAAGACTATATGAGATATTTAACATACCTCTCCAATTTCCAGACATTGTTAAAAAATCTGACAGACACAGTTTCAGCACCAAATTCTTGTTATGTAACATACCTAAGGCATTTGACTACTAGCCAGAAGGCTGGCAGTTCAGACCCACCAACTACTTCCTGGAAGGAAGATTGGGCAATCTACTTCCATAGTGATATCCCCTTGCTATGGGTTGGATCCAACTCCAGGGCAGTGAGTGTTTTTTTTTTTTTTTTTTTTTTTAATCAAGATCACCAAGTTTCCCAGTTTTATTTACGATAATTATTTAGGCTTAGCTGTAAATGTTACCAACTCCAAAGGCCTCTTTTCTTTCTTTTATGAGACATCTTTCCCTTTTCTTGACTTATATTTTTAAGGAATAATAATAATAAAAAAACTCTCTATGTTTACCTCAGATACCTAAAATGAGCCAGGGCAGCAGCTTCCCACTGCCTTGGCTGGTCCTGACATCTACACCCAGAAATTATAAACTGTAAATGATGCCCTATCATCCCTACTCCTCATCATCCTTGATACTGGCTTTGAAGCTTACACAGTTCTGAATTTGTTCCACAAGATTTTGTGGCCCGTCTTTATCTTCAGGTCTGCTCTTATCTAGAGGGTCTAGTTCAGGGTCTGGATGGGAGGCGAGCCTGGTAGGCTTCATGACTCTGCTAATGACTGGTGAGTTAACACTCACCATCACCTGCGCTGTTTTCTGCTGAAACTGCGATACATTCTAGGTCTTTATTAAGGAGCCCCGGTGACACCATGGTTAAGTACTTGGCTTCTAGTTGAACTCAACAACCACCCTGTGGTAGGAAGCAAGGTAGAAAGTAACATTCATGTAAGTAACACCAATAGTTCTAGTTTTGTAACTTGAGCTTATGTTTTAATTCATGTGTCTATGCTCATCACCCTACCACCTCCCTTACCTGCTTGATTTTGTTTTCTTCTTGTTAAAACACACATATACATAATCCCACACTCATCCAAAGGGGAAAGGACATGGAATGGAAGGATGAGAATAAAATAATATGAAGACTAGTGTCCAGGACTCTATTTCAGAGTAGTTAATACACCTTCTTAAAAACACTCACATTTCTTATTTTCTTTGCCAAATCAACAATGGTCTCTGGCCTTCAGGAGTATCAACTTCTGAAGTTGATAGTTGATAGTTGGAGAAAGAAGAGGGGGAGTTTCACGCTATGAAAAAGCTGAATCCCTATCTCTGCTCCATCACTAGTAGTTGTATGACTTTGGTTGATAAGTCTCTTAATTCCTCAGAACTTTACTTCTGATTCTTTGGTGAGAAAAACTGATTTATAATTAAAAGCTATGTAATTTGGCCCCAAAGAGGATGGGAAAAAGGTAACAAACAATTAAGTCATTGCCCTCAAGGGCTATAACCTACTGACTAGTGCCTGTGGTAGTTATGTTTGTGTGTCAACTTGGCTGGGCCTGGTTGAGTGGCTGGGCAGCTGGTGGTAGTTATTTCCCATGATGAGAATGGCAATCAACTCCATGGTGGGATCTACCACAAGCAGCTGAGTAGCTGTCTTTGGGATGTGGTCTGCTTCTTGTGTATAAGGAGAAACCTTGGGAATGGTCTCTAGCCCATGGCACACTTGGACCCTGCATGTAGCCGTGTCATTATTCAGCAGCCTACCATGTGCTGCTGACCTTGGGACTTACAATGGACTTGAGTTAATGACCTGCCGTGTAGTTTGGTAACATCAGGACTGTGCCTTTTTACTTGTCAACCTTGGGCTTGGCAGCCTCAGCAGCCAGCAGCTGTCTGAGTGAAAAAAAGTCTCTAGTTTCAGTGGGCTGGAAGCTGGAGGCAGAGCTGAAGCCCAAGGCTGAGGGGCTTTCACCCAGCCCCTACAGCCTGACACTTTGAACTTGGACTTAAAGCCTCCAAATTGTGAGCATAAACTCCTATTTGTTAAGGCCATCCCATTTGTGCTTTATTTCTTGTCAGAGCTGTACCAGATAACCACAACAGAGCCTAAGGCATTTGACTGCTAATCAGAGGACTGGCAGTTCAAACCCACCAGCCACTACTTGGAAGGAAGGTGGGGCAATCTACTTCCGTAGTGATACCGCCTCGGAAACCCAAGGAGGGGTTGCTATGAGTCGAATCCAACTCGATGGCAGTGGGTTTGTTTTTTTTGGTTTTTTAAAGGAGGCAAGACAAGCACACTAGATAATGTGAGAACATTTGTATCCTGTGTGACAAATTATCATTAAGTCAGCTTCTGTGAAGCTAAACACACAACACAATGGGAGAGGAGAGAGAGATGTTGTGTAACATCAAATGAGCTCAAAATATACTGTTTTTAATACTTGTTTTGATCTCAGTTTTAATATAGCAGGTGGGACACAAAATTGGCAACAGTGAAAAAAGAAAGTTCTGGAACAGGTGGGGTGGCTGCCTGGGCAGCCAGCCAGTGTCCAGTAGCCACACTCATCCCAGAACAGTCTAGTCACGGATGCTGGGAGCATTGTACTATCAGATAGGATGCGATCCCACTTCATACAATGTCTTCCATATGCCTCAAAATATTGACAGTCTTAAGAAATGATGTAAAAGAGCAAATAAAAACTGAGGAAGAGAGATATTACCCAGGACAAACAAGAAGGATGGAGGCCAGCTGCTCTCCATTCTTACTGAGGACAAAGAGTTCCCTCCTCTGAACAGTCCCAGCTCATTATCTTATTGCACTTAGCACTTTCTACCTTGGATTGTGGTTATTTATGCACAAGGCTTATCTTCCCTACTGAACTGTAAGTGTCTGGAGATTTGAGCCTGCTTCTTTCGTTTTTGGATCTTCTCGGTCCAAGTCTTGCACTTAATAGGAACTCAGTGACTGAGTGTTGAAAGAATAAAAGGGCTGGAAACAGCAGTGGCAGGGATTTAAATCATGTTAAGTTAAAGATGGTTTTCTTGAGGGTTGTTGAATCAGGGAATGATTTATTGAGGGAATGTTATCTTCTTCTCTAGAGGTCTTTTATAAAAAATAAAGTATTCTCATCAGTTTGAAATGATTTAAATATGGTCTTGCGTGTGGTCAGAGGATGAGAGCAGCTGAGCTCTCAGGATCCCTTCCAGAACTCAGAGCTGTGATTCTGTGATGGAAAACATTGGCTTTAGCTTCTTACTCCCTCTTTCTTTCTCTTCCTCCACTTTCCTGCACACCATGGACAAATCAACCTGAGAGTGATATATTGAAGGTAGGAGTTGTGCATCTGGTCTCTTCATGAAAGTCTCCTGTTACCTGAGAGCTTTGGGTTTGGGATTATTCACCTGAACAAGGTCCACCCTTTATCTGAGGCCATGTCAGCTCTCTTTCTGTGATGACTGTACACTTAGGAGGAAATCAGATGGTAGGCTGCCTCCTCATCTGACCTGGAAAACGCTGAGGCTATTATTGAGGTGAATGGTTTTTGGATACTTGGTTTTCTAGAAATCTTCCAAACAGGGACTCTAACCTTGGCATAAAGATTTGCAAGGAATCCAGTAGATCTCTGGTTGTCCTTAGTTGTAGCCACTGGATCCCAGCAGTGATATGCAGAGGATTTTTTTTTTTTCCTTTTCCCTTTTCCTGCTTCAGACTTGTGACACTAAGTAAAACAAAGAGATTTCTCACAAGTGAACTTCATTTTTCCATTCAACAATAAAATTATGTTTTTCTACTTGAAAGGAACATTTCTCACTAAGTCTAATTTTCAAACAGTTTTGGAATGAGATGTTCAGGACCTTTGACGGGACATCTTTCTACTTTTTGAAAATTGTGACTGTTGTTGTTGTTTTTTATGTGCCATCGGGTTGGCCCAGACTCATAGCAACCCGTCCTTGGGTTTCTGAGGCAGTATCACTATGGAAGTACATTGCTCAACCTTTCTTCCGAGGAGTGGCTGGTGGGTTTGAACCACCAGACTTTTGGTTAGCAGTCTAATGCGTTAGGCACTAAAATATATATAGTTAAATATATATATTTAACTGGGAGCTCTGGTAACATAGTGCCTAAGGCACTTGACTGTTCACCAGAGGGCTTGCGGTTCAAACCCACCAGCCACTCCTCGGAAGGAAGATGGGGCAATCTACTTCCATAGGATACTGCCTCGGAAACCCAAGGAGGGGTCACTGTGAGTCAGGTTTGACTCGATGACACACAACAACAACAACATATATTTAACTATTTGCCATTTCAACGTTGTTCACA
This sequence comes from Orycteropus afer afer, assembly GCF_000298275.1. NCBI lineage: Eukaryota > Metazoa > Chordata > Mammalia > Tubulidentata > Orycteropodidae > Orycteropus > Orycteropus afer. The sequence continues at coordinate 3,789,816 of NW_006921799.1, read as the reverse complement.
CATAAAATTTAGTAACATTAACTGAATTCATCATATTGTGCAATCATCACCATTACCCATTTCCAATTTTTTTCCTCATCCTTAACAGAAGAATCTTGGTGCTCCTAAGCAATGACTCCTCTTTTTTCCCTCCCACCTACCCCTTGTAATCACTAATAAACTTTGGTCTAATACTTTTGCCTATTTCACATAAATGGAATCATACAATATTTGTCCTTTCAAGACTGACTTATTTCACTCAGCATAATGTTTTCATGGTTTACCCATGTTATAGCATGTATCAAGACTTCATTTCTTTTTATCTGTTCATTATATGTATCTACCATATTTTGTTTATCCATTCATTTTTTAAAATTTTTTATTTTAAGAGTTTGTTTTACATTCAACATCATGTGTATATTTAGTTTCACTCCCCATTTACCATGTCCAATCCTAACCAAGTTTCCTCCCCTCCCTGCCCAGTAACCTTTCCTCCTCATGCTTCTCATAGTTATGCACTCCTGTTGGTCCTGCATTTCCTCCGTGTGAATGTTGCCCCTCTGGTACCCCATGGTCAATTGCTCCAAGGGATGCATTTCCATAGATTATGTGGGTGTGTCACCCTGGGTTCAGTGGTCTACATGTACATTTTGTTTACTTTTGGGCTGAGAGCCAGCTCCTGGGAGTGAGCTTTATTCCAGGCCCTAATCGTATCCCAGGACCATAATACTGGGGATCTCACCAGACTCCATCTGACCAGTAATTATGATCATTATTGAATTTTTGGATTTTGTTCCACATTTTTCCTCCCACTCTATCCAGGATCTCCATGTTTGATCCTTTCTTGAGTGATTTGCATTGGTAGCTGGGCACCATCTAGTTCTTCTGGTCTCAAGGTCCATTATGCGATTGCTTCCAAATGTCTTTGTTCTTTTTGCACTCTTCTTCACTTCTGAGGATCGGAGATGATTAGCTGCATCTTAGATGGCCACTTGAGCGCTTTTAAGACCCCAGCTGCTATTCACCAGTGTAGGATGAGGAGCAAGGCTTTTATGTATTTTGTTGTGCCAATTGGGTCTGGTGTCCCCCAGTACTATGGTCTTGAGACTGTAGATCCGTTGGATCTCTCTCCCATAGTGTCTGGTGTCTGTGAGGGATTACTGTATGTCGGTCTTCTACTGTTTCCATAAGGATTGCAGGTATTTTGTATCACTGGTATCTGTGCAAGATTAGCGTCTGCTGAATCTATCCTTGGTCACTGACCCTCATCTGATCTTCTCAGGTGTTTATGTGTTTATCTGTAGCCTAGTTATTGGTGTTAATGGTAATTCAGTATTGTGAGCACTGTGGTTGGTATCAGCATCTGTCATTTATCTCCTATGTGCACAATTTGGTGTCCTCCCTTTTCCTCATGTTATCATGGTGGTCACAGACTCTTTCCATACATCCCTCCCCTTACCCACATCAGCATGTGGGGACCAAGTAGGACAAAATTAATCCCTCCCCTTTTCTTCCCATCCTGGTAATGTACAAAGTGAGTCCCCTTTCCAAGCAAACTTTTTTTTTGTCTTTTTACAGTAATGGGCTCATACAGTACTTGTCCTTCTGAGATTGACTTTTTTCACTCAGCATAATGTCCTCCAGGCTCATCCACGTTGTGAGATGATTTGTGTATCCCTCATTGTTCTTTAATATAGCATAGTATTCCATTGTGTGAAGGTAGCCTAATGTGGTTATCCACTCATCCGTTGATGGACATTTAGGTTGTTTCCATCTCTTTGCTATAGTGAATTGTGCTGCAATGAACATAGGTATGTATGCATATCCATTCATTTGTTGATGGATATTTAGCTTGTTTTTACCTTTTGGCTATTGTGAGTAATGCTGCATCCAACACTGGTATATAGTTGTCTCTTTGTGTTGGTGCTTTCAAGTCTCTTGGGTATATACTTAAGAGTGTAATTGTTGGGTTATATGTTGATTATATGTTTAACTTTTTGAAGAACCACCAAACTATCTTCTACCGTGACTGCACCATTTTATAATCCCATGAAGGTTTACCCTTCTATTTTTGATTTCTCTTTTTATTCAAAATCCAGAGATTTCTAGCTTTTCTACATTTCTTAGACTTTGCATTTGAAAAATAAAAATAAAAGATAGTGAATTGTTGGTATTTTGACGAGACTTAGTTTCTGGGAGAGAAAAGAGAATGGTAATTTGACATCAAATTATAAGATATTGAGCATCTCTTCTGAGTTAGTTGTGTATTGTTATTAGAACCTGGGGGTCAAATAGGGACAAGTGTGGTTTCTGCTGTCATGGGGCTTATGTATTATGAAGGAGACCAAAATTTGCACCATTAATAATAGTAAAATATGTTATAATGGGAAAAGAAAAAAATGTTGAGGAAACAGTTGGCTGGGGCTACAAACATGAGAAGGTTGACCTGAGGGATGAGTTAGGCCAGTGAGGAGGAAGCAAGACCTCAGGGGAGCAAGCCTGGAGCAGAAAGAACTTCTGATGGCTGGGGTGACCCAGCATCTTTGTAAGTAACTTCTGGTGTCCTCTTTCACTTTGGGAAGTAGGTAACTATTAACCTTTTGGAGTACAGAGAAGAGCTGGGCTACATTACACTCTTGTTAGACAAAATAATCTCTGATTGCTGGGATAGCTCTGTCTGGAAGAAAAATTTCTTGCATCTAGACTGGGATGGTCTATTCTCCAATACTGTAGTCTCTTCCACATGTGGCTATTGAGCAAAATGTAAGAGGAAAATTATGCTCCTTTTAATGGGGTGGGGTTTCTCCTCAAAGAGTAACTGAATTACAGTTTGTTTCCCAGCATGCTTTTGATTCCTTAATTCAAGGGCAAAGAATATGCAGCTGCTTCCCTCCTATTTTCTTCTCTTACAGTGTGTCTCAGTTCTCTAGTGCTGCTAAAACAAAATACCACAAGTGGATGTCTTTCACAAATAGAAATTTATTCTCTTACAGTTTAGGAAGTTAGAAGTCCAGATTCAGAGTGCGAGCTCTAGGGGCTGGTTGAAGGTCACTTGATCTTCAGCTACAGCTCTGCCTCTTATTCCAGGCCCACTGACTGGATCAGGAGGCTTCTTGTAACTCATGCAGCTGCTGGGTACTGAGGCTGATGAATCTGAGATTGGCAGATAAAATGGCAAAATTCCAAGATCAACAGGCAACATTGCAGGCCACTTGTTCAAGTCCAAGAACAATCCCAAAATCAGCAGGCAACATGGTAGGCTACTTGTTCAAGTCCAGGAACTACATATGAAGGCTTGGGCAAACACAGGATGCAAATGAACCATAAGTTAGAGATCCTTTTCAAAGCTTCTCCTTATATACTGGAAGCAGGCCACAGCCTGAAGACAGCTACTTAGCTGCTCATAGCAGATTCCACCATGGAGGTGAATACAGTCCCATCATGGGGAATAACTACATCCAGTTGCTCAGTCACTCAAAACCATGGCCTAGCCAAGTTGTCACACAACCTTAACTACCACATGGTGTAAGGGGCAATGTTGATCTGAATAGTGAAGAAGGCTAGAGAGAACTTCCTGTTTGGAGTTTCAAGATACAGCATTAATGAAAAGATGTTGCAGTTTTCTTTCAGCTTCCTCTTGAATTGATCTAGAATTTTGTAACAGTAGGCACACGTGGTAGTTAAGGTTGTGTTCAACTTGATTGGGCCTCTTTTGAGTGACTGGGCAGCTGAAGTAGTTACTCCCCACAATGAGACTGCTAATCAGCTCTATGGTAGAATCTACTGGAGCAGCTGAGTAGCTGCTTTGGGGATGTGGTCTGCTTCCAGTATAGAAGAAGATAACTTTGAGAAAGGTCTCTGAGCTTTGTGGCATGCTTGGACCATGCATGTGACTGAATCTTCATCCAGCAGTCTGCCATGTTGTTTGCCAATCTTGGAACTGTTTCTGGACTTGAACTAGTGACCTGTAGTATTAATTAGTACTCTTGGGACTGTGCCATTTTGGGTTTGTCAGTCTCAGCAGACAGCAGTGGCCTGAGTTAAGAAAAGCCTCCAGCTCCAGTGGAGCAAGAGGCAGAGCTGAAGCTCAGGAGCTTTCACCCAGCCCTTAGAGCTGGCACTTGAACTTGGAATTCTAGCCCCCAAAACTGAAAGAGAATAAATCTCTGTTTGTTTAAAGCCACCATCTACTTGTGGTATTTTCTGTTAGAGCAGTCCTAGAGAACCTAAACAGGCATTTCTTCCTCTTATCTCTCTTTCAGCCTTTTCTACCTTGGTGCAGCTTCAGGGTTTTGGAGGGAACTTGGGAAATTTATAGGTTGCAGTTGTTGCCAATCCTGCTTCCAAACTCCATCCCTTTGCCAGTGCCTTGTGGGTCTAGTTTCATCTCTTACTCTGTCACTCCAGTTTTCCGCTGGAGCAAAGGCATTGAGCATGGTGGAGGCATGCCTGTAGATTGTAATAAGCCATACAGAGTCTGAGCCATTTGGTCATGGAAAGACAGGTATTCAAATATGCATCTCTGTAAGTTTTAATTGTATAGAGTGGTGCTAACCAATACTGTCATAACTAGGCCTTTGTGGCTATTGAGAACATGAAAATGTGGTGAATCTGAATTGAGATGTACTGTGAGTGTGACACACTATGTTTTCAAAGATTTAGTACAAATGTTAGTTGTTGAGTCAACTCCAACTCATGATGACCTTGTGTATAACAGAATTACATGTTACCTGATGCTGCATGATCTTCCTGATTATTGATGTATTTGGGTACATTATTGTGGCTATTGTGTCAGTGCACCTTACTGAGAAGTTTGCTTATTTTCATTGTCTCTCTACTTTAATAAATATGGTGCTCTTTTCTAGGGATTGGTCTTTCCTGACAAAATGTCCAAAGTAAGGGAGTCAAAGTCTCACCATTCTTGCTTCTAAGGAACATTCAGAAGTATTCTAAGACTAATTTGTTTTTTTGGCAGTCTCTGTATATTCAATACTCTTTGACAACACCACAATGTGAATGCATCAATTCTTATTCTGTCTTCCTTTTTTATTATCCAACTTTTGCATGCATATGAAGTGATTGAAAAGACCATGGCTTGGATCATCTGCACTTAGTTATCGAAGTGACATCTTTGCTTCTTAAAACTTTGAAGATGTCTTTTGTAGCAGATTTGCCCAATGCAATTTGTCATTCTATTTCTTTTTCTATTTTTCTCATTGTTTGATTTCTTGCCTGTTATTTCTGTAGATGTTGAGTGTACAAAGAATGTAAAATTTCTCAATATTTTTAAAAATTACATGTTGAAATGATACTATTTGGTATCTAATGGGTTAAATAATATCTATTATTAAAATTAAATTCACCTGTTTCTTTTTACTTTCCTTCAATGTGGCTACTAGGACATTTAAATTACATGTGTGGCTTGTATTATATTTTGATTGGAAAATGCTAATCTAGTCATAGCATCAAAAAAGAATGGGGACAATCCTTATAAAATTTTCTACTTCACTCCGCTTCTTGTAAGTATTAGAAGTGTTCATTTTGGCAATGATGTTATGTTTCTTTGAAGTGCTCACATGCTCTTTCTCATGTGTTTTTTGTTTTTCCAATGAGATGATATATATCTTGAGTGCCTTTAAGTCATAGAGTCAACAAACCCATGACTATTGTGTCAGGTATGGTGCTGGGTTCTGGGATTGCAAAACTGAACAAGACTTGACTGTGGCCCTAGGAACATGATGTCTAGAGATGAGGCAGGTAAGGATACAGCTGCTGGAATTAAGTATGAGAAGTGCTGCAATAGAAGTAAGCAGGTACTGGCTGTTCCATCATGAGGTGGGATCTGGAAAGATGGCATCATCCACTAAATCACCTATTGCTATAATCTCCCAAGACTTACTCAACCATTTATATATAGAACTCATTTTTATTACACAAGTTAAAGATAATCATTGTGAAATAGAAATACAGATAAAGTAAAAAATTCAAGCTGCCTGGAGTTGCCACTGTAAACATTTGGATATAAATAATCCTTTCCAGTAATAAGCCTGTAAAGTGTAAGTGTCAGAACTCAAACTCAGACCAGGTACAGCAGAGAAAGGAATTTACGGCTCTTCCATGGTGGTATCCAGAGATGATTCAAACTATTGGTCACTCTGTCTATCCTTCACTCTCCATCTTTCATCTATGCTTTCTTGCATGTTGACTTTATTTCCAGGCAGACTTTCTACTCATTCTGAAAATATGAATCCTGGCAGTTTAGGTCTATATGATCCTTTATGCCTGAAATCTCAGTAGAGGAAAGATAGAAGGAAAGAACCACTGAATTGATTAATCACTGTGTCGAAATAGAAAATCCTCCAACTGGTCCACCCAACAAAACATATGCATTGAGAATAGGGAAAGACTTGTTCTTCACAGACAAAGGGGCAAACAAAAACAAAAACAAAAACAAAAATGAAAGGACATGTCTGTTTAGCTGTCTACTGTTTAACTATCCACTTACCACCTGTTTATTTATTTTGCATAATGAACTGTTTGAGGAGAAGATGTGATACAAAAATGCCTAAGTCTTCTTAATATAATAATGCAGGCTAAGGGTAAGGCTAAAGCTAGTTTAATAGGAGAAATGCCCTTACCTCCATATGACACTGTTGTTATTTTTAGGTACCATATAATAATAATTGTCTTAGAAGGAGACAGGCTAAAATAGGGAAGGAAGAATTTATCTGGACTTACTAGGGACTGATTCATTAGTCGATTCTTGCTACCTCCAGAAGTTACAGAGGGAAATCTTCATCCTCCAAACAAGAAATTATTACTTGACTCAGAATACAAAACATTTGTTGTTGTTGTTAGGTGCTGTCAAGCCAGCTCTGACTCATAGTGACCCTATGTACCACAGAATGAAACACTGCCCAGTCCTGTGCTGTCTTCACATCCCATGCTATGTTTGAGCCCATTGTTGCAGCCACTGTGTCAATTCATCTCATTTAGGGTCTTCTTTTTTTGCTGACCTTCTGCTTTACCAAGCATGATATCCTTCTCCAGTGAATGGTCCCTTCAGACAACATGACCAAAGCAGGCGAGACAAAGTCTGGCTATTCTCGCTTCCAAGGAGTCTTCTGGCTGTATTTGTTCCAGGACAGATTTATTCTTTCTTCTGGCAGTCCTATATGCTTTCAGCATTCTTCACCAACACCACAACTCAAAAGCATCAACTCTTCTTTGGTCTTCCTTATTCATTGTCCAGCTACCATGGCTTGGGTTACATGTACCTTAGCCTTCAAAGTGACATCTTTGTTTCTTCATATGACATTAAACTGCACTTTTTTGAAGAAAAAGTTTATTGTTCCCCTTTATGAGGTATGCCTATCTCTTAGGTCACCTAGTAAGAAGAAAACCAATTGCAGCTCTTTCTGGTGGGGAAACTCTAGACTTGGAGTCGCCACAGTCACCCTTGCTCATCTCCCACCATCTACCAAAAAAGAGAGTTGCTGTGACCACTTAGCCAGGGCTGGATGTGTTGCTTGATTTTGCTAGATGCAGGAAGAGCTAAGGAACAGAACTTCCTTTTCCTGTATGAGAGGGGGGTGCTGCATTTCCCAAGGGGAGGAGAAGGGTGACAGGACTGATAGACTTAAGAAAAGGGCCATATGTGGTTTTGGTGGTGAGGATCTGGAGATTTATCATTCAGGAGGAAAGAGTATTTTCAGGGGAAATACAGTGCAAAATCTTAAGTCTAGTAGAGCCTTCTGTTGTGGCTCAAGTGGACAAATACATTTCTCACTCACTGTCCTACAGTTTTGAGATTGCTCAGACCCGGCAGTAGCTTCACTGTCTCCTAACCAGGCAGGTGTAGGCGAGGGAAGGACGGTATCTGCCTTTATTCTCTTTGGGAGATCTGATGCAGAAGGGATATCAGCCTGAAGTGGAAGCAGATTTGATTATAGAGTCATTTTATTAGAGACTCAACAATGGCCAAGAAGCCTCCTTAACTATGAGAGACAATAAAAATGTGTTCATTGGTCTGCAACTTTTTTCTCCTGAAACGGTTAGTGAAATATAACTTTGGACTGAAAAGAAGATGTCCTGACATTTCGTATATACAATATATGTAAACTGAAAATCAAAGAACCTCCCCCATCCAGCCCACAACTTAGGTTGATTGCATGCTTTTATAACAACTAGATAGTTTCTCTGGTGGCATAGTGCCTAAGGCATTTGCCTGCTAACCAGAAAGCTGGCAGTTCAAACCCACCAGCCACTCCTCAGAAAGAAGACTAGGCAATCTACTTCCATAGAGAAACCTAAGGAAGGGCCACTATGAATCAGATTCAACTTGATGGCAGTGAGTTTGGTTTTTGGTTTTGGCCAGTTTCTAGCAGAGAAGGCATAGGATGGTAAGTACTGAAACTTGACTGCTCTGAATGACAATATACCTCAGGCTCCATTTAGGGTGTACCCCCCTTCCCCACAGCCCCACAGCTGTTTGTGTGGCACTTTGAAAAGATATTTTTCTTAGTCTGTTCCAGGATGCTTATGGCTCCTGATAAAATAAAGACAACATGTTTAGACTGCACAAAGGTAAAAGTCACACAAACAACAGGGAAGCACATTGAATAAAGAGCAACCTTTGCCTCTAAAATTGATATACCACCTGTTAATCTGATCATGTAGAACATGGTTCTTAGACTAACATAGGACATGATAAAACTTGATTTACAGAATAATGTACTTGGTAAAATAAATGATTGTGAAACAGTTTGAATGTATGAGGTATTATATGGATGTTTAATGATCTTGGTGATTATTTTACAACTTAATTGTGGGAAAATTAAAAGGAATAAAGTGGCTTAACAAATTCAAAAATTTATCATACTGTGTACTAAGATGGTGATAAAAAGGGGAGTTTGTAGTTTAACGTCACCTCTGTGAAAGTTAAACCTACAATGAGACTTCTCAGCATTTTTAAAACCAAGAACTTAATATCCTTAGAGTTACAAAGTGATTTTGATTGTACAGATAATTAGCTTTAAGCGCAATATATTTTGCATTCCATAAAGAATCTATTAAAGAAACAAAAACATTGGCTGCTGTGGCACCAGGGATAGCAGAACTGGAAGAACTGATAAAATGTCTATATATATATGAAGAAGACTCCTGAATTTGGGATGTAGCTGTTTCTACAGGAATGGAAGCTTGTGGAAGCCAAATCTGTATTCCTAACTCATCTCTGAGCACAGCTGAAACCGGATGTTTTTTGTTTGTTTCTAATTTGTATATTTTAATAATAAAATAACATTACCTTGGGTTTTGGGTTGGATTTACTAAAGGCAATAATGCATGTCACACCTTTTGAATTGAGAATCACAAAACACTCATCATTTGTTCCACCCATAGAATTTCCCTGCTGGTCCTGAGAGCTGCATGGAGTTAAGATGAATGCAAATGGGTATTTGAGTTTTATTGTATTTGGCTAACAAGTCTATTAAAGAAATAGTTTATGATGTCTGTTCACTAGATGTGCTTTTGGCCTTGGGATTTTTATACCTTTGGTCCTTGGTTATGATAGTTCCTATGTAATAAACAGAGATTAAAGTTGTTTCCTGTCATGAGATGAATAATATTTAACATAGATATTCAACGTATCTAACTGGTAACCTTTGGCCAAATCACTGGAATAATTTGATCTTTTAAATCAGATTTTATTCTGCTCTGACGTGAACTGATTCACATCAAACTGAAGGTTTGAAATGAGTACTTAAGCACATATGGCTTTCCTAACCTAGAAGGAAGGTCAATGACCAAATAATCTTCCATATTTGCCATTCAGTTTTACCTTCTCACAATCACTTTGCAACTCATCTGTACAGAGTTTATACCTTTGAGGTATAATCCCAAGTAATTTATCACTTTTTCTGTACACTAAAATTAAATGGTTTAATTCTCAGGGGATTAGTTGAGAAAACATTTGCTGTTTCGGCCAAGCCTCTATAATCTACATTTCTTCAAGTTGTTAAAACGTCAAATTGAAAGAAGGTCAAGCAAAGCAACAATGAAGTTTAAAGAGAGTAAACTATATTCTCCCCAGTTATTGCCAATTTTTTTTATCAGTCTCATGATCCCAGATAATAAATGCACATTGCTGTAAGCTTCAGAAATTCAGGAAGATTTTAAGAGAATCAATTTTAAGAATAAATGTATTACTCAAAAAATGATTTTGATAACAAGGTTAAGAGTTTACTCTTTCTGAAAAAAAAATTGAGCTTGTTTTTTCTGTATTTATGTACATCTGTATTTGATTATTTCTGCACATTTAACATAACATACCTTTGAGACCTACTTTTGAAAAACTAATGTCTGTAGCTGAGCAGCACAATTAATGAATTAATGAACTCACCTTCTGTTTACTCTTGCATTGTAAGAGCTAATTGTTGGTTAATATAAGTAAAGCCTCAGGCCTTTATCAGAAGTGTTAGCATTTGAAAGCCTTGGAGACCTTGGATTTCCTCAGCTAACACTCAAGACTTGTGAAATTCAAACATACTTGTAAAACCTAGACATCTACTAATGACCATTAATAACCTATAATCAAGGCCCCAGGCTGTTAGCAAAACAAATGAGCAGTCTTTGGAAATAAAGGATAAATATAAGAATTCATGAATATACTAATTGCTGTTTCATCTTACAGCTGTTAGCCTAAATTTGGCCCTCAGCAATGAGGAGAGAAACTGTGGGTGTGTGTCTAAGCACATATACATGTGCAGCTATTATCTCTATGTGGTATTCAGCCTTTTCAGTAGTTTTGGAAAATAATTACATGTTAACAGTTTTACTGTTACCTATAACATTTGCATGGACACAGTCCTTTCCTGTGCTGATTTGGAAAGTCGACTTCCTTATTCCTTCTTAGTAACTTCCTGCTCCTCTCCCTGACACTCACCTTGCAGAGCCAGGTATTTTCCCACATAGCCTGTCTGCTCACATTGGAGCTGTTCTCCTCCTAGCAAGGCCCTGCCGGGCTGGGCCAACAAGATCAGAGTCCGGGCAACAGCTACTTGCCAAGCAGCTGTTATAGGATGTGCAGTGGTGGGGTCATCACTACCGGGGAGAACATAACTGCTTGAGGGATGCCCTGTTGGTGGCTGAGAAACAATTGCCCACTACACCAGCTAGTGAAGACTCTACGTTTCCTCTCTCTTTGACCAGATAGAGATCTTGAGCCAGTTGTAACAGGCAGAATTGCAAAATGCACCAGACACTTCAAATAGCAGCCATAAAGTTGCAAGACAACTATATGGCAAAATTCAATTGCTTAAAATT
>NW_006921799.1:3773465-3778388 GCF_000298275.1 Orycteropus afer afer | reverse complement strand
CTTCCATGTGGTTCCCAGGACTTTATAGTCTACAGGATCTTAAAAAGACCAGTGATAAAGCCAGGATGGAGGGCTGTGCAGGCTGCCAAGTAGTATGCCTAATCCCTACTTTGGACTCTTTCTCTTAGTTCCTGGGTGTATAGTGTGTTGACAGTAACATTTTATGAAGGTTTAATGGGCTGGGATTGCAGGATGGATTAGACTTGAGGAAGTGGAGTTGGGGTCAGGAAGGTCAATTTGGAGGTTATTGTAAGAGTTGAGAGTTGATGAGGCCCTGTTTTAGGGGGAGCTTGGTGTGAAATAAAAGGGTCAGATACATGTATTTTAAACATACACCTGTGCTTTTTTACAAACATGGATTCTTTTGAACCATAAACTATACAGTCCAAAGGATTTTTTTTTTTTTTTTTTTTATGGAGTGTAAAGCTTGTACATTGTGTAGACACCACACATTTGTCAGTGGAGGCATGCATGTGGCTGTGATGATGAACAGTTTTCAGAGAAGCTTCCAGATCAAGACAGACTAGGAAGAAAGTCCTGGCAATCTACTTCTGAAAATTAACCAATGAAAACTATATGGATCACAACAGTTCAATCCAGAGTCCATCATGGGGATGGCACAGGACTGTGCAGTATTTTGTTCTTTTGTGCATGGGGTCACCATGCGTCAGGGCCATCTCTGGCAACTAACAGCAACAAAAACTTATGCAACTTGAGACTCCTGGTTTTTTTTTTTTAGAAATTACAGGTATGAAATAGTTTAAAAGCATATATTTTTTGTAAGAAAAAATTTTTTTTAAATCTAAGAAATATTACAAATATCACAAATTTAGATATTTAACATACTGTTTCTATTAATGAACTGCCCAAGACAGTTCTATAATACTTTTTTTCTTGTAAATTTTCTGGCTTTGTATTCTTGGATCAGCTCTTCATGTGACAATGCTTTTGTACACTTATTTTCTGTAGAGTCTAGAACAATAATCCAGTCTTTTCTCTAGTAATTATTGATCAAATGTGTTTTTCGTCTGTTTGTTTTTGACAGAATGCTTAAAATATGTAATCTTACTGCTACAGTGTTGTACCATACAAATAAATTACAATTAATGATTTTGTGCATTTTTTACCAAAAATGGGGGGAAATGTATAGGCAGTATATAATCTGCTTCTTTTTTGAGCATGTTCCTGACAGAAGGCACCCCTTTAACTCACTGCCAATGAGAATTCAATCCTTTATTTACAGTTTTACATGTTCATGACAAGAAGAATTTCACAGACTAACTTTTGGGTCTGCATATTTAAACCTTGCTGCTTCTCCAGTAAGGAGCTCTGATGGTGCAGTGTTTAAAGCATTGAACTGCTAACTAAAATGTCTGAGGTTTTAATCCACCAGCTGCACTATGGGAGAAAGATGAGGCAGTCTGCTTCTGTAAAGATTACAACCTAGGAAATACTATGAGGTAGCTCTACTCTGTCCTATAGGGTCACTATAAGTTGGAATCAACTCAATGGCAGTGGGTTTTTTGTTTGCTTTGTTTCTCCAGCACTAACAAATTTAGGACAGCTTAGGACACATTTACATTTTTATAGATCAAATAGCCTTTGTCCCTGCCTCTTTGTGTCACAACACAAGTAAGGGTAAATAGGCATGAATAGTGCAAACAGTAGATGTTTGAGGTATTCTTTCTAACAAGGAGGAAAATGACTGCAAACAAATGAATATATCCCACCAAATCCAAACGAAATGCATCTTCAAGTCAACCTCCTCTTTTGCCCAGGGTTTCTCAACCATGGCATTTTGGACATTTTTGGCTGGGTAATTCTTTGTTGTGGTGTCTGTCCTGTGCTTTGTGGGATGATTAGTGACATCCCTGGATTTGACTCATTGGATGACAATTGCTACCTTCTCCCTCTACAACTTCCCAGGTATGACAATCAAAAAGGTCTTCAAACATTGCCAAATGTCTCCAGGGGGTAAAATTGCTCCCATTTGAGACCATGGTCATGGGGAACATCAAGCATAACACATACTACACAAAAACACTGTTCTATGTCCTACTTTGGTGAGTAGCAACTGGGTCCTTAGAAGCTTCAAGTGGCCATTTAGATACAAATGGTCTTTTTTCATCTGGATCAAAGGAGTAGAAAATTCAATGGCCTAATGGACCATGCAAACTTCAACCTACATGATCCTGAAACCTGAAGAACTAGATGGTGCCCGACTACCACTGTCAACCACTTGGAAAGGGATCCAAATAGGAGATCCTGAATAGAGTGTGAGAAAATTGTGGAACAAAACTCAATATCATAAAAAAGTCCAGGCTTACTGGTCTGATAGAGATTGGTGAAACCCTCAAGATTATGGTCATTAGCCACCCTTCAGGCCAGGAATTGAACTCACTCCTGTGTCTTCTAGCCAAATAATAGACAGGCATAAAAGGTGAATATTTACACCAGGTAGGCACAGTCTTTAGAACAATCAATCATGGGAAATAAGAAGGACAGTATTTGCACAGGGAGATAGCTCAGAGGGTAGGAATGCATAATAAAGGAGGACATAGGGAAAAGATAACCATAGGGAGGAAGTGGGAAGAGAGCTGTTGCATTGTGGGGATTGTTATAAATGTCATGAAATAAAATGTGTGTGAACTGCTGTATGGAAAATGATTTTACTCTGTAAACTTCCATCCAAATCACAGTAAAAAATTAAATAATAGTAAAAAAATTTCTCCCATTTGAGAACCATTGCTTTAGCCAGATCCCCAAAATGCCCACAGCCTCTGTAATACCATCAGACAAGAGAGAACTGTGACAAAGCAGAAGTTGCCATGGAATGAGACAGAAATCTATCCCAATTGCAATTAAAATATTTTACTTTTGCAAATTTTACCAACAATAAATGTAAACACATTCTTGGGTGTATTCTCGGGCCTTGTCAAGGGCCTGCACAAACAAGGGACCCATTAGCTTCAGAGTAAATTTGCCCCTGGGCAGAAAAAATTGTCAAAGCAATGCCAATGGTGTGACATTTGTGGTCAATGCCATGGTCCGGGACTGGGTTATTCTTGCCTTGAAAGAGACAGATTTTCAGGCAAATTCAGTGTTTTTGAATGAGTCATAAACAGGACTGAATCTCTCATGGATCAACCCTTTGAAACAAACAAACAAACAAACAAAACAATGAAATGGCCCAGATATTGAGTAATCCTCTTGGCTCAATATGAAAGTATGAAATCCCCAAACTTCTTGGGATTGGCTAACAGTGCAAAGTTCTCCCAAGATTAAGAGTTGTAAAGCATGATATACTAAGCTTTCACCCATCAGCATGGGTTTGTATTTAAAAAAACACTTCGTGTGTTAAATTCTTCATACCACACAATACTAGTACTACCACTCTGATAGCCTATCAATTTCAATTTATTGTCTGAAAATCTTTCCTCTAAACCATCACTTTCCTTCCATTTGGGTGGCTCTAGGTTTCCAGAGTTGTGAATAAGCATCCAGTAACATCTTTAATCTCTGATTCATCTTGTCCACTGGATGGGGGAGGTTATTCATGTACCTCAGCATATGCTATTCTTATTCCTAAAAAACAACCCCGACACTTCTCCATCTATATGTCCCTCATCCTCAAAATCTGGGTTAAAAAATCAGGTACCCCAGAATGTCTCTTATGATTAAGTTTACCAGATCCAAAATATTTCTTTAATCTAATACATAAATGGTTCAGTCAGAAAAATTTATCAAGTGTTTACTATATACTGGGTCTTGGGGATAAATCTTTTGTCAGAAAACAAAAACAAAAACTAAACAAACAAAAGCCTGACAAATTTCCCTGTCCTCATGGGCTTTGTATTCTAGTTGATTGATATTGTATTAACGAAGGTGAACTTATAAGCATGTTTTATAGTCCCTTAAAGGTTTTTGTATGATGTTCTTGATGTTATTCCGTAACTTGTCTGGTCTTCTGTGATTGGTGTTCAGTGCATCAAATCTATTCTTCAGATGCTGTCTAAAATCTGGTGGTATATAAAGCTGGCGGTACAAACCCCCCAGCCACTCCTCAGAAGGGAGGTTGGGCAATATACTTCCATAGTGATACCGCCTCGGAAACCCAAGGAGGGGTCGCTATGAGTTGGATCCGACAGGATGGCAGTGAGTTTGTTTTTTTGTATATAATCAAAGTAGTATTTTGGCTCTTATGGACTTGTTTTAATTTTCTTTCGCTTCAACTTTAAGGAGCGACTTATAGTCCATTCCACAGTCATCTCCTGGCCTTGGTTTTTCATTATTTTTATTTTACTGTGATTTGGCTAAAAGTTTACAGAGCAATTCATTTTTCATACAGCAGTTCACACACATTTTGTTTCATGACATTTATTGCAATCCCCACAATGTAACAGCTCTCTTCCCACTTCCTCCCTATGGTTACCTTTTTCCTGTATCCTTCTTTCCTATGCATTCCTATCCTCTGAGCTATGTCCTAGTGAAAATATGGCCCTTCTCATCTCCCATGGTTGACTGTTCCAAGGAGTATAACTATGTGGTGTAAATGTTCACTTTATATGCCTGTCTACTGTTTGGCTGGAAACCACCAGAGTGGGTTCAATTCCAGGCCTGAAGGGTGACTAGGGTCCATAATCACCGGTCTTTGTTGTTGTTAGGTGCTGTTGAGTCATTTCCAACTCATAGCAACCCCATATACAGCAGAAGGAAACACTGCCCGATCCCGCACCAGCTCCATGATCCCTGATATACTTGAGCCCATCATCGCAGCCACTGTGTCAATGCATCTTGTGGAAGGCCTTCCCTTCTTTCGTCGACCCTCCACCTTACCAAGCATGATATCCTTCTCCAGGGAATGGTCCCTTCTGACAACATGACCAAAGTAGGTGAGACAAAGTCTGGCCATTCTCTCTTCCA
>NW_006921799.1:3771301-3772585 GCF_000298275.1 Orycteropus afer afer | reverse complement strand
CCATCTGACAACAGCTATGATATCCCTTGTTCCATGTCCTCTTCTGAATCCAGCTTGCACCTCTGGAAGTTCTCTGTCAATATACTGCTGCAAACGTTTTTGAATTATCTTCAGTAAGATCTTACGTGCATGTGATATTAATGATATTGCTCTATAATTTCCACATTCTGTGGGATCCCCTTTCTTTGGAATGGGTACAAATATGGATTTTTATTCCAGTCAATTGGCCAGGTGGCTGTCTTCAAAATCTCTTGGCATAACCGAGTGAGTACCTCCAATGGGGCATCCGTTTGTTGAAATGCCTC
This sequence comes from Orycteropus afer afer, assembly GCF_000298275.1. Taxonomy (NCBI): domain Eukaryota; kingdom Metazoa; phylum Chordata; class Mammalia; order Tubulidentata; family Orycteropodidae; genus Orycteropus; species Orycteropus afer. Next base: position 3,772,280 of record NW_006921799.1, on the reverse strand, counting down.
AATGGGTATTTCGTCAATTCTTTCGTTGCAGCTTCGACTTCCTCCTTCAATACCATTGGTTCTAGATCATATACAACCTCCTAAAATGGATGAAGATTGACCAGTTCTTTTTGGCAGTGACTCTGTGTATTCCTGCCATGTTCTCTTGAGGTTTCCTGCATCATTCAGTATTTTGCCCATGGAATCTCTCAATATTGCAACTCAAGGCTTAAATTTTTTCTTCAACTCTTTCCACTTGAGAAATGCTGAGCGTGTTCTTCCCTTTTGGTTTTCAGACTCCAGGTCTTTGCTCATTTCATTATAGTAATTGGCTTTGTCTGCTCGAGCTGCTTTTTGAAATCTTCTGTTCAGCTCTTTTATCTTGTCATTTCTTCCATTTGCTTTAGCTGCTCTCTGCTGAAGGGCAAGTTTGAGTCTCTTCTGTCATCCATTTTGGTCTTCTTTTCTCATCTTTTTAGTGATCTCTTGCTTTCCTCATGGATAATGTTCTTGATATCCTCTCACAATTTTTCTGGTTTTCAATGCATCAAATCTATTCTTTACATTATCTCTAAATTCAGGAGGGATATATTCCAGATAATATTTTGGCTCTCTTGGAACCTGTTTTAATTATCTTTAACTACAAGTTGAACTTGCATATGAGCAGTTGATGGTCTGTTCCACAATCAGCTTCTGGCCTGGTTTTGGCTGAGCAGCCAATATTAATTGGGCAATATAAAGATATTGAGCTTTTCCACTGCCTCTTGCCACAGATGTAGTCAGTCTGATTCCTGTGTGTTCCATCTGGTGAAGTCCACGTGTAGAGCCAACATTTGTGTTGTTGAAAAAAGTGTTTGCAATGCATAAGTCATTGGTCTTGCAAAATTCTACCATGTGAGTTTGAGCATTATTTCTGTCACCAAGGCCAAATTTTTCAACTACTGGTGATTCTTCTTTGTTTCCAACTTTTGCATTCCAGTCACCAGTGATAATCAACACA
>NW_006921799.1:3764761-3770951 GCF_000298275.1 Orycteropus afer afer | reverse complement strand
TTGACAACTTCCAATTTTCCTAGATTCATACTTCGTACATTCCATGTTCCGATGATTAATGGATGTCTGCAGCTGTTTCTCTTCAATTTGAGTGGTGCCATATCAGCAAATGGAGGTCTCAAAAGCTTTACCTTATCCATATGAGTAAGGCTGGGTTTACTCAGATGATACAGTTCTTTCCCAGTCCTATTTTGAGACCCTTCTAACCTAACTGAACTATTCATAAAGTTGCACAGTAATGTATCAGACAGTGTTTCTTTGCTATTTGTAAGGTTTTTCCTGGCCAATTCTTTGAGAAGTGGATGGCCTCTTCCTTCTTCCTAGTCTGTCTCAGTCTGTAAGCTGTGCTGATACCTATGCACCATGTGCATCCCACTGGGTTTGAAACACCAGTGGCTCAGCCTCAAAACTCACATCAAGACGTCACCATGGTAGGACAAACTGACAGACAAGTTTGTGTCCCTGTTGGAAACCTCTCCTACCACATTTACCAGTCTCTATCAGACCAGTAATCTTGATCTTTTTTATGTTTTTGAGTTTTGTTCCACAGTTTTCTCCTCCTCTATCCAGGATCTCCTATTTTAATCCCTTTCCAAGTGGTTGACAGTGGTAGTCAGGCACCATCTAATTCTGGTCTCAGAGTCATGTAGGCTGAGGTTTGCATGGTCCACTAGTCTCTTGGACTAATTGTTTCTATGTGTGTTTGTTTTTCTTCATTCTTATTTGCTCCAGTTGAAGAGAGACCAATTTTTGCATCTTAGATGGCTGCTTGTAAGCTTTTAAGACCCCAGTCATTGCTCACCAAAGTGGGATGTAGAAAAATGTTTTTGTGTAGCATATTATGTCCTTCCTTTGTTTTGACTGATGATATTGAGCTTCTTCATTGTCTTTCTACAGATGTAGTCTATCTGATTCCTGTGTATCACGTCTGGTGAGGTCCACGTGTAAAGCTACTGCTGATGTTGTTGAAAAAAAGTACTTGCAATGAATAAGTCATTGGTCTTGCATAATTCTATCATGTGGTCACCTGCATCATTTCTATCACCAAGGGCATATTTTCCAACTTCTGATGCTTCTTCTTTGTTTCCAACTTATGCATTCCAATTACCAGTAATTATCAATGCATCTTGATTGCATGTTTGGCCAATCTCAGACTGCAGATCTTGGTAAAAATCTTCAAGTTCTTCATCTTTGGCTTTAGTGGTAAATTTGAGTAATGGTCTTCTTTGTAGGTGTATGGATATCATTCTATCAATCCCAGTACTGTACTTCAGGACAGGTCTTGAAACATTCTTTTTGGTGATGAATATGACACTATTCCTCTTCAATTTGTCATTCCTGGCATAGTAGACCATACAATTGTCAGATTCAAAATGGCCAATACAATTTCATTTCAGCTCACTAATGCCTAGGATATAGATCCTTATACATTCTGTTTCATTTTTGACAATTTGCAATTTACCTAGATTCATACTTCATGCATTCCATGTTCTGATTATTAATGAGTGTTTGCACCTGTTTCTTCCCCTTTTGGACCATGTCCCTTCAGCAAATGAAGGTCTTGAAAGCTTTACTCTATCTACATCATTAAGTTTGACTCTACTTTGAGGAGGTAGCTCTTCCACAATAGTATTTTGAGTACCTTCTAACCTGAAGGGGTTCTTCTACTGGCACTATACCTGGCAATGTTTCACAGCTCTCTCAAAAGTTTTCCCATAATATATCAGGCAGTGTTTCACTGCTATTCATAAAGTTTTCACTGGCCAGTATTTTCAGAAGTGGATGGTTCCATCCTTCTTCTCAGATTGTCTGAGTCTTGAAGAAAGCAAATTGTCATTAAAAAGACAGGAAAGGAAGAAAAGACCAAAATGAATATCAGAAGTGACTCCATAACTTGCTCTTGAACATAGAGTAGCTAAAGGTAATGGAAGAAATGATGAAATAAAAGAGTTAAACAGAAGATTTCAAAGGGCAACTAGAGAAGACAAAGTAAAGTATTATAATGAAATGTGCAAAGACCTGGAGTTAGAAAATCAGAAAGGAAGAACACCCCTAGCATTTCTCAAGCTGAAAGAACAAAAGGAAAAATTCAAGACTTGAGTGGCAATATTGAAGGATTCTAGCATCAAAAAAAAAAAAAAAAAGGAAAGAATACACAGAATCACTGTACTAAAAAGAAATGATCAACTTTCAGCAATTTCAGGAGACAGCATATGCTCAAGTACCAATGGTATTGAAGGAAGACATTCATGCTGCACTGAAGAAATTAGTGAAAAACAAAGCTCCAGGTATTAACAGAATATCCATTAAGATGTTTCAGCAAATGGATGCAGCAATGGAAATACTCATTTATGCTAAAAAATTGGAAGACAGCTACCTGGCCAACTGACTGGAAGAGATCCATATTTCTGCCCCTTTCAAAGAAATGTGAATATTATGAAACAATACCATTAATATCACACACAAACAAAATTCTGCTGAAGATAATTCAAAAGCTGTTGCAGCAGCATATTGACAGGGAACTTTCCGAAATTCAAGCTGGATTCAGAAGAGGACATGAAACAAGGGATATCATTGCTGATGTCAGATGGATCTTGGCTGAAACCAAAGAATACCAGAAGGAAGTTTACCTGTGTTTTATTGACTATGCAAAGGCATTTGACTGTAGGGATCATAACAAATTATGGATAACTTTGTGAAGAATGGTAATTCCAGAGCACTTAATTATACTCATGAGAACCTGTACATAGACGAATAGGCTGTCATTTGGACAGAACAAGAGCATACTGCATGGTTTTAAATTCAGGAAGGGTGTGTGTCAGGGTTGCATCCTTTCACCCAACTTGTTCAATCTGTATGCGGAGCTGGACTATATAAAGTCCATGGCATCAGGATTGGAGGAAGACTCATTAATAATCCGTGATATGCAGATGACACAACCTTGCTTGATGAAAGTGAAGAAGACTTGAAGCGTTTACTGATGAAAATCAAAGACTACAGTCTTCAGTATGGATTATACCTCAACATAAAGAAAAAGAAAATTGGTCCAGAATAACAAATGGACCAATAAACAACATCATGAAAAATGGAGAAAAGATTAGTTGTCAGGGATTTTATTTTACTTGGATCTACAATCAGTACCCATGGAAGCAGCAGTCAAGAAATCAGACATCATATTGCACTAGGCAAATCTGCTGCAAGTGACCTCTTTAAAGTTTAAGAAACAAAGATATAACTTTGAAGACTAAAGTGTGCCCAACCCAAGCCATGGTATTTTTAATTGCCTCATATGCATATTAAAACTGGACAATGAATATGGAAGACTGAAGAGTTGATGCCATTGAATTGTAATGGCAAAGAGAAGTGAAAATACCATGGACTGCCAGAACGAACAAATCTGTTCTGGAAGAAATGCAGCAGGAATTCTCCTTGGAAGCAAGAATAGCCAGAATTCCTCTCACCTACTTTGGTCATGTTGTCAGAAGAGACCATTCCCTGGAGAAGTATATCAAGCTTGGTAAGGTAGAGGGTCAGCGAAAAAGAGGAAGACCTTCAATGAGATGAATTGACACAGTGGCTGCAATGATGGTGAACAGCAAAGATTCTGAAGCTGGCACAGGACTGGGCAGTGTTTCATTCTCTTGTTCATAAGTTCACTGTGACTCAGAGCTGGCTCAACAGCACCTAACAATAACAACAACAACAACAACAAATGCTTTGTATTCTGAGTCGCACAATAATTTATTGTTTGGAGGACAAAGATTTCCCTCTATAACTTCTGAATATAGCAAGTATTGACTGATGAGTCAGTCCTTAGCAAGTTTAGATACATTTTCTTCCCTATTTTAGTCAGCCTCCCTTTAAGACAATTCTTATTTTTTCCTTGAGATGGAGTCTTTCTTTGCTCAAGAGGTTTTCATTCTCAAAGATCATACCATTACTAAGGAATTTTAAGTGTTCTGTGTGCATACTATTTGAAGAGACACATGTTCATTTCCATAATGCACCTGTTCCTGTGGTGGTCTTACTCTACTCAACTCAGTCAAGAACATTACCTAAAGAATATCTCTCTCTCCTGCTTCTTCAGAATAGAAAAAATAGCTTGCATATCCTAAGAGTTTATCAAGGACTTCCAATTTGTTTTAAGCATTTTTATGTACATTGTTTCATTTCATTCACACAACAGCCTGTGAGGTAGGCAGAAGAGAATGTTGAGATGTGGAGAGCTAAAGACACTTGACCAGGTCCACAGAGTTAGGAAATAAGTGAGGGGAGAAGATTCAAGCCCAGGCAATCTCACTGCAGGGCTTGAATGTCACTGTGATTTGTAACGATTTCTGTATGAGTTAGGCCCGTATAAATTTATATAGATTATGGCCGTTGGGCTAAAAAAACCTTGATAACTTCTCTATTAGCATCTAACAAGCAACAGCCCCTCCCTGCATATCTTAAGCACAATGGCAGTTCCATGATGACATATGATAGAGAATGACCTGTCATAGATTTCTAAAACTAGAAGTAATCTATTAAATCTTCTACATAACATATATACATGCACACACATCTGTATATCCATACATATCTACACATGTATTTATAAAGGAATTTCAGGAGTGTCAAAAGACACACTTGACTAGGTATCAATAACATTCTTTGAAAGTAGGCAGAATCTTCATAAGAGGGTAATGAGACATGTAAAGGTTGCTTCCAATTTTATATGCTAGGTGTCTTTTGGAGCATTGTGTGTGTGTACTCCCATAAGATTATTATTATTTTTTTCCTTGTTACTTGTGGTACCGTCCTCACAAACCTATGATTCACAATAGGAATGTAGCTTGGAACTTCTGCTATGTAAGCAGCTGCAGATACTTCAAATACCATTGTACATGTGATCCAGGACTTGCTATAAATTTGCCCCTAAAAATAAAGGAACAAGTGACTGAGCAGCAATAGGAATTAATCACTGCAGTGCGTGAATGGAATGTGCTAGCCTCCACCTCAAAATCTTTTTATAAAAAGATTGATATAATTAAAACCCAAAAGAAACTCTTCAGCAAATGTGCTACAAAATTTTTGAAAAAGGATTTTTTTCTTAAAAAAAGAGACATGTAGCAAAAAAAAAAAAAAAAAGGAAAGTACTTATACACCTTCTATAGCATTAGAAATAAGATTATATTATTGTAACACTAAAGAATTTGTTAAACTAAGGAGTTTAGATTGGATTCAGTCTTGGTACACTGGGATTTTTTGAAGGCTAAAGGGATAATTGAGACTCTCAACTAATCTGTTTGCCGCGAAGGCAAATAACTTCACAGTTAAATTTTCTATCACAATTTGTAGGAAAGATTATCTTGGTAATTCAGAAATGTGAATAACCACTTGAAAATTCCAGAAATCTCAGGCTTTCAAAATTAGATGTAAATTATTGGATCATTTAAAAAGCAAAAATCAACCAACCAACCCACCAAAGAATATGACTTTTTGAATTCTACCTTTTCCCTATGACTAGAAGCTCTGGTGGCACAGTAGTTAAAGCTTTCGGCTGCTCACCAAAAGATCAGTAGTTTGAACCCACCAGCTATTTCAAGGGAGTAAGAGGAGACAGCCTGCTTCCATAAGGATTTATGGCCTTGGAAGTTTTGTGGGGCAGCTCTACTCTGTCTTTAAGGGTCACTATGAGTTAGAAAGGAGCTCTGGTAGCGTAGTGCCTAAGGCACTTGACTGCTAACCAGAACACTCCTCAGAAGGAAGGTTGGGCAATCTACTTCCACAGTGATACTGCCTCAGAAACCCAAAGAGGGATCAACACGAGTTGGATCCGACTTGATGGCACAAAACAATAACAACAACAACAACATGAGTTAAAATCATCTCTATCTATGGCAGTGGGTTTTGTTTTAGGATGTAACACACTGAGTATTCACATCTAGCAATTCCTCCCTACTCTGCTCATGTTCCACTTACCCCTACCATTCTGTCAAATAAATAAATAAACAAAGGAGAAGGAGAAGGAAGGAAGGAAGGAAAAGAGAGAGGGAGGGAGAGAGAAAGACTGAGAAGAAAGAAAGCTAGGTAGAAAAAAAAAAAAAAAAAAAAAAGCTAGGTAGAAAAAAAAAAAAAAAAAAGAATGAAAAGAGTAAAACTAACCAGACATTCTAGAAACATCTTTAAAATGATGGCTCAGAAAGAC
>NW_006921799.1:3729558-3764661 GCF_000298275.1 Orycteropus afer afer | reverse complement strand
ACTGAGAAGAAAGAAAGCTAGGTAGAAAAAAAAAAAAAAAAAAGAATGAAAAGAGTAAAACTAACCAGACATTCTAGAAACATCTTTAAAATGATGGCTCAGAAAGACCTCTCGGATTCCAAGTATACCACAGGTAACAAAATGTTTGGGCTATTTGAAAGAGTATTTCATTGAAGATCAATTTTTGGCTTGAGGAAATTAGAAGAGATTTCTTAAACCCACTTGAATTACTGAAGATGAAAGGTTAAAAGCAATAAAGACCAAAAACTACATTAGCAACTGAACAGTAAATACCATCAACAGAGACACAGTAGAATTAGCAAAACAAATATTAAATGAAGAGAGGAAAAAAGAATTCATTTCAGAAGCCAAAAAAATTTCCTTTTCTTTGTATTCCAAAATTGATTTTGTAGTTTTAGATGGAAGTACTAATGGATAATTTCTATTTAATGGTTTCTAAACAAGTGCACAAAATCACTCTCAGCTCTAAAGGGGTAGGAAATCAATCCAGGTATTTGTCCCAGGACAGCTGTGCCGCTGTTCTACATTGTGTTACAAATGCTGGGTATTTTACAAGGAAAGGTAATGTGTTGGGATCTGTAGCTCTCTTAATCTTATATGAATTAGATTTAAAACCACACACTATAACCCCAGTTTCTGTGCCATTCTTTAATTTCTGGAATACCTGTGCTGCAAAAGAGAAACACTATGGTATTGAGAAGTCCAGATGGTTAAATATTGTTAATCTGAGACTAAGAGGACCTTTCCAGGTAGCTGACTAATCTTAAAAAATTAACCGTTATTTTTAGAAATAATAATGCAGTTTTTTGCCTTCTTAAAAAAGGAGCTCTTGTGGTATAGTGGATACGGCATTTGGCTGTTAATCAGGTCAGTAGTGCAAACCCACCAGCCACTCCATAGAAAAAGAATGGGGAAATATACTTCTGTAAATAGTGGCTAAGACACTTGCCTGCTAACCAGATGGCTGGTGGTTCAAACCCACCAGCTACTCCTCAGAAGGAAGGTTGGGCAATCCTACTTCCGTAGTGATACTGCCTCGGAAACCCAAGGAGGGGTCGCTATGAGTCGGGTTTGACTCAACGGCACCTGACAACAACAACAACAAAGATTTATAGCCTTGGAAACCCAATGGGGTCTTTATGTGTCGGAATCAACTCGATGGCAGGTGTTTTTTGTATTTTTTTCCCCCTGAGTTTTGCCTTCTTAAAGTGGAGATTATATATAATTCAATCTCTTTTTGATGATTTAAAAATTCAGGGTTATCATTGCAAACACTGTTTATTACTGTTATAATAACATGTTACTCTCAGGAGCTGAAATGTGTTTTGCCTAATATTAAAAAAACAAAAACCAAACTCACTGCCATCGAGTTGTTTCTGACTCATAGCGACCCCTCCTTGGGTTTCCAAAGTGGTATCACTACAGAAGTAGATCACCCAGTCTTCCTTCCGAGGAGTGGCTGGTGGGTTTGAATTGCCAGCCTTCTGGGTAGCAGTCAAATGCCTTAGGCACTATGCCATCAGAGCTCCTGCTTTATATTTAAAAAAACAACAACAACAACAACAACCAAACTCACTGCCATCGAATCAGATCCTAGTCATAGCAACCCCTCCTTGGGTTTCAGAGGCTGTATCTCTACAGAAGTAGATTGCCCAATCTTTCTTCCAGGGAGTGGCTGGTGGTTTGAACTGCCACCCTCCTGATTAGCAGTCAAATACTTTAGGCACTACGCAACTTACATTAAAGACCCCTAAAAAGAAACCAAGAAGGAGTTCTGGTGGTGCTGTGCTTAAAGCATTGGTTGGTGGTCAAAACCCACCAGCTACTCTGCCGGAGAAAGATGAGGCAGTCTGCTTCTGTAACAATTTACAGCTTTAAAGAAGGAGTAAAACTGTCTGTATTTGCAGATGATATGATCCTGCACATAGAAAATCTTAGAGACTCAATAAGAAAATTATTGGAATGAATAGAAGGCTGCAACAAAGTGGCTTGGTACTAGATTAATGTAAGAAATCAGTAGGATTCTTCACACTAACAAAGACAACTCTGAAAAAGAAATCAGGAAAATGGTATTATTTTTAGTACAAACAAAAACGCAACTATTGCTGTGAAGTAAGACCCAACTCATAGCGACTCCTCCTTTGGTTTCCGATGCAGTATCACTACAGAAGTAGATTGCCCAACCTTCCTTCCAAGGAGTGGTTGGTGGGTTGAACTACTAGCCTTCTGGTTAGCAGTCAAATGCCTTAGGCATTATTCCACAATATCTACCCAAATTATGAAGCATTTAGAAATAAATTTCACCAAGGGCACAAAAGACTTATACAAAGTCATTTATAAAACACTACTACAAGAAAACAAAAGAGACCTACATAAACAGATGAATATACCATGATCATTGATAGGAAGACTAAACATAGTAAAAATGACAACACTACCCAAAGCAATCTACAGATATAATGGAGTCCTGATCCAGATGCCACATCATTCTTTAAAGAGATAGGAAGGCTAATTACTAACTTGAATGGGAAAGGAAAGAGACTCAGATAAGCAAAACACTACTAAAGAAGAAAAAAGTACATGACCTCAATCTCCCTGACCTAAAAACCTACTGTATAGCCACAGTAGTCAAAACAACCTGGTACAATGACAGACACATAGACTAATGGAATGGAACTGAGAACCCAGAAGCAAATTCATCAACCTATGGTCAATTGATGTTTGGCAAAGATCAATCTTCTTTTCTCTTTCCCATTAAATAGGAAAGAGATAGTCTCTCTAACAAATGGTGTTGGCAAAACTGGAATCCATTTGTCTAAAAATGTAACAGGATCCATATCTCACACCATTATACAGAACTAACTCAAGATGGATCGAAGACCTAAATGTAAAACCCCGAACCATAAAGATTGTAAAAGAAAAAATTGGGGCAAATTTAGGGGCCCAAATACTTGGCATAAGTACACTATCAAACATAATTAAAAACACACAAAAAAGAGAAGACAAACAACTTGACTGGGAGCTCTTAAAAATTAAACATTTATGTGCATCAGAAGACTTTGTCAAAGGGTAAAGAGAGAACATATAGGCAGGGAAAAAAATTTGGAATGACACAGTGGACAAGGGACTAATGACCAAAATTTATAGAAAACTTCATCACCTCAATAACAACAACAAAAAAGATAATCTAATTAAAAATGGCCTGAGGACATGAACAGACACTTCATCAAAGACATTCAGGCAGCCAACAAACACATGAAGAAATGATTGTGACCATTAGCTATTAAAGAGATGCCAATCAGAACAAAAATGAGATATAATCTCACGCCAGCATTAATAGCAAAGTTAAAAAAAAAAAAAAAAGAAAGAAAACAACAAAAGCTAGCAAAGGTATGGAGAGACTGGAATACTCATACATTCCTGGTGAGATTGTAAAATGGTAATCGATATGATATTTCCTTGAGAAACTGGATTTAGAAATACCATTTGATCTGGCAATCCCATGACTAGGTATATATCCTAGAGAAATAAGGACCGTGATATGAGCAGAGATGTGCACACCCATGTCATTGCAGCATTATTTACGGTAGCAAAAAGATGGAAACAACCTAAGTGCCTATCAATGGATAAACAAACTATGGAATATACACACAGTGGAATATTATGCAACATTAAAGAATAATTATGAATATGCAAAACAACTTACAATATGATTGAAACTAGAGGACATTATGCTGAGTGAAATTAGTAAATCACAAAAAGACAATTATTGTATGAGATCACTACCGTAAATAGTTAAGAAAAGCTTTACACATAGAAAGAATTGTTCTTTGAGGGTTGTCAGGAATGGGTTACCAGGAAGGAAGGGAAAATCACTAACTAGAGAGTAGATGCATATTAACGTGGGTGAAGGGAAAGGCAGTATACAAAAAGGGGAGCTCAGCATAATATGATCAAGGCAATGGAAGACCCAAGGAGCATAAGAGTTAAAAGCAACAATGGTGATGACTATTACATACATGATTCTGCAATAATAGTCACTGACTGACTGACTCACTCACTCACTCACTGCCATCGAGTTGATTCTGACTCATAGTGATCCCCATTGGGTTTTCGAGGTGATAAATCTTCATGGAAGCAGATTTTTCCATCTTCCTTCCTCAGATACTCTGGTGGATTTGAACTGCCAACCTTCTGGTTATCAGCCAAATGCCTTAGGCACTATGCCACAAGAGTCATAATAGTAATAACAATAATTTATGAGTGGACACATATAGATAGTGCTCAATCTGAACCAAAGTGGGAAGGTGAATGAAACTACACCCGTGAATACATACAGGTTTGACAGAAGCTATCTCTAGCTATGTATTGGTGGTATCTAAGGCATCTGACTGCTAACCAAGAGGCTGGCAGTTCAAATCCACCAGCCACTCCTCAGAAGGAAGATTGGGCAATCTACTTCCACAGTGAACTGCCTTGTTAACCCAAGGAGGGGTAGCTATGAGTCAGATTTGACTCAATGGCAGTGAGTTTTTTTTTTTTTTTCCTTTTGCTTTGCAAATATATCCATGAATGTACTAGAGCATACAGGGGACAAAGTTATGAAAACATTTTTGTCATAACCAAAAACCTTGAGGGAATGAGTCCCTGGGCATGGAGGCTCAGGACCATAGTGTTGGGGAACACTAAAGTCAATCGGCATTGTTCACAAATACAATGTTCTACATGCTATTTTGGTGAGTACTGACTGTATCTTAAAAGCTTGTGAGTGGCCATCTAAGGAGCAACTATTGGTCTCTTCCCATCTGGAACAAAGAAGAGTAAAGAAAATCAAAGATGCAGGAAACAATAGATGCAGGAAACAATCCAAAGGACTAATGAAACTTGTGAACCTCAGCCTCCAAGGCCTTGAGACCAGAGGACTAGATAATGCCTGGCTACCAGTCTGGTGGTGTAGGGCCTGAGGCATTTGGCTGCTAACCAGAAGGTTGGTGGCTCAAACCCACTGGCCACCCCATGTAAGGAAGACTGGGCAATCTACTTCTGTAAAGATTTACTGTCGTGGAAACCCACAGTGGGTCACCATGAGTTGGAATCGACTCAATGGCAGTAAGATAGTGTTTTTGGTTTTACCACTGCTGACTGCTCTGAAACAGATCACAATAAGAGGTCCCAGATAGAGTGATGGAAAATGTGAAACAAAAGTGAAAATCATGAAGCAGACCAGGCTTATTGGTCTGATGAAGACTGGTGGAACTCTTGAGACTATGGCCTTTAGACACCCTTCAAGCTAGGAACTAAATTTAACCCTCATGACTCAATTGTCAACCAAATGATAGATAAGATTATAAGGTATACAGTAATATCAGTAGAGTATGTACTCATTAGAACAATTAAACATATGAGTTCAAGAGGAGAACATTTACCCGGAACCGCTCCTTGTAAGGAAGACTGGGCAATCTACATCCACAGAGATACTGTCTTGGAAACCCAAGGAGGGGTCACTATGAGTTGGATTTGACTCGATGGCAGTGAGTTTGGTTTTTTTGGTTTTGGCTTAGAGCTAGGAAGGTGGGAAGGGATGGAAGGAAGAAGAAAAGGAAGGAATGGTCTTAGAGAGGAAGTAGGAAGAATGCTGTTATAATGTGGGAATTGCAGGAAATGTCACAAAAGAGAATGTTTATGGATTGATGAATGGAAAACCAATTGCTCTGTAAGCTTTCACCCAAATCTCTCTCTCTCTCTTTCTCTCTCTCTCACACACAAGATTTACAGCCTTGGGAAACCAGTGGGGCAGTTCTAATCTGTCCTTCAGGGTCACTATGAGTTAGAGTCAACTTGATGGGAGCGGGTTTGGGTTGGTTTTCTTCTTAAAACCAAACAAAACCAGTTTCAGTTAAGTCAATCTCACCTCATATGACCCCACATGTGTCAGAGTAAAACTGTGCTCCATTGAGTGTTTAGTGGCTGATTTTCAGAAGTAGATTGCCATGCCTTTCTTCCTAGTTGTCTCTTGGTGGACTCAAACCTGCAATCTTTCTGTTAGCAACCAAGTATGTTAATAATTTGTACCACCCAATCACACCTAAAGATACCTAGGCTTTTTTTCTGTCTGTCTGTCTGTCTATCTATCTATTTATCTATCTACCTATCTATATTTTTAACCATTCTTCTAGCTTTAAAAGGTAGAAATATAATTTCGTTTTCTTCTTGGTGCTGTATTACTTCTTATTCTTATTGCTTCTTACTTCTGGATGTGATAGGTATATCTAGTTTCTAATCAAGGAGTCCTGGTGGTGCAATAGTTTTTCACTTGGCTGCTAGCCAAAAGGTTGGTGATTCAAACTCATCCAGCAGCTCCATGGGAGAGATACCTTGTGATTTATTTCCAGAAGCCTGAACCACCCTATACATATTTCTGCTCTGTTACATGGGGTCTTTATGAGTCAGAATCAACTCGATGACACCCAACAATAACAAAAGTTTCTAGTTCTCTGTTTTAGTAATAATAATGTTTGGGATGAACACCTGAGACTAACGCTATATCTCTTACAAATGCGTGGACTCTGTGCACAGCTTATTGCTTCTCAGAAGCCTACATCTCCATGTATTCTTCACATATGTGCCCCTAAGTATGGAGACTGCCAATGTTTCATTTCTGGATATTCCTGAGTCTTTGACACTTTTCAAAGAGATTGAGGGACAACTAGGTATCTAGACAGCTTGGATATAGCCATGGGTGTCAGGTTGTGGATTTCATATAGTACTGTTTATAAGAACCTTAATATTTGACCTAAACAAAAATAATACCTCAATTCAAAGTGTTCGTGGGTACAGAGATGTCACTATCTAGATACGTAACTTAGCCTTTCATTTCTAAGCTGCTTGAAATACATACTTTAAATGAATGTTGTTTAGTCCACCATATTTACTTTGATGGTGATGTTATTTCCTCCTTGGTAGATCTTTCAATACTTCCACTTTGGTTTCTAAGGAAATTGAACTAGAGTTTTACCTTTCTTTGCTTTGACTTGTCTTATAGATAAGAGGTTTTTAAATGTTGTTTTAGAAGCAGAACACACTTTTATTATATGTACCAAAAAAACTCACTGCTGTTGAGTTGATTTGATTCAGAGTGACCCCTCCTTGGTTTTCTGAGGTGGTATCTCTACCGAAGTAGATTGCCCGATCTTCCTTCCAAGGAGTGGCTGGTCGGTTTGGACTGCCAGCCTTTTGGTTAGCAGTCAAATACCTTAGGCACTATGCCACCAGAGCTTCTAACATAGCGAACTTTTAAAAAATTGTAGGTATATTGGGAAAAAATTACACAAAAGGGTATACAGTGAAAAGTAAGCCTCCCTTCTATTTCTATTTCCCAGACCTTCAGTCTTCCTCCTCAGAGACAACCCTTGTTTGGATAATTTTGTATATATGTCCAGAGACATATAACATATATACATATATATGTATGTGTGTGTGTATACACACACACACACACACACACACATACATATATAAATCCACTAATGGGAGATTTTTACACTTTGTTTTTATCACCAAACAATAGGTTTTGGAGATGCATTGATTGTCTCATTTCTGATCTATCTCATTTTTAATTTTGCATAGTAATCCATTTAGTGGATGATACTAATTAATTTAATTAGTTCTATATTGATGGACATTTAAGTTGTTGTCATTAATTTACTATCACAAACACTAAGGATGTTTGGGAAAAACAAAACAAAACAAACCAAAAAACCCAACACAATCCTGTGTACACACCCAATATAAAAAGCAGTACTGTGTAAGCTTGTTGTACACATATCAGTTAAATTAAAACCATTCAAACTTACATGAAGAGTTATTGTTGTTGGGTGCTGTCAAATTGGTTCCAACTCATAGCCATGCCATGTGACAGAGTAGAACTGCCTCATAGTGTTTTCTAGGCTATAATCTTTACGAGAGTAGATCGCTAGATTTTTCTTCTGTGGAGCCATTATGTGGGTTTGAACACCAACATTTTGATTAACAGCCAAGCACTTAACCATTAACTACTAGGGCTAAACCTTTTATGCTAAGATGCTTATGCTACATGGTGTACCACTGGCTATGATGCAGAGGTGAGCACAGAAACTGACGGGTGATGTCCTTGATGCCTGTCCAGATGACTAATATAGAAACACACAGCTATGGTTCTGTACTTGCCCATGTGTCTGTATATGAACAGGAATTTGAAAGACTGAATTGCAAAAATAACAACAACAACAACAATAATAACAACACTGTAATCAATGACCCATGTACAAGTTCAAGTATATGCACAAAGATTTTAGGACAAACTTTATTTGCAGGTTTGTGCAAGATAAATTGATTATATTGGAGATATCTAATGTGTTCAAATTTGTAATTTGACACTTTCTGCCATGCATTGACTTTTATTATAGTTTTTAAAAAATGAAATTCAAATAATTAAATCTCATTTATCACTTTTCCAATTGGCAAATGTGAAAAAAGCTGATAGCACAAGTTTTACCAAGGATGTGAAGAAATAGTCACTGACATACATTGATTATGGGAACATAAATTGGTAGAAATTTTAGAGAATAATTTGGAAATTAAAAAATATTAAAATACATATATCCTCTCACTTGACAGTTACATGTCTTGGAACTTTTGCCATGTATTTACAAAAACCTATATGTAAAATTATTTTCATTACAGCACACTATGTACTAACTAACATTAGAAACCATCTAAATATCTAACACTATGTTGTTCTTGTTGTTATGTGCTGTGGAGTCGACCCGACTCATAGCGACCTCTCCTTGGGTTTCTGAGGCAGTATCACTACAAAAGTAGATTGCCCCATCTTCCTTCATAGGATTAGTTAAAAAATTTGCAGTATGCATATACTTTAGATGAATGTATAACTGATAAAAAGAATATATGTACCTGCATGTACTAATGGGAAAGTTTTCAAGATATGCCATTAAGCACACATCTATATGAAAAATTTCTAGGAGGGTGCACAGTAAACCATTGATTCAATTTACCTCTGGAAAGTGGATTTGGTGATCAAAGGTGGAAGGGAGACTTACTTTTTTGCTTTTTTGATACTAATTGCATGAATTTTCTTTATAATCATAAAATATATTTAACATAGAAATTAAGATATTTATATTTATACACAACATTTTTTTATGAAATGAAATATAGAAAACATATTTTTTTCAATGAAATCACTCTTAGTCAAACAAAAGACAGTGATGAGAATCCAGAAGCCACCGATATCACTTTCTGCTTATTAAGTTATAGCAAACCAGAAGAATCCAGGTTCCTTGCTTTTCCAATCAGAACATTTTGAAGTAGATGAATTTACCAATATTTCTTTCCATCAGGTATTTTGATAATTAAGGTTGTGGTCAGCTTGCCTGGGCCATTATTCTGAGTTGTTTAGCAGTTATGATGTAGCATTATGAAATCTGATATAAGGTAATCATCTCTATGAAGAGATCTGCTATGAACAGTCCATCAATTGAAAAAAAGTTTCCTTCAAGGTATGTCCTGCTTACAATATAAATGGAAAAGCTCTGGCCAAGCTCTCTTGCTGTTTCCTTGAGATCTTGCATCTGACTCATCATCAAATGAACTTGTACCAGTGACCTGCCACATTACCAACAGATCTTGGGTTTGTTGCTTCACAGCTTGTGAACCAACAGCCTGCCATTTTACCTGCTTAACTGGGATTCATCAACCTGTGAAGCCAGCAGCCTGCTATATTGCCTGCTGATGTTGGGTTCATCAGCCCCTGTACTTGCGTGAATCAGGAGAGGCCTCCTGCTTGACATTTGACCCACTAACGGGGGACTTGGCAGCCTCTACAACTGCATAAGCCATTTCCTTGAAATAATTTTTTATTTTCTTTCTCTAAGCTTCACTGCTTTGCTTCTCTAGAGAACCCAGCCTAAGATAGCTATTATAAAAAATGATGAAGAAGACTTAACTTAAGACCAGCATAAGATGGAAGAAATGAAAAGGTAAAAGGGCTGAACAAAAGATTTCAAAGAGCAGCTTGAGTAGACAAAGCCAATTACTATAATGAAATGTGCAAAGACCTGGAGTCTGAAAACCAAAAGGGAAGACCATGCTCAGCATTTCTCAAACTGAAAGAACTGAAGAAAAAATTTAAGCCTCGAGTTCAATATTGAGAGATTCTATGGGCAAAATATTGAATGATGCAGGAAACACGAAGAGAAGATGGCAGGAATACACAGAGTCACTGTACCAAAAAGAACTGATCGATCTTCATCCATTTCAGGAAGTGGCATATGATCTAGAACCAATGGTAATGAAGGAAGAAGTCAAAGCTGCAATGAAAGAACTGGTGAAGAACAAGGCTCCGGGAATTGATGGCATACCGATTGAGATATTTCAACAAACAGATGCCCCATTGGAGACACTCACTCAGTTATGCCAAGAGATTTGGAGGACAGCTACCTGGCCAACTGACTGGAAGAGATCCATATTTGTGCCCATTCCAAAGAAAGGGGATCCCACAGAATGTGGAAATTATAGAACAATATCATTAATATCGCACGCAAGTAAGATCTTACTGAAGATAATTCAGAAATGTTTGCAGCAGTATATTGACAGAGAACTTCCAGAGGTTCAAGCCGGATTCAGACGAGAACGTGGAACAAGGGATATCATAGCTGTTGTCAGATGGATCTTGGCTCAAGGCAAAGAATACCAGAAATATATTTACTTGTGTTTTATTGACTATGCAAAGGCATTTGATTGTGTGGATCATGACAAATTATGGATAACATTGAGAAGAATGGGAATTCCCAAGCACTTGATTGTACTCATGAGGAATCTGTACCTTGACCAGGAGGCTGTCGTTTGAACAGAACAAGGGGACACTACATGGTTTAAAATCAAGAAGGGAGTGTGTCAGGGTTGTATCCTTTCTCCACACATATTCAATCTATATGCTGAGCAAATAATCTGAGAAGCTGGACTACATGAAGAAAAACATGGTGTCAGGATTGGAGGAAGAATCATTAACAACCTGAGATATGCAGACGATACAACTTTGCTTGCTGAAAGTGAGGATGACTTAAGGCACCTACTGATGAAGGTTGAAGAATACAGTCTGCAGTATGGATTACGTCTCAATATAAAGAAAACAAAAGTCCTCACAACTGGACCACTGAGCAGCATCACAATAAATGAAGAGAAGATTGAGGTTGTCAAAGAATTCATGTTGCTTGGTTCTACAATCGATGTCAACGGAAGCAGCAGTCAGGACATTAGACGACGTGTAGCATTGGGAAAGTCAACTGCGAAGGTGTATCAAGTGCTGAGGAGCAAGGATATCTCCTTGAGGACTAAGGTGTGCCTGACACAAGCCATGATATTTCCAATCACCTTGTATGCATGTGAGAGCTGGACAATGAATAAGGAAGACCAAAGAAGAGTTGATGCTTTTGAGTTGTGGTGCTGGTGAAGAATGCTGAAAGTACCATGGACTGCTAAAAGAATTAACAGATCTGTCCTGGAGGAAGTGCAGCCAGAATGCTCCTTGGAAGCAAGAATGGCCAGACTTCATCTCACCTATTTTGGTCATGTTGTAAGAAGGGACCATTCCCTGGAGAAGGATGTCATGCTTGGTAGGGTGGAGGGTCGATGAAAGAGGGGGAGGCCTTCAATGAGATGGATTGATATGGTGGCTGCAATGATGGGCTCAAGTATAGCAGGGATTGTGAGGCTGGTGTGGGATCGGGCAGTGTTTCGTTCTGCTGTGCATGGGGTCGCTATGAGTCGGAAACGACTCGACGGCACTTAACCACAACAACAACAACAACAACAAGATGGTTGGGGATTATGTGGGTGAAGCAAGTTAGGGAAGTGACAAAAGACTTGACTTTGGTGGGTGGAAGGAATTTTGTAGGAGTTTTTGTAAGCTGCTCTCCCAGAATCACTTGGAGCCTCATTTTGTTAAGCTGCAAATTACCAATACAGGATCTAACAGTCTCTCCCAGACATCCTAGCACCAATGTATGGATTTGTTTGTAGTTTAGGTGTGAGGAAAACCCCTCAGATACTAATTATTTTGTTATTATTTTTTAATTTAAAAGGATTATTTTATTTCATTTTTGTTGTGCATTATAAAAAGACATTTAAAAAATATAGACAGCTCAAGATATATAGAAGAGTAAAAAAATATCCACTGCCCAAAAATAACTATTCTTAATATGGTGGTAGATTTTTCTTCCATGTTTTTTCATTTGTTCACTTGTTTAATTTTAGCTTTTATATGGATAGGATCATATTGCATATACAATTTCATTTCAGACAGGTCAAGGGGCCTGTCCCTATTTATTAGGACACTGCACTATATTAAAGATGCTTTATTATTATTATCCTTAAACAGCTCCAACCAACTAAAACACTCATAAAACTCCTCAGAAAAATACGATTATAGGTAATTGAAGGTAGGTTTCTAGAGTCACACTGACAAGGGATATGGATATACAAGTTATATTCAAGAGCCAGAAGAGTTCTTGATTTAAACTGTGTGGCAACAAGTTAACTTGCAAGAGGAGAGACTGATAATTTATTTCCTTGTGGTATGTGTTCTCAGATACAGCTTTTCCTGATCTAGCAGAGAGAGCTGTCCCAGTGGAAAAAAGAACATTGGCTAAACATGAGTTTGTAGAATCAAATTAGGAATGCTTTAGTTGCAAGTAACAGACAACCCAATTAAGGGCGGATTAAACAAATAGAAGTTTAGTTTTCTTATGTATTAAGACTTTGGAGATAAGTGACTATTGGCTTTGATTCGATGGATGGATGATGTTAGGGATGGCACTTGTGTGATTTTTATGATCTTCCCATCATTCCTGCCTTTGTGGTGATAAGACAGTTATTGCATTTTATACACTATGACTTTTTTTGAGGTGTGAAAATGGGAAAGGGCAAATTATCACAAATTTAGAAACCCTATGTTTACTAATTTCTCGCTTGCCAAAACTATGTCAAATGACCATCCAGAGCTGTACAAAAGGCTTGGAAGAAAATGGTTTAGTTGGTCACATTTCCAACATCACACAAATATGGGGCTCTGTTATCATGGAAGAAGTGGGAGATAGGTATCAGGTGGATAACTCACCATGTCTATCATAAGGAACAAATCTACCATAGGGATTATAAACTTTAAGTTCCTTATTCCCAAGATACATACAAAGCGGATCTTTCCCTTGCTTGCAGCCACAAGAGCTGGGTGTTGTAGAAGATTGGTGAGATTGGGGCTCCAGCTTTGCTAGGTACCATTACAGCTCTGAGCAAGGAAGCATGCACATCACAGAAATATAAGGTTTTCTGCCAGCCAAGGGTCACCCAAAATACGTAACTGAATCTCAAAAGAGACCATCACTGTCTAGAAGAGTGGCCACCTCATGTTCATCACTGAGCCATTGTTGGCCTTCTGTTTAAGTCCATTCTTGGGCTTGGCCATTCAAGGAAAACATCCCAATCTCTTCATGTGTAGTCAAATAAGGAGGAAATACATGTTTTCCTTCTTCCTCTATTTTGGCCCAACACTAGAGGGGTAAATTCTGAGGAAAGTATGAAAGAAAATAGAGTATGCTGCTCACCCCAAACTGTGGAGACAGCATTAATAAGAATCTTTAATTAGTAGCTTAAAGTTTATTGGATAGAAACCTTTAATTGCTTCCTTAACCCTTCCAATATTATCTGAGCAATGGTATCTTTAACTCTGTCTCTTCTGTATTTCTTTTTTGCTAGAAGATGAAACTTTTATTTTCATAGGCTTGAAACCCCTGTCTCCTTTTACTTTCATTGCAAACTTGTATATGAGGAAACATTAAGCAGAAGCCTCAACTATTCTTGTTGCCCTTGATGGTCTTCATGTAAGACTCTTGTTTACCTTGACAATCAGGCTTGGGCATCAGCCATTCAGAATTGATGGCAGTGGGTTTGGTTTTGGTTTTTTAACTAAAATTGGTTGTGAATGAGGTGATTCCAACTCATGGCAACTCCATGTGTGTTAGAGTGGAACTGTGCTCCATTGGGTCTTCAGTAGCTGAGGTTTTAGAAGTACATTGCCAGTTCTTTTTCCTGAGTTTCCTCTGAGATAACTCCAGCCTCTAGTCTTTCAGTTAACAGCTGAGCATGATAACCATCGGCACCACCCAGGAACTCCATTCCACCTAACTAGTATATAAATTTGCATATCTGAAGCTATAAGGAGAGATAGATGAGAAACAAACACTAGTGGAGGTTTCAGGGTATTCACAGGGTAGCTGTGCTCCATGTTTTATTTTATTTGAAGTTTCCTGGCTAACTCTTTTCAGTATTTTGCAACTTGCTTCCAGCTTATTACATATTGTGAGAAATTTTCCTAAACATTTAAAATCATATTTTAACAAAATAGAATTTGGCAGTTTTAACAGTTACTATGATTTCTTTTTTCACGATAGAAAATATTAAATCAAATTTTGGCAAATCACATTTTTAGTTCCCCACAACTGCTTATCTTTTAATGGAAGCAATATAATGAATTCTTGCATTTTTTTAATTTAAAATTTTTTTTTTTTGTAATATGATTTATTTTAAAATAAGGTACTTTTATAATTTTAACAGACTATTGATTGGCATTTTTTTTTGTGTTTTAAAATCTAGATCATGAAAATGTCTTTGTCATTTTGAGGATGTTTTGAGATATTTGTTCTATAGATATGTTTTAAATTGCAAAGTATAAATACTTCCTGTTAAACCTCCTAGGATCTTTGGTGGCATAGTGCCTAAGGCATTCGACTGTAATCAGAAAGCTGGCTGTTCAAACCCACCAGCCACTCCTTGGAAGGAAGGTTGAGCAATCTACTTCTGTATGAGGTTGTTGTTGCTGTTATGTGACGTCAAGTCAGACCCGACTCATAGGGACCCCTCCTTGGGTTTCTGAGGCAGTATCACTACAAAAGTAGATTGCCCAAACTTTCTGCTTCAGAAACCCGAGGAGGGGTCACTATTCTTACAAAATTCAAGTTAATATTTAACAAATGAAACAAAGAAAACATAAAAATCCCCAAACCAAACTCACTGCTTTTGAGTCAGTTGGGACTCGCAGCACTCTATAAACAGAGTAGAACTACCCCGTGAGGTTTCCAAGGCTGTAAATCTTTATGGAAACAGACTGCTTCATCTTTCTCCCACTGAGTGGCTGGTGGATGCAAACCACACCTCAATGCTTTAACCACAGCACTACCAGTGCTCTCACAATAAAATATAAAGAAACCCTTAATGCTAAAGTTCCACCATTAAAACTTGCTTTAAGGTTTTCTGAACTTAATTTATAATCTTATTTTCATTTAGGTGCCATTAAGAAATCTAAAGAGTCCTGGTGATGCAGTGCGTTAAACTCCTCAGCCATTAACCAAAAATTCAGTAGTTGGAACCCACTAGGTACTCTATGGGAGAAAGATGTGGCAGTCTGCTTCTGAAAAAGAATCGGAAAGTGAATGACATACTGTTTGAAATTTGCCTGTAAAACAGTTTTAACCCTTTGAACTCATATTCTGGGACAACATCGTTATTATTATTAGCTGCTGTTCAGTTGGTCTCTGATTCTTGGTGACCCCATGTACAAGGGAACAAAATGCTGCTTTCCTTTGCCATCCTCATGACAGGTCAGAGATTTGCCTGCTGTGATACATAGGGTTTTCACTGGCTGGTTTTTAGAATTAGATTTCCAGGCCTTTCTTGCTAGTCCATTTTATTCTAGAAGCTCCTATAAAATCTGTTCAGCATCATAACAAAGGGCAATATTAAAACTATAAAACCGAATCCACTGCCATCAAACGGATTCTGACTCATAGTGATCCTATAGGACGGAGTAGAATTGCCCCATAGGGTTTCTCAGGCTGTGCATCTTTATGGAAGTAGACTGCCTCATGTTCAAACCACTGACCTTTCAATTAGTAGTCCAATGCTTTAACCACGGCCCTGCCAGAGCAACATTCCACTGACATTGAGTAGATTTCAACTCCTAGGGACCCCCATTGGGTTTCCAAGGCAATAAATCTTTAAGGAAGTAGTTTGCCCCATCTTCTTTCCATGGAGTGGCTGCTGAGTTTGAACTGCCAAGCTTCTGGTTAGCAGTCAAATGCCTTAGGCACTACACCACCAGAGTTCCTTTAGAACAACATTAGCAAGCAATAAAATGAAGACAGGATAAGGAAAGAGAATTATTTCTGGATCCCCTGTTAGTTCCCTGGATTATTCTCTCTCTCTTGCTTATCTTCTCTTCCTGACACATAAGAGTAGATTCAGGAGTGCAGGTACTTTGGCTAACAAGATGAATGGTGAGGACCATCAAGATAAGGAATACCCAAAAAGAAAATGTTCTTTTTCTGCTGTATTGAGTTTTCCCTTCTCTCCCTTTCTTCAACTGGGTAATTTAAGCCTTTCTTTCACCCAACTCACAAATCTGGGAGTCACCTTCATAATGTTTCCTCCCCTCTTCTCCATTCCCACTTTTATTGGTAAAAAAGTCTGATGTTGCTTCCTCAACATGTGTTGCATTTGTCTCTTCCTTTCCATCCCTTGGCATTGTTCACAAGGTTAAATAAATCAGGCCTCCTCCCAGACTCCTCTCCAATTCAAATTTCTTGCCAACACTAGAGAGAGCTTTTAAAAACATAAATATGATCATATTATTCACATATTATTATTATTATTTTTTTTTAAGAAAACTTCACCAGATTCCTCATGACTTTAGGATAAATCTTCATTCCTAAAGCTGTCTCTTATTTTCTGACTCTCATTGTGGGCCACATAAATGGTTACTTATCTCCAGGGTCACTACATTCACAACCTTGTTGCTGTTGTTGTTATGTGCCGTCGAGTCACCCTGACTCATAGCGACCCCTCCTTGGGTTTCCGAGGCAGTATCACTACGGAAGTAGGATTGCCCAACCTTCCTTCCGAGGAGTGGCTGGTGGGTTTGTACCACCAGCCATCTGGTTAGCAGGCAAGTGTCTTAGCCACTATGCTACCAGAGCTCCCATTCACAACCTTAAGGGGCACTATTCACATGCGATCTCTGTGATCTAAGATATCTTTTCTTGCCCTGTCCATCTTTTAACATGCAATCTTTTCCAAACTTCCCCAAGTTCTTCCCTGCTCTGCTTTCAGGCTTTCCTCTGTATCTCTGCTTTCCTCTATATCCCCCTTCCCTGTATATATTTCTTTTTCATCTTTGGGAACTCTTCAGTGTTAAGTATTTGTGCTCCTTTCCTTCCTCTTCCCCATTAAATAGTTGTTGTTAACTGCCATCAGGTTGGTACCCAACTCATGACTAACTCACATCAAAGCACAAAATGCTTCCCGGTCCTGCACCATACCCATGATGGATTACCATCAGAACATTGTGATTCATAAGGTTTTTTTTTAATTGTCTGATTTTTGGAAATAGATCTCTAAGACTTTATCCCTTGTCTATCTGAGTCTGACAGCTTTGTGGAGATCTGTTTAGTTTCACAACTCACAAGCCTCCACTGACTGGCAGGTAGTTGTGCATGAGGTGTTTTGGCTGAGAATCAAGCCCTGGTCTCTCGTATAGAAGGGACAAATTTTATCACTGAACCACCCTTGGCTTCCACTACTAAAGAGTAAGCTCCTTGAAAATGGAGGTTATTTTATATACTCAACATATAATACTTTGCCTGGCTCATAAAGGTGTTAATATTTGGTATAAGAATTCATGAGTGTAAGATGATCAGCTTTGATATAGGCAGCTCTGGGTTATCTGTTTAGACTTTATCTATGTGGATCTAGACTGCTTTGTAGTTGCTTTACTTTCAGTCACTAGGAGGGTCTGGCTTTCTCCTGGAGAAGTGTTATCTGCCACCACACACTATCTACTCTCTTATATCATATTTCTTCCTTTGTGAGGATAACTAAGGGTTTACCATGGCTGCAATGCAATTGGCAGCTGTCAGAATCAAAACTCATTAATAAAAAAAGATAATGCTTCAAAGTACATTACATTATTCCTTCAAAGTCCTTTGTGAACATTATCTTATTAATCATCACAATAGCTCAGGGGAAGATAAACATTGTTGGTTATCCTTCCTAGATCATATTTTCAAGGAATCTTTTTTTTTTTTTTAATTGTTATTGTTTGATTATGCTATGAAATCTGGATGGCAATTTTCATAGTGGCTATTTGGATATAATTTGATATGCTGATGTAAAATTTCCCTGGATCGGTAAGGTGGTTTTTATTTTTATTTTAGATGTCTCACCCAGATTCATGTAGAATTCTTTCCAGAGAGCTGAACAAAGAATAACAAGCAAAAGACTCATTTATGTCTGCTTAAGGATCAAAATTCTCCGAGTAGCTTGAGGATCATTAAACCATTGGTTCATGATATAGAAATCAGAATATGAGCTGCCTACATATAGAAGGTAACCAAATAATTGTTGAATTACTAAATGATGCCATTAATTTATAATATGTAAATTTAAATGAGGGATTTACTTAGGAAGTTACTGACCTGGTTAGGGACTCCATTAGTAACCAATATCAAATTACTAAAGGATAAATCTTTTAGGAAAGTATTTTACTCAGGAAACTGGTTGAAAAATTTCCTCTGTTGTTCTGTCCCTATGTTTACTTTTCTCATAATACTTATCACACATTTATATAATGTATTTGTTTTTACTTTACATTACCCTCTGTAACAGAAACCATATCTCCTCATATGCTTGACACATAATAGGAGCTCAATAACTGACTATTGAAGTGAAAAAAACAAAACAAAACAGAGAGACCTTTCCTATAAAAAGTTTGAAATTAGCATAGATTCAATCTCAAAATTATCCTTAAGAATTATGTAATGATAACCATATTCAAGTTGAGCATCAAGGATCCTCAGTGTGGCCTGTGTGAAGAATTTGAAATCTTCTAATAACTCAACAACAGACTGCACAGTCTTTGGAAACCTCTATCTCTTTCAAGAGATAAGCGATGTCACCGATGACATTGGCATTTTCTACCTTCTAAGATGGAGTCTTATTTCATGGAGTGTCCCTGGTGGGTGACCATCAACTCTTGTTATCTTTGGTGCTGAGAAAGTGTGTGGGTATGGATTTTTACCAGGTTTACCTCAAATT
This sequence comes from Orycteropus afer afer, assembly GCF_000298275.1. Taxonomy (NCBI): domain Eukaryota; kingdom Metazoa; phylum Chordata; class Mammalia; order Tubulidentata; family Orycteropodidae; genus Orycteropus; species Orycteropus afer. The sequence continues at coordinate 3,745,440 of NW_006921799.1, read as the reverse complement.
TTTTCCTAATCCACAGAAATATTTCTGATTCATAGATTAGTGTCAACACTATGTTCACCTCATAAACACAGACTGAAAAAACAGGCTGACGTCAGGCTGTGGTGGTAATCGAGCATCTCTCTTTTCCAATCACAATATATTTGTGGCAATGGGATGTGAAGCTGAGTGGAAGGGTGTGACATCTCTCTTGTCTTACAGTTTCCCTTCCACATTGAGCACATACACTTCCTACTGGTATACTCTCTTCCCATTCCTTATACTGTTATACCAGGCAATGCTGGTGCTTAGGATGAAGATAGAAGTTCTTTGAAAATCCCTCAGTTTGAAAACACTTTCGAAACCTTTCTCTAAGCCCCAGGGGATTGTATCCCATTATTGAGAAATGCCAGAGCAGAACATTCAGTCTTCTCTATGCCACTTTTAAGATTTGGAGATAAAACACCTTTATATCCTTCTAAAATCTTGTTCATTCTTGTCTTTTCTCTTTCAATAGGGTTGATGCTAACATCCCTTATAAAGAAAGCATAGCAAAGAGGATTAAAAAGTGGTTCTAGAGTCCAAATATTAATATGCACCTTTAACAGCTCTGTGCTATACAGGGAAAAGTCATAGCCTTCCTAAGAGTGATTATACTTTTAATACAAAATGCACATCTTTACTAAATCTACTTTCCTCAGTTTCAGCTCTTAAATTTTGTTCTTACTGTTCATACTAGCATTTGTTTCATTCTTCCAGCAAGATTGCAGAATAACATTGTTTTCATGAATTACCCATGCCTCAGTTATTCATTTTTTTGCATAGAAATTTTAGACTGGGTATTTATAGCAATTATGACTGTGTTTGCTATCCTGAGCAGTCCAAAAAGCGTGACTATCCCAATGCTAATACTTCTCTCTGGGAATATTGGTCACTTTCAGAATTCTCCATGTAACTTGATAATCAAATAATTTTTATTTATTGTTTATTTTTGAAGCACTGGAACCTTTTCTTCAGGGAAATCTTGGGGCCCTGGTATGGCTGGAGGCATCCAAGGAGTTTATAAGCAGGTAGGGCAATCAGTCCCCAATTGTTCTTCAATCAAGTTGGTGCTCTGAAATCTTAGCCTTTTTCTGTCCTGAGGCACGTACCCTGGTAAAAAACAAATAAAATGTTTTCCAGAACTCCTGAAACTGTTCCCTGAGACCTAGGTAACCATTGTTTTGAAATCCACTACAACAAAGCTCTAGCTTACTAGCTTTGGTGTTGTTAGTCCCTGTCAAGTCAGTTCCAGCTCATGGTGACCCCATGTTCACAGAGTAGAACTGCTCCATACGGTGTTCCAAGCCGTGATTTTTTTTTTTTTTTTTTTGAAAAAGGTCACTGGGCCTGTCTGTTGAGGTACCTCTGGATGGGTTTGAGCTGCTAACTTTTTGGTTAGTAGTCGAGGGCTGAATTGTTTGCACCTCTCTGGGACCACCTTAGCAGTCTACTCCCACATAAAAAAGCTAAGGTCAGGACTATAGAAGGGCTCAAGTGGACATTAGTTATTTAATTGCATACATATCATCTAAAAGGTTGTAAATTCTCAGGAGTGGAATAATCAGAAGCACACATCTTGGTGGTACATTTGAAGTTCATGGGAGCAGGATCCCTCAAGCTCAGTGGAATTCTGTTTTGCATGGTATGAGGCAACAAAGGACTTGCAGGAATCTCAGGGTCATGTTAGGGGCTCCCAGAGAAACTAAATTGCTAGATCAAAATTCTTGAGCGAAAAATATGAGATGGCTAGAGCTAGGACTTTGCAATTAAGAGACCAAATAGAATTTCCAAAACTGTTCACTTTTCTTCTAAAAGTTACACATACTTCTTGGTCTAGAGGAATAATTAAATCTATGATGCTTGGAAGACTGATCTTTAGAGCCTGCAAATTCTGGGTTGAAATATCCATTACTTTTACCTGGATTCTGATTGTGCTGCAGGTCTTTGGGAAACATTTGATTCAGTTCATTTATCAGACCACACCTTAGCCTTTTGAGTTGCTGAATTAGTTGGAATTGGGAGGGTTGATTGGATTAATTTTTTTTTCAAGAATCAACTGTGAGGTCCAACTTCACATTTGGCAAATTCATGTATGTCTCTATGTCTCTTCCTTCTGTTCTTGGTTTCCTTAGCCAACCTCCCTCCACCACAGCCCTCTTCTCCTCACCCTGAGCCCACTTCCCTCAAAATTATAATTTTAGCTCTGATGTTTATAAAGAAGTCACTTGTGGCTTGTGCTTGACTGCTAACCTAAAGTTTGGCATTTGGAGCCCATCTAGTGGTACCTGGGAAGACAGGCCTGGTGACCTACTTCTGTTAAGATTGTTGTTGTTGTTGTTATGTGCCGTCAAGTCAGACTCGACTCATAGTGACCCCTCCTTGGGTTTCTGAAGCGGTATCGCTACAGAAGTAGATTGCCCAACCTTCCCTCCAAGGAGTGTCTGGTGGGTTTGAACCGCCAGCCTTCTGGTTAGGAGTCAAGCCAAGAAAACCCTAAGGAGAAATTCAAGGGTTCACCATGACTTGGAGTTGACTTGCAGCAGCTGATGAAAACTTGACCTCTTAGCATTATTTTCTGGACTGAGATGACCATAAAAACCTCTGGCACTTTTAGCATTTGATGACTACATGGACTTGGGTGATCACAGCCATGTCAACCGAGCTCTGCACAAATCAGGGCCACTATTGTATTAGATTCTGATGTCCCTGCTCCCAGGAAGTATACAACACAGAGGTCCCCTGCAGGGTGGTTTGAAAGGTGTGACCCAGTTTTACCTCATCCATAAAAAATCTTTCCTCTCTAGATGCTTTGAAATGTTGCCACTGGAGACTGAAGTTTAAATATTATTCTCTTTAGTACGTTTCTTGGACAGATAACACATTAAATCATTAACAAGTTATGTGAATTGTTTTTATTTCTTCCTTGACAGGAAGACCCTAGAGAAACATGAGAACTCTGGGTAGATAGAGAGGCGGTGGTGGTGAGGAATGGAAGTTTGAATCAAGGCTATTGAGGCAGAAAAAAAAAAAAAAAAAAAAAAAAACTTATTGCCCTAGAGTTGGTCTCGACTCATAGTGACCTCTCCTTGGGTTTCCAAGGCAGAATCTCTATGGAAGTAGATTGCCCAGGCTTCCTTCATAGGAGTGACTGGTGGGTTTGAACCATCAGCCTTCTGGTTAGCAGTCAAATGCCTTAGGCTCTACACCACCAAAGACAGTGAATTTAAATCCTGGATCCAGTTATAAGTTGTGTGACCATGAGCTAATCATATAAGCATTTGAGCCTTGCTTTCTGTATCTGCAAAGTTGTAGTGTCTTCACTTGTAGGGCTGTTGTGCAGACTGAAAGTAAAATTATGTAAAGTGCCTGATGTACAGTAGGCACTTGATAAATAAAACTCATACCTATTACTTCACAATTTTACCCTTAGCTAGATTGACAATGAAATGTTCAGATCACCTTGTTGCGGGGAAAAAAAAAAAAAAAAAAAGAAAAAACCTCCAATAAAAGTCCTGGTATTCAAGGGACAAACAGACACACCTTCCCACTTAAGGAACAACTTTTTATTTCATAATCCTCTATGCCTGTGGCATAGTTAGGCTGGGATGCCAAGAAGTGCTTCTCTGATCTTCTTCACGCTCCCTCCAATACCTCTGAGTTGTTTGGCACATGTTTTAAAATGTGAAAATGGGGATGGTACTCTCAAAACAGTAAAATCATTATGGTAAAAGCTCATTTTATGAATGTACACATCCTTTGTTTTTGTTAGAGAGTGAGTTTCCTCCCCTCCTCTTTTTTAACATGTCTTTCCTTAGTGAAGTATTTTTTTGTTGGTTTATGCTATTTATTTTATGGAAATAAGAGTCTATTGTTGTTAAGAATGGTTATATGATCTAGCAATCCTACTATTTGGTATACATCCTAGAGAAGTAAGAGTTGTGATGTGAATTGATATAGGCAAACCCATGTTCATCACAGCATTATTCATGATAGAAAAAAGATAGAAACAAGTGTCCATGAATGGATGAATGGATAAACCATGGTATATACACACAAGGGAATAGTACACAATGTTAAAGAATAATGATAAATCTATGAAACATCTCACCATATGAGTGAACCTGGAGGATATTATGCTGAATAAAGGAAAGGACAAATATTATATGTGACCACTATTATTAAAATGTCAAGAAAAGGTTACACACAGAAAGAAATATTCTTTGATGGTTACCAGGGATGGGAGGGGAGGGAGAGAAAATCACTAACTTGATAGTAGACATATATTTATTTAGGTGAAGAGACAGGCAATACACAAGAAAGAGGAGATCAGCACAACATAACCAAGGCAAAGGAAAACACTGGGAGATATGCAAGAGTGAAAGGTAACAGATGTAAATACTATTATGTACACAATCCTGCAATAACAGTTATAACAAACAATAATTTACAAGTGGATACATAGGTAAACATACAAACTGAACAGATGTGGGATGGTGCATGGGACACCACCCACAAGAATAAATAGGTTTGGCAGAGGATGTTTCTACATGTATATTTCTGTGTGCTGCAAATATATACACATATATTGTAGAGCAAATAGGAAGAAACTTACACAAATTTCTTAGCCACAGCCAAATGCCATGAAGAACTGAGTCATTGGGCTTTAGGGCTTAGGACATAGTCTTGGAGGACATCTTGGTCAATTGGCATAACATAGTCCACAAAGACAATGTTCTACATCCTACTTTGATGACAAGCGACTAGGGTTTTCAAAGCTTGTGAGTGGCCATGTAAGATACAGCTATTGGTCTCTTTCTATATGGAGCAAAGAAAAGTGAAGAAAATCAAAGACTCAAGGAAACAATTAGTCTAAAGGATTAATGGACTATGAACCACAGTCTCCACTAGTTTGAGACCAGAAGAACTAGATAGTGTTCAGCTACCACCATCCACAGCTCTGATCAGGATCACAATAGAAGGTTCTGGGCAGAATGGGAGAAAAATGTAGAAAAAAAGTCAAAATCATAAAAAAGATCACACTTATTGGTCTGATAGAGATGGGTGGAACCCCCAAGATTATAACTCTTTGACACCTTCAAACAGGAACTGAACCCTCCTCTGGAGATAACCTTTCAGCCAAACAATAGACAGTTCTATAAAGTGAACAATAACACCTGTGAGAAATGTGTTCTTCAGAACAATCAACCATATAAGATCAAAAGGGCAGGATTTACCCAAAAACAAAGTTCAGAAAGCAAGAAAGGGCAAATAGAAACAGGGAATCCAGAGAGGAAGTGGAAAGCATGCTCTTACATTAAAGGGATTGCAACTAATATCATGAAACAAAGTGTGTATAAATTATCGAATGGGAAACTAATGTGATTTTTAAACTTTCACACAAATCACAATAATAATAATAATAATAGTTTATTGTTCTATCAGGAAATTAAAAAAAAAAAACTCAAAAAACAAAAACCCATGGCAATAACCACTTAGAACATGGAGAAGGAAGGAAGGAAAGTATTTTGGAGAAAAATAATTCTTTTCCCATATTTCTCTTAAGTTGTATATCTTGGAACTAGTTTTCCATTATAAAGACCTTCTCTTTTGTTTATGAAAAAAGAAAAAAAAAAAAAAAAAAGAAGAAAGAAAATCTCTCAGAAGACAAAACCCAGAGGATTTGTCCATTTTCCTAGCTAATTTTCGAGCACAGTTCAAAACTGCTGTTAATAATCTTTGTTCTTTTTCCAGTTCAATTTAAAAGAATTTCTTTAGAGGTTACAAAAGATTTTAAAAACATGTTAAAGGACTCTTCTTAAAAAGTTGACTCCCCTTGGGAACTTGGAAATTAGATTTTTAAAAAGTGCTTCTGAACTGTCTGTGAAATTCAATCTTGAATAGCATTATACTGCCTTCCTAGCAAATTATAGTTTGATGTAGTTTTCAAGCAGTGTGGTGATGGAGGTGTGAGCTAGTCAGATGGTGCATCCAATTTGAAAGCTACAGTCACATATTTTATTTTAGTTCAATATATAGATTGGAGAGTTAGATTCTTTTTGTGGAGATTATTTGCTTTTCTCTATCTAAAAATATTCACACTGAGGCATATTAGTTAATGAATTTTCTGTATATATAGCTCAGGTGTGTTCATATTTTCCTTTGGCAAACAGATTGTGAATTCTGTGAAACTGGGGACCATGTATTATATTCTTTCAAATTTCCAGTGATGCGTAGGTCGATTTTGGACAATTAGTAGTTGTCCATTTATTGACTGATTATCTGTTAATTCAATTTGTAATCCATTAGAAAATTAGAAAGAGATTTGAAGCTCTCTCTCTGCACTCAACTCAGTTATCAGGAAAGAATTTCTAAAGCAAAATGATCACTTACTTCTTCTCTTCCCCATCACACTCTTTTCCTCCTGATTAAGTATGAATGATTAAAAAAAAAAAAACAAGAAGGCTGAACTCAATTTAGACTAATGTTTTGAATGATAGAAGAACTGGGAAGTTTTCAGATCTTCTTGCATTGGATCTGCTGGTTGTAGATCATTGAAAAAATAAAACAAACAGAAAAATCCAACTAGTTACCATCAAGTTGATTTTGACTCATTAAACTGTAAGCCAAATAGACATAGCTTTTAGATGATTTGCAGTAATACTTCTATTAGAAGATAACCAAGAATTGGCTGCATTTCTATTTCTCTATATTTTGTTGAAGTATTCCTTAATTGAAAGATGTATTCACATATACTTATCAAAACCATTTTGTGAGAAAGCATCAGCACTCATCTGATCCAACATCACCATTTTACACATGAGGAAGGTTGTTGTTGTTGTTATGTGCCGCCGAGTCCGACCCAACTCATAGCGACCCCTCCTTGGGTTTCCGAAGCAGTATCACTACGGAAGTAGATTGCCCAACCTTCCTTCCAAGGAGTGGCTGGTGGGTTTGAACTGTCAGCCTTCTGGTTAGCAGTCAAGTGCCTTGGGCACTATGCTACCAGAGCTCCCTGAGAGAGGTACAGAGTTCAAATGATTTTTAAGGCAAACAGCTAGAGACATAATCAAGATTGGATTCTTTTCTAGTTCTTCTACCTTGCTTCCTCTCTCTTTGATAAATAAAGGAGCTGTCACAGATTCAGAGACCAGTTTAATCTTTTTCTTTGCACTGAAATTAACTTTTCCCATTTTGTCCAGAATCATTACCTTTGCTTTCTTATAAAATGGACCTATAATGGTAATGAACATAGAATCCATTCCCACCTGCAAATCTTATGGGATTTAATGCTGAGAGTTAGATTATAATGCAGGACACTTTAGGCAACTTAGCAGAAATTTGCCACATTAGGGATAGTTTTGAGGTTAAAAAAAAAAAAAAGGTAATTATGGAGAAAGGCCAGAGAGTAAATATCTACCATTGTTTTTTTGCTAGTCACATCATGCTTATAAATTTAAATTTGTAGAACAATGAGCACACAATTTTCAGGAGATACATAAAAAATAGCTCTGATGAAACCAAATGAGAAAGGCTTGTTATTGTTCCCATCACCACAGTTTGAAAGGTGTGGCAGGAGAAGGGGAACAGAGAATCTCAGATGAAACACAATATTGATATTTGGCATGCTTAGGTGATTTTCCACCCAAAGATATGAAATCACTTTACCCACACTAATTACACCTCCCCACCAGGGCCAGCCCTTGGCACATCTGTAAGTCAGAAGAGGTTGACTTTGGCACTTCTGGCTTCCCCTTGTGTACCTCTTCCCTCTTTGATGCTGCTTTCAAGGTTTCTCAAAGAGTACTGGGTACTGCTTGTTAAGAAAGCAGATTCCTGGACGCCAAGCAGATCTACTGAATCTGAATATCTCTGGGTGGAGACTGCATTTTTTTTAGAAAAAAAAAATTATTTTGTTGTTGTTGTGAATATATGTATAAAAACACACCTATTCAAAAGTTTCTACATGTACCATTTAGTGATACTGATTCCATTCTTCAAGTTGTGCAACCAATTGTCACCCTGCTTTTCTGAGTTGTTCTTCCCCATTAACATAAATGCACTGCTCCCTAAGGTACTTATTTAATCTTTCAACCTCCTATATTTTTGGGATCCCAATACGATCCCATATAGACAGTTTTTAAAAGACCATAATGCATAAGGCAGACATTCTTACTAGTTAAGTTAAGCACAATAGAATTTTACAAGACCAACAACTTATTATTATTATTATTGTTTCAACACTATAGACATTGACTGCACATGTGATCCTCATGGGATGGAAAACTACATCTTGTCAGAACAAGGCCAGGGACCAACTACAGAATAGACCATCAGTTGCTCATATGCAATTTGAAGTTGAAGCTGAAGAAAATTAAAACAAGTTTACAAAATCCAAAATACAACCTTGAGTATATCCCACCTGAATTTAGAGACCACCTGAAAAATAGATTTGATGCATTGAACACTAATTATTAAAGACCAGATGAATTATGGGATACATCAAAGACATCAAGTGTCATCCTTTTGAGACTTTTCTTTCTTTCCTATATTTTAAATGACCTTTTGCTTCTTTATGTTTGATGTTCCCAAGGCTCCAGGAATTTATGGAATACCCACTGAGATGTTTCAACAAAGGAATGCAATGCTGGAAGCACTCATGTAAAAGAATTTGGAAGATAACTACCTGGCTAGCCAGCTGAAAGAGACCCAATTTTTGCCCATTCCAAAGAAAGGTGAATGAATGTGGAAATTATTGAACAATATCATTAATATCACATGCAAATGAAATTATGCTGAAGATCAATCACTAATGTTTGCAGCAGAACATCAACAGGGAACTGCCAGAAATTCAAGCCAGATTTAGAAGAGCACTTGGAATGAGGGGTATCATTGCTGATGTCAGATGGATCTTGACTGAAAGCAGAGAACACCAGAATGATGTTTACCCGTGTTTTATTGAGTTTGTATAGGCATTAGATTGCATGGATCATAGCAGATTATGGATAATACTGCATGAAAAATCACTTAATTCTGCTCACATGGAACCTGTATATACACCAAGAGGCAGTTATTCAAATAGAACATAGGAATTCTGCATGGTTCAAAATCAGGAATGTGTGTGTCAGGGTTGTATACTTTGGTCATACTTATTCAATTTGTATGCTGAACAAATAATATGAGAAGCTGGATTAAAGAAGAAGAATGCAGCATCAGGACTGGAGGAAGACTCATTAACAACTCGCAATATGAAGATGACACAACTTTGCTTTTTGAAAGCAAAGAAGACTTCAAGCATTTACTGATGAAGATCAAAGGACACAGACTTCAGGATGGATTACACCTCAACATAAAAAAAAACCCCAAAATATTACCATCTGAACCAATAAACAACATCATGAAAAATGGAGAGTAGTTTGAAGTTGTGAAGGATTTCATTTTGTGTGGATCCACAATCAATGCCTATGGAAGCAGTAGTCAAGAAATCAAATGACCTAGTGCATTAAGCAAATCTGCTGCAAAAGACCTCTTTAAAGTGTTAAAAAAGCAAAGATGTCACTTTGAGGGCTAAGGGCACCTGACTCAAGCTGTGAAATTCCCATTACCTCAAATGCATGTGAAAACTGGACAATGAATAAAGAAGACCAAAGAAGAATTGATGCCTCTGAATTAGGTGTTGCAAAAAATATTTTAAATACCTTGCACTGACAAAAGAATGAACAAATCTGTCTTGGAAGAAGTACAGCCAGAATGCTCCTTAGAAGTGAAGACGATGATACTTCTCACATACATTGGACATACTATTGTTGTTGTTATGTACCGTCGAGTCAGCCCTGACTCATAGCGACCCCTCCTTGGGTTTCCAAGGCAGTATCAATATGGAAGTAGGATTGCCCAACCTTCCTTCCGAGGAGTGGCATATTATTAGGAGAGACTATTCCCTGGAGAAGGAAATGCTTGGTAAATCAGAGGGTTAGTGAAAAACAGGAAGACCCTCTATGAGATGGAGTGACTAAGAGGCTACAAAAATGGCTCAAGCACAGGAAAAATTGCAAGGATGGCACAGGATTGAGCAGGTTATACATACAGTTGCTATGAGTTAGAACTGACTCGATGACACATAATAAGAACAAGCTAAATTACTCTTCATTTTTATGAAGATCTCAGATGATTTTTGGTTTAAGGTTTAAAGATTATCTCAGATCAATAGAGTCAGGAGTTTATCCATCCTCCATAGCTCCAGGAAGTCTGGAGTCCATGCATATTTGAATTTTTGTTCTTCATTTCCCCCTTTTTGATCAGGATTCTTATATAAAATCTTTGATCAAAACATGTGTTTTAATAACACATTCACTCTCTCCCACCATGATCTTCTACACATTGGGCTTTGGAAACTACGGAGCTAATAACTAACTACTCTAGCTTTCCATAGGTTTATGTTCTTTCTTTGCTTAACAAACCCTCTCTCTGTGGTATGGATGACAGATGGTATTAAATAAGAGCATCCACTAGTGATATAAGAAAAGCTAAATTTTATTATTAATTAATTAATTTCCAGAGAGAGTCTTATTAGAAAGGAGGCTAGCTCAGTTGACTGGAATTTGTATTTCAAATCAGAATCTTGGTTTAAATTATAACTTCATCATTTATTAACTTGGTGATCCCATCAAATTATTTACTGTTCTTAGTTTCATATTCTTCATTTATAAAATAGATCCAATAATATATACACTTTGGGATTATTCTGGGAAGTAAATGTGATAACTGTGTTTAGACAGTTGCTACCATTTGGTGCCCCAAATGACAAAACAACAACAACAACAACAACAAAAACTAAAAACCATCGCCACTGAGTTTATTCTATTCACACAGAAACTATAGGATGGAGTGTGATATAACTGCCCCATAGGGTTTGCAAGGCTGTAATCTTTACAAAAGTAGATTGCTACATCTTTCTCCTGGGGAGCATTTGGTGGGTTCCAATGGCCTGCTTGTAGCAGCTGAGCCCTTAACCACAGTACTACCATAGCTGTTAAAATTACTTGGATAGGAGCTTGGTGGCACAAGCAGTTTGCAACTGGCTGCTAACCTAAAGATTGATGGTTTGAACTCTCTCATCAGTTCTGTGGATGACAAGCTTGGTGAACTGCTTCAATAAAGATTATAGTCAAGAAAACCATATGGAGTAGTTCTACTCTATTACACATGGGGTCACAATGAGTTTGGGACCAACCTGATAGCAGTTAACAACAACATAATTCCTTAATGCATATGTACTGAGGACCTTGTATTAGTTGATTGTGGGGGGTGGGGTGGATAAAGTGGTAATGTATTAGATATGCAAATTGATAGGAAGTTAGATATTCAATTCTGGAACTCCTAGGAAAAATCTGGGTTAAATATATAGATATATAAGCTTGGGAGTCAACATGTAGATGATATTTGAAACCCTGGGACAGGATATGGTCATCCAGAAATACACAGGTATAGAGATGGATATTCCATTTCATGAAATAGAAATAATAAAGATCAATATCTTAGGCATTAGTTAGCTGAAATGGACTTGTTTTGGCCATTTTGAGTCAGAAAATCATATGATCTACTATGTCAGGAGTGACAAGTTGAACAGGAATGGTGTGGCATTCATCATCACAAAGAATGTTTTGAGATCTATCCTGAAGTACAGTGCTGCCGGTGATAGGATAATATCCATACACCTACAAGGAAGACCAGTTAATACCACTATTATTCAGATTTGCACACCAACCAGCAAAGCCAAATATGAGGAAACTGAAGATTTTTTTTAACCAACTTCTGCAGTCTGAAATTGACCAAACATGCAATCAGGATGTGTTGATTATTACTAGTGATTGGAATGCAAAAGTTGGAAACAAAAAAGAATCACCAGTTTTTGGAAAATATGGCTTGGTGGTAGCAATGATACTGGAGATTGCATGACAGAATTTTGCAAGACCAATGACTTACTCAGTGCAAATACCTTTTTCAACAACACAAATGGCTGCTATACATGTGGACATTGCCAGATGGAATACCCAGGAATCAGAGCAATTACATCTGTGGAGAAAGGCTATGGGGAAGCTCAATATCTTCAGTCAAAACAAGGCCAGGAGCTGACTGTGGAACAGACTATCAACTGCTCATATGCAAATTCAAGTTGGAGCTGAAGACAATTAAAACAAGTCCACGAGAGTGAAAACATGACCTTGATAATATCTCACCTGAATTTAGAGACCATCTGAAGAAGAGATTTGATGGATCAAACACCAGTGACCAGAAACCAGTGGAATTGTATCAAGAACACCATCCACAAAGAAAGCGAAAAGTCATTAAAATGACAGGAAAGGAAGATAAGACCAAAATGGACATCAGAATAGTCTCTAAAACTTGCTCTTAAATGGAGAGTAGCTAAAGCAAATGGAAGAAATGACAAGATAAAAGAGCTGATCAGAAAAGTTCAAAGAGCAGCTCAAGAAGACCAAGTCAATTATTATAATGAAATGCGCAAAGACCTGTATCTTTTCACTATACTTATTCAACCTGTATGCTGAGCAAATAATCTGAGAAGCTGGACTGTATGAAGAAGAACACACCATCAAGACTGGAAGAAGACTAATTAGCAACCTGTGATATGGAGACAACACAACTTTGTTTGCTGAATGTGAAGATGATTTGAAGCACACTGAATGAATATTAAAGACAACAGTCTGCAGTAAGGATTAAACCTCAACATAAATAAAATAAAAATCCTCACAAATAACCAATAAGCAACATAAATGGATGAAAGATTGAAATTGTCAAAGATTTCATATTATTTGGTGCCACAATCAACACCAAAGGAGCCAGCAGTCAAGAAATCAGACGAGTTATTACACTGGGCAAATCTGCTGCCAAAGACCTCTTTGAAGTGATGAAGAGCAAAGATGTCTCTTTGAAGACCAAGGTGTGCCTAACCCAAGCCATGGTGTTTTCAATTGCCTTATATGCATGTGAAAACAGGACAATGAATAAGGCAGACCAAATAAGAGTTGATGCTTTTGAGTTGTGGTGTAGGCAAAGAATACTGAATACACTATGGACTGCCAGAAATACTAATAAATCTGTCCTGGAAGAAATGCAACCAGAATGCTTCTTGGAAATGAAAATGGTCAGACTTTATCTCAACTACTTTGGTCATGTTGTCAGAAGGGACCATTCCCTGGAGAAGGATATCAGGCTTTGTAAAGTGGAGGGTCAGCAAAAAGGGGGAAGACCCTCAGGGTGATCGACTGACACAGTGGCTGCAACAATGCACTCAGGTATAGCAAGAATTGTGAGTGTGGTGAAGGGCTGGGCAGTGTTTTGTTCTGTTGTACATAGGGTAGTTTTGAGTCAGAGCCAGCTGGATGGCACCTAACAACAACAGAGAAGGACAGAGTTTTGGGTCATTTCAATATCTGGAGACCAGAAAAAGAAGTAAACAAAAGAGAGTGAGAATGAGTAAGAAATGGAGGAAAGTCAGGACATGTGGTATCATGAAGCCAGTAGAAGACAATGTTTGAAAGTGGAATTGATCAACTGTGCTGATGAGAAAGAGACTGAGTAACATACAACAGAGGACTAATTTTACAAATCTGTATCAGTGACAAGAACACTTTCAGTGACGAGATGAAGTTGAAATTCCAACTGAATTGGACATAGGGAAGTGGAATCAGTGAGCTTAGGCAACTCTCCAAAGAGTTTTGCCAAAAAATAGGGTGAACAAAAGTAATTTACTAGCCAAACAGGACATTTTTAAGAATGAAGGAGGGTGACCTAAGAATAATTAAAATTATATACCTTTTTCATAGATAAGTGTAATGAAACATAACTCACAAACTGCAAATTTTACTCTCTTAAGGTATACTGTTTGATGAGTAAAATAATAAAATTTGAAAATAATTATTTGTTAACAAATTGATTTTAACAAATCTGGTGACTCTATAAAAACACTCTATAAGTGTTTTCTAAACCTATTATAAAATTCTCTCTAAAAAGAAAATAATTGGTTATTGATGTGTAGTTAAAAATTTTTAATCTTCATCATATTGATCTGAATAATAAAAATAACATAAGCAAAATGATTATTCTTGGCATACATTGACACATTTGAAAGTGATTCTTGGTTGTATTTCTCTCTAAAACCATTATTTTCCAAAGGATGTATTTTTTCCCAACATGGTATTATTAATTGTAACTTTCCATAAAATTGCTTGCAATATTCTTCAGCATTACATTTTATGATTTAAAGTTTGAATTGTTGGCACCATGTTTTCCTCTTCTACATAAAACATATTTTTTATTAAGAATAAACTCTAATAATGGAAATGGTTAACAAGTGTGGCTACTAACCTAAAAGGGTTGAGGCTTGAGACAACTCATAGGTGACATAATAAAATCCTGGTAATCTACTTCCAAAAAGTTAGCCATTGAAAACCTGATGGATCATAATTCTAATCCAACACATATGGGGGTTGCTCTGAGTTGGGATTGGCTGAATGGCAACTGGTGGTTACTGCTACTGGTGTACCTGGTATCCTGAGAGTAAATTTTGTTAATCTCAGTTTGGGAATGGGTAAATATTTGAGGTTAAATATTTTTCAAAATTATTATTTTCTTCCATCTACTCCAATAATTTCTCCATTAAAATCTTTTAAAGAGACAAAACTCTTTAATATGTTCATCTTCATTTATAGTTTTTTTATTGTTTTACAAATTTTGATGGTATACAATTATAGGTCTTTTCACTTTTGTGTAAAATATGAATTTATCCAATAAAAATTAGGACTCAATATGCTTCCTCCAAGTTAAGATATTCTAAACCATAACTATAGAATTTCACTATCAAATCTTATATAAGTGACATCAACAAGTACATGTTGTTGTTATGTGCCGCCAAGTCGGACTGACACATAGCAACCCTTCCTTGGGTTTCTCAGGCAGTATCACTACGGAAGTAGATTGTTCAACATTCCTTCCATCAACAAGTATATGGAAACCTTCGATTTAGTTAGATCAGAACAAGACAAATGAATATTTACAGTGGTTATTCTATTCATTCAGCAAATATTTATTTGGTACTTCCTATGGACAAAGCACTATGAGGAACATTAAGCTACTATGCTGTTACTTGATAGAGAATGCCTGAGCTAAAACTGGCTTTCAAACAGTAACTAGAAATTGGTTACTGATGCAGATTATTCAAAGGTAATAATTTTTAATTTAGAGGACAATATATCTGTGCTATCCTTGTTTCGCATCTGAGAGATGACTGTGACATTTTTGCCCAGTGGTTCTCAGTAACTCTAGGTTATTAACATTACCATACAACAATGCAAAACTCAACCACTGCCATGAAGTTGGATCTGACACATGGCAACTCCTCTTTAGGTTTCCGAGGCTGTATCACTACGGAAGTAGATTGCCCAACCTTCCTTCGGAGGAGTGGCTGGTGGGTTTGAACTGCTAGCCTTCTGGTTAATGATAGTATTCAATAAATTCTACATTCTGTGGGATCACCTTTCTTTGGAATAGGTACAAATATGGATCTTTTCCAGTTATTGGCCAGGTAGTTTTCCATTGCTTTGTGCCACTCTCAACAGAAATACCCCAGGTGGATAACTTTAATAATCAGGTGCTCCTCAGTTGCTCACAGTAAATTCCACCATGGAGTTTACAAAAATTTATGGCTAGAAAAGCCATACCAGGTAACTTACTACACCGCAGTCTTCAGGGAAACATCCTTGCTCTTCGGCACCTGAAAGAGAACTTTTGCAGCAGATTTGCTCAATACTATAAAACGTCTGATACTTTATTATTATTATTATTATT
>NW_006921799.1:3726909-3728388 GCF_000298275.1 Orycteropus afer afer | reverse complement strand
AACCAACAAAGAAAATTTCCTTCAATAGATAAACCTTTCCTTAACTTTTACAATAACGGACTAATACAATATATGTCCTTTTGTGATTGACTTATTTCACTTAGCATAATGTCCTCCAAGGTCATCCATGTCATGCGGTGTTTTGCAGATTCTACTTTATTCTTTAGCGTTGCATAGTATTCCATTGTGTGTATGTACCATAGTTTAGTTATCCATTCCTCTGTTGATGGACACCTGGGTTGTTTCCATGTTTTGGCTATTGTAAATAGTGCTGCGCGATGAACATGGGTGTGCATATAAATGTCTGATATCTTGACTGCTGCTTCCATTGGTGTTGATTATAGAACCAAGTAATATGAATTCTTTGACAACTTCAATCTTTTCTCCATTTATCATGATGCTACTTATTGGTCCCATCATGAAGATTTTTCTTTTCTTTATATTGAAGTGTAATCCATACTGCAGACTGCAGTCTTCAATCTTCATCAGTAAGTGTTTCAAGTCATCTTCACTTTCAGCAAGCAAAGTTGTGTTGTCTGCATAACACAATTGTTAAGTCTTCTTCCAATCTTGATGCCATGTTCTTCTTCATATAGTCCAGTTTCTCAGATTATTTGTTCAGCCTACAAATTTAATAAGTATGTTGAAAGGATACAAACCTGACACACTTCATTCCTGATTTTAAACCATGCAGTGTTTCCTTGTTCTGTTCGAATGGCAGCCTCCTGGTCTATGTACAAGTTCCTCATGAGCACAATTAAGTGTTCTAGAGGTCCCATTACTCTCAGTGTTATCCGTAATCTGTTATGATCCACACAATCGAATGCCTTTGCATAGTCAACAAAACACAAGTAAACATCTTTCTGGTATTCTTTGCTTTCAGCCAGGATCCACCCAATACCAGTAATGATATCCCTCCTTCCACGTCTTCTTCTGAATCCAGCTTGCATTTCTGGAAGTTCTCTGTCAATATACTGCTGCAACCATATTTGAATTAGTGTCAGTGATTTTACTTGCATGTGATATTAATGATGTTGTTGCTGTTACATGCCATCGGATTGGACCTGACTCATAGCGACCCCTCCTTGGGTTTCCAAGGCAGTATCACTATGGAAGTAGATTGCCCAACCTTCCTTCCGAGGAGTGGCTGCTGGGTTTGAACTGCTAGCCTTCTGGTTAATGATATTGTTCAATAAATTCTACGTTCTGTGGGATCACCTTTCTTTGGAATAGGTACAAATATGGATCTTTTCCAGTTATTGGCCAGGTAGTTTTCTTCCAAATCTCTTGTAATAGCTGAGTGAGTGCCTTCAGTGTGGCCTCCATTTGTTGAAACATCTCAATGGGTATCATATCAATTCTTGGAGCCTTGTTTTTTGCCACTTCCTTCAGTGCAGCTTTGACCTCTTTCTTCAATACCATTGGTCCTTGATCATATGCCACCTCCTGAAATGGATGAACATCAACCAGTTTTTTTTT
>NW_006921799.1:3719715-3725869 GCF_000298275.1 Orycteropus afer afer | reverse complement strand
CAGTATATCATATGGTTATCTGATTGAAAATGGCCAAAACTGGTCCATTTCAGCTCACTAATGCCTAGGATATCAATCTTTATGCATTTCATTTCATTTTTAACAACTTCCAATTTTTCTAGATTCATAATTTGTGCATTACATGTTCTGATTATCAGTGCATGTTTGCAGCTGTTTCTTCTCATATTGAGTCATGGCACATCAGCAAATGGAGGCCCCAGAAGATCTACTTTATCCATATCATTAAGGTAGGCTCTACTCTGATATGGCAGCTCTTTCCCAGTCATATTTTGAGTGCCTTCCGACCTGAGGGGCTCATCTTCCAGTACTGTATTGGACAATATTTCAGGAGTATTCATAAAATTTTTCAGTAACACATCAGACAGTCTTTCACTACTATTCATTAGGTTTTTACTGACCAATTCTTTGAGAACTGGATGGCATCTTCCTTCTTCTGAGTCTCTCTCAGTCTAGAAGCTTCACCAAAATCGGTCCACCATGGGCACCCCTGCTGGCACAGCCTCCAGTCTCACAGCAACAGGCAAGCCACCACAGTACAACAAACCAACAGACAAATTCATCTCCCTTAGCTGTTCCAACCATTCCACTCACTCCCTGGGCTACCCCTTACCTGTTCCAGCCAACCCTGTCTGCTGCTGTTCCCTGCAGCCTGGGGCTGTCCCCTGCCTACCTTACCTGTTCTGGCTGCCAGCCTGCTACTTCCCTAATATATCCCATAATCGTGAGTATTATCTGAGTTTTGTGTGGCCATTGTAATGAATTATCGAACTCAGCAGAGAAGTAGTGAGTGTTGTGGTAATGATGGTTGGTGTTAGAATTAGTAAAAGACTGGAGGATGGCAGCATGTCTGGCTTCACAGGAATAAGTCTTAGGCTGCTGATGGTGATTCTGTCTTCCTCTTATGCAGTTAGAGGAGGTCAGAAGATGCTGCCTCCATTCCCTTTTTGCAGTACCATAGTTTGTTTATCTATTCATCTGTTGTTGTTTCTAACTTTTTGCTATTGCAAATAATGTTGCAGTGAATGTGGGCATGCAAATTATCTGTCCTTGTCATGGCTCTTAATTCTCTTGGATATCTACCTAGTAGTGGGATTGCTGAGTCACATAGTATTTCTATTTCCAACTTTTTAAGGAAGTGCCATACTATTTTCGACAGTGGTTGCACCATTTTATAGTCCCACCAGCAGTGTATGAGTGTTCTAGTCTCTCCATACACTTGCCAGTGATTGTTGTTTTCTGTTTTTTAGGACTTTGTTATTAATGCTGGGGTGAGATCATATCTTTGTTTTGGTTTGCATCTAATGATGAATGATTGAGTGCATTTCTTCATGTGTTTATTAGCCATTTGAATGTCTTCTTTGGTGAAGTGTCTGTTTATGTCCTCTGCCTATTTTTAAATTGGATTGTTTGTCATTTTGTTGTTGTTGAGGTGTTGAAGTTTTCTAGAAATTATAGAGATTAGTTCCTGGTCTGGTATGTCATTGCCAATCCCCCCCCACTCCAGTCTGTAAGTTCTCTTTTTACTGTTTTGGCTAAGTCTTTTGATATACATAAATGTTTAATTTTTAGGAGTTCCCAGTTATCAAGTTTGTCTTCTGCTGTTTGTGCATTTTTTAGTTATGTTTGACAGTGTATTTATTCCATGTATCAAGGTTCCTACGTTTGCCCCTATTTTTTCTTTGATGATCTTTGTGGTTTTGGGTTTTACATTTAGGTCTTAGATCCATCTTGAGTTAGTTTTTGTATATAGGATGAGATACAGATTCTGTTTCTTTCTCTGCAAGTGGATATCTAGTTTTGCCAACACTGTTTGTTAAAGGGACTATCTCTTCTCCATTTAATGGGTTTCAGTCCTTTGTGAAAAATCACCTGTCCATAGGTAGATGAATTTGCTTTTGGGTTCTCAATTCTGTTCCATTGGTCTATGTATCTGTCACTGTATCAGTACTAGGCTGTTTGACTATTGTGACTGTATAGTGGGTTTTGAGATCAGGGAGTATAAAGTCTCTTACTTTGTTGTTCTTTGTTAGTAGTGTGTAAAGCAAGCTTTTAACCATTTTTACCATCCAAGGACTAGGACTCAATTAGGATATTGTTATTCTAAGGTCTTACACAGGGGGTATCATGCTCATCCCAAGCTGATGTTCTCTAAATATCAGTTATTCACTGACTTCAAATTACATTAAGATTCTTACTGGCCTAAGGGAACATTTCTGAATTAATGTTAGTGTTGCAACATAGAATGTTCTTTTTTCTAAGGACACTAATGTGTTCTTCTTTATGAGGTTTTTAATTCTTTAAAAGTGGTTTTATGGCTTCTGAATATTGTGGGCTCACTATGGAAACTTGTAAGGTTTCGAACATTCAAAATCAACCCAAATGTTAGAATACTTTGGAAGGTCTATTAACAATGCACATCCAAAGCTACTAGTACTGTATATAATTATAATAAAGAAAGAAATTGCACCTATTAAATGACAGATTAATGGATTTTGTTAAGTTAGAGCGGTAAAAATAAAGAAAGATAAAACAATCTATTTCTAATTGGGCAGAGTTTTGCTAATTTTGTTTGAAGTCAGAGTCAACTCTCCTATCATTTTAATACCAATAACAATGGCTATCATTTATTGATTACTTACCAAATGCCAGGATCTCAGCTGACCTTTGTGATGAAATACAGGAAGATAGGAATTATTATTTTCATTGTACAGATGAGGAAACTGAACTTTTAATTGTCTGAATTCACACATCTATTCAGTGGTGGAGGTGCTGTTTATACATAGCCTTGGATGGCTAATTGTAAAGCCAGACTTCTTAAACTATCACATTGAACAGTCTTCATGGTCTTAGTGTTCTTTCTGTATTTAGGTAGCTTCGGTAGTCCATTTGCTGATGGACCCCTATTTTATGAAACAAAAAAATCTAAAAAATGAGCATAAGTGTATGTTTATATATGGAGTTTTAGAAGAAATAAAACTAGAATACTCCTTAGAAGTGAGGATGGTAGAACTTGGAATAGCTTACTTTGGACATATCAGGAAAGACCAATTGCTAGAATAGGACATCATAGTTGGTAAAGTAGAGGGTTGGTGAAAATGAGAAAAATCCTTAGTGAGATGGATTATGGATTAACACAATAACCACAAAGATGGATTCAAACACATCAATGATTATGAAGAAGGCACAGGAGCAGGCAACATTTCCCTCTAGTGTACATAAGGTCTCCATGAGCACGGCTGACTCACTGGCAACTAATAACATATATGTAAATATAAACTCATAATATAAAGTCCACAAAAACCCTTTTGCAAATGCATAGGATATTTCTCCATCTTTTTCTCCCTCTCTCTTGCTCCTCATCTTCCTCCATCTCCTTTATCTTTTGATTCCATTAAAAAAAACCAAAAAACACTCCACAAAATGATTAGTGAAACATGAAGAGCAAATACTGCCAGAGCTGGGGAGATTGATCTGCTCACATGGAAAGGAATAACGTATGAAACCAGAGACCCTCCCAACTGCTCTGGTGCTCCCATGCTTTATCCAATTAGCGTTCATCTTTAAAATATATCTTTGTTCCGAAGATCTTAAAGTCGTTGTCATAGGGTTGTGACTGAAATTTACTCACATTTAATGAAGGAGAATGATTAGTTTAGGGAAATCCTTTTCTACTTGATGACAACTTGTGTCTTTTTCCTGTGATGAACATGAGCTTTCTGAATCAGTTTGTGTGTCCCTTTTGAGTAGGTGGGTGAATGAGCAAATGAGCACCTCTCTCTGCTGAATCAGAGGCAGCTGTACGGTCACATTCTCTTTGGGCTCAGTGGATACTTTTTAGTCATGCAATACATCAAGTAACAAGTAGCAGCAAAAGTTAATTCCCAGGGAATGCCAGAAGGACGACTCACTTAGGGGAAATAGATTGTGATGAAGAATCATCTGCAGCTAAAGGCTTTTATTCCCCTTCCAAACTTGTTTTATGTTTAAATATTGCTTATGTGGAAAAAAGGCAGGAATATTTTGAGATTTTTTATTTTCCTTTTCTTTTTAAGTAGAGGTGATTCTAATATGATCAGCAGAAATCATGAATGACTAATTTGGGTTTTGCTTGTTATGAAAACATCTGTGTGATTTCTTTCTGACAAGCACATTTGATTGTGTGTATTCTAGAAGATTCTGCCTTTACATTTTAATGCTCACAAGAAATATTTATTTAGTGCTTGCTGTATGCAATAATCTGGACTAGGCACTGGGGAGGGAGGTTACTGGAAGAAGAAAAGAGCTAAGAGGCATCAACATGTCTAAAACAGAGGTTCAGCCCTCAAAAGGGCTTCTTATTGGGTGGAGTAGGCATCATATATTCACATTATAAGGGTGGGAAAGTGGTTAATCTCTCATGTAGACTAAATATGCTGGATATTCTCTTCCGGTTTCCAAACTGGAGCTCTAAGGTTAGAGTTGGGGCTGCTATTACATCTGGTCCTAGCACTATCCTTTCAGATATTTTGATTCTAAACATTCATGAAAACATCGCACTTTATTAATTAGTACATACTGGATTGATATTATCCAAGGTAAGAGGGACTAACAGAACATGTTATAAAAAAAGAGGAGAAAATAGTCACTGAACCATTTAAAGTTATTTCATTATCTAGGATTAGTGCTAAGTTAGCGTGATTTCTATTCTGAGCAAAAGCTCCCTAATTCTTTTCTTCCCTATTCACCTCCATCCCAATAAAAACTATAAAAGAGCCCTTTAAAAATAATCATTAAACAGAGGAAGAAATAATTAAAGACTGATATTAAAGTATTTTCACCATGAAGGAGAAGGGAGCATAAAATAAATTTTGTAGGGGAATATTAAGTACATTTTCATAGAATTTTAATATCAAGAGAAAACTCAGAGATTGAGTTTAAATCCCTCTTTCAAATTTTTGATAAGTATTTCCAAAGGCTTCAGTGCTTCAGATCACTTTCAGGTGTCACATCTCCATCAGCAATTAATCAGAACTTCTCAGTTGCAGGTGACAGAATGGCAACACAGTGTGGCTTATGAAAAATAGGACTATATAGTATTGCTTTATGTAAAGTGAGTAGACATAGCTGCATGCAGGAATGTACACACACAGTCATTAAATATCTTATCTCCTTTTTCTTTGTTAGTAGGTTCAATATCAGGAATCCCCTTCCCATGTTGTGGCATTTATAGCCACTGTATCATCCTTCCACTAGGACTTGTGAAAATCACAAGCATCTTTCTTTAGTTTTTTTTTTTTTCAATTTTATTGTGATTTGGGTGAAAGTTTACAGAGCAAATTCACTTTCCATATAGCACCTCACTTATACTTTATTTCATGACATTGACTAAATTTCCCACAGTGTAACAGGTCCCCTCCCACTTCCTCCCTATAGTTACCTCTTCCCTGTGTCCTTCCCTCCCCTGCACTCTTGCCACCTCAGCTGTCTCCCTGTGCATACACAGCCTTTCTGTGTATCAATCCCATGATTGATCTCTCCAAGGAGAGTATCTACCTAATGTATATGTTCAGCTCATATGCCTATCTTTTGTTTGCCTGGAAGCCACAGGAGTGAGTTCAATTGCCGACCTGCAGGGTAACTAGGGGCCATAGTCTCAGTGGTTCCATCAGGCTCTATCAGACCAGCAAAACTGGTCCTTTTTTTTTTTTTTCTCAATGATTTTGAGTTTTGTTCTGCATTGTTCTCCCACTCTATCCAGGATCTCCTACACAGATCCCCCTCCAAGTGGTTGACAGTGGTAGCGGGCACTATCTAGTTCTTCTGATCTCATAATTGTATAGGTTGAGGATCGACTGGTGTACCAGTTGCTTGGACTACTTGTTTCCATTTGTCTTTGCTCTGGACAAGGAGGGACTCATCACTGCATCTAGAAGGCTGCTTGCAAGCTTTTAAGATCCCAGTCACTATGCACCAAAGTAAGACGTGGAACAATGTTTTGAGTAGTATGTTATACCAGTTGAGCTTGATGTCCCCTGCAACTATGGTCCCGAGCTCACATGTCCAACTGCTCTCACCCTCTGAGTAGCTGGCTGTGGCCAAGAAGTGACTACAACCTTGTGCCTTGTCAACTTTACCATAAACCTGGGGATTTTTT
>NW_006921799.1:3699956-3712445 GCF_000298275.1 Orycteropus afer afer | reverse complement strand
TCACACCATTGTCATCTGAGAAGATGCTTTGCAGTATTTCAATGTTTTTAAATTTATTAAGGCTTGCTTTATGGCCTAACATATGGTCTATCATGGAGAATGTTCCATGTGCACTGGAAAAGAATGAATATTGTGTTGTTGTTGGGTGGAATGCTCTGTAGATATCTATAAGGTCAAGTTGGTGGATGGCATTGTTTAGCTCTTCTGTTTCATTGGTGAGTTTCTTTCCAGTTGTTCTATCTTTCATTGAAAGTGGTATATTAAAGTCTCCTACTATGACTGTGGAGTCATCTATTTGACTTTTCAATTCTTTTAAAGTCTGATTTGTGTATTTTGAGGCTCTTTCATTGGGTCCATAGATATTTATTATGGTTATATCTTCTTGTTCAATTGTTCCTTTAATCATTATATAATGTCCTTCCTTGTCTTGTGTGGTGGCTTTTGTCTCAAAGTCAATTTGATCAGACAGTAATATTGTCACTCCTGCTCTTTTTTGGTTGCCATTTGCTTGATATATCTTTTCCCAACCTTTGATTTTTAGTGTATATTTGTCTTTGTCTCTAAGGTGTATTTCTTGTAGACAGTATATTGATGGGTTGTGTTTTCTTACCCAGTCTGCAACTTTCCATCTCTTGCATGGTGCATTTAATCCATTAACATTCAGTGTAACTATCAACAAGTATGAATTGGTTGCTGTCATTTTGTTATGTGTTTTTCATGGTATTCCTGGTTTTTTTGTTTTGCATAATTTTCTGTGCTGAGCTTATGATGTTTCTGAATCATGTTGTCATTTCCTTTGTTGCTATTGTTTTAGTATTTGCTAAATATTTGTGCTTGTTCTCTTTTTTCATTGTGATGCAAAGATTTATCATTTTTCTTTAAGATTATAATATTCTCCTGAGGTTAGAACAGTCCATTCTATCTCGCACCTCTCTTGACTTCCTCACCATTCAGAAATTTTGTAATTATAGTGTTTTCTCCCTCTTTTTGGTTTGTAGTTGTCGACATTTGCCAAATGATGTCTTGTTCCTTTTTCACAATCATATAAGCTTATTTTATTTTGAGTACTTCAATAGCTGTGTTGGTTTCTGGGTTATGTTATCTTGTGTATTAATGGTTGGTTGTTGTTTGCTATTTTTGGTTCTCTGTTCAAAGGACTCTCTTTAGTACCTCTTGTAAGATTGGTCTGGTTTTAACAAATTCCCTTAGTTTCTGCTTATCTGGAAATCTCCTAATTTCACCATCATATTTGAGGGACAATTTTTCTGGGTATATAATTCTTGGCTGAAAATTTTTCTATTTCAGGCTTTTGTATGTACTATCCCCTTTCCTTCTCACTTGCATGTTTTCTGCTGAGAAATCAGAGTTTATTCTTACTGGCTGTCCTTTGTAAGTAACTTTTTGTTTTTCCCATACTGCTTTCAGGATTCTTTTTTTGTCTTTGGTTTTGATGAGTTTGATGATGATATGTCTTGGTGATTTTCTTTTGAGGTCTATCCTGTTTGGGGTTTGTTGGACTTCCTGAATGGATTTATTCTCCTCTTTCATCATATCAGAGAAGTTCTCCTCCAACAAATCTTGGACAATTTGCTCTGTGGTTTTTTCTCTTCCTGTTCTGGAATTCTGATTACACGTAGGCTATTTCTTTTGATGGTATCTCACATGAACCTTAGGCTTTCTTCATTTTGTTTTAATCATCTTTTCTTTTTGGATTGATCCCTTTCCAAAGAAGTACTCAGGACTTTGCCTTAAATCTCATTATTTCTCTCTTCCATTGAATCACTTCTACGCTTTTTGCCTTTCAATGTATTATCTATTTCTGACAATTTAGTATTAATCTTCTGGATTTCTATCTGTAGATTTTGTATCATTTCTAATTTTTCATTTAATTCTTGTATTTTCTTCCAAAATTATTCTAAGGTTTTGTCTTTGTTTTTCTTAATTTTGTCAGTGTTTTCCTTGATACCTAAATATAATTTAAAGATACCTAAATATAATTATTTTCTATTCCTTATTAGGGAGTTCCAATGCTGCTTCTTCCTCAGGGATGTGTTCTGGGTCTGTATCTTGATCCTTCATTTCTACCACTTTATCTTGCTTCTTTGAGTGGACTGTGATGGTCTGTTGTCTCTGAGACGTTATGACATTGTTGTATTTAGATCTCTGTTAACTGTTTGTGAAGAGCAGTTAAGGATGAGTCAGTCTCCTCTTGGTGGTTATTTATCATTGGTCAGTTGATATAGAAGGAAGTGGTGGCTCTCTCTCAGTAAGTGATGATGCAGGAGGTGCAGGTGTAGTTGTGTTGTATGAGGACTGTTGCTGTCTCCCACTCAGTTAGACAAAAACAACAATTGAAAAACCAACAAAAAAGTAAAAGCAAGTGGACAAAAATCACACCATGTAAACACACAGGAGCAATCTCTAAAAAAAAAAAAAAAAAAAAAAACTGGGGGGGCAATAAGAGAAAAATGGTAGAGCAGGTGATAATGAAGAAAAAAATGGTAAAAATGGAAAAAGACAAACAAGAAACGCGGTTAACCAACTAAAAGAAAAAAAAGGGAACCAGGAACAGGAAAGAGAGAAAAAGCTGAAAACTGGAACTTGGGAAGGGAAGCCTAAAGAATAATAATAATAAGAAGGACCAGAAAATAAAAATAAAAATCATAATAATTTTAAAACCAATAAACTAAAAAAAGGGAAAAAAAGATCTGGCAGAGTGGTGCAGGACACCCAGGCTTCTTCTGAGCATACAGACTGGGTTGGAATTCCTGCTGGGCCAGAAAGTGGTTGGGAGTGAGGGATAGCTGCACCTCTGTTCACCAAGAGGGTGTGAGGTATAAGAGTAACAAAGGGAATATTGCACCTTTCCAGTCATTCTAGTCTCGAATGTCCTTGTGGTTCTTGGCAAGTGGAATGTATTCTTAAGTCCCTGGAATCTGGGAGAACACTGTCACTTTAAGTATCCAAAATGGTTGAACTGTTTGTAAATATTCAAAGTGGCTGCATCCTCCAGACAGGCAAAAGTCTACAGCTCAGCCTGCCTTCCTCTTTGCTGCTTCCCCTTTTATTTACTACCTACCAGTACAGTCCTCCTGCAGCCCCTGGCTAGCAGGGCTGATTTTTAGGTTACTTCTTAGGTCCTAATGCCACTGGGCAATATCCAAGCTGTCTGTGCCATCAGGATCACTGACAGACTGCACCTCTGTATGTCTCCTTTTTTCAATATTTTCATGCAAATTCTTCTGCTAGTTGGAGTTTAGTCCACTTCTATATCCTTCCCTTCAAAGCTCAGGGCTCCAAGATTTTCTTCTGTATCGTGTTAACTTGTTCCCTTTTCTTTGTTGAAGAGGGTCTGTGCACTCTGTCTAACTATTCTGCCATCTTACCAGAACTCTCACAAGCCTCTTTCTTAAAAGAACTTGAAAAAAATTCCAGGAAAGGATCTGATTGGTCCAGCTTGAGTCACATGCCTATTCCTGACCAGGAAGATGGAGTACTCTGGCCAGCTCCTGAAGCTGACAGATGTCTTTATTCCCACTTGAATTGCATGAACTTAGACTTGGGGGCAGGGTAGTTTCCCAACAGCTATTAGATATCTAATCACATCCCTCTAACTACTTCAAACTCAATCTGTAACTCTAACTCAACATAACCAGAAATGAACTCTTCATCTTTCCTTCTAAAACAAGCTTCTCCACCTTTACTCTCTTTTTTGGTGAAAGGTTGTGCCATCTATCCACTATATTCACCAAACCAGAACACTAGGAAGCAACTTAGACTCTCCCTTCTCCTTAACCTCAATGATCCATCAGTAGTTTTTTCAATTTGAGTTTAAGGTTTCTCAAACTTGTCCACTTCCATCCATTCTGATTGTCCAATTTTTGTTCAGACTAACTCACCATCATCTCTGGATCACTCTAACTTTTCTAATTAGTCTCCCTGCCTTCTGTCTAAAGGGTTTCTCTGAAATCTAAACACATTCCTCACTGGCAATCAGAGTAATCTTTTCAAAGACAAATCCTGATCATTTCATAGCCCAGTTTAAAATTCTTCAGTAGCTTTTCATTGCCCTTAGGATAAAGTGCAATACTCTTTGGAATAATTTAAAAAAGTCCTTGATGATTTGATCCTTGTATATATTCAATGCCACAGAATAAAAAGTTATTATGGATTATCAATTTTGTTTGGTGGCAATTTAAAACTTTGTATTTATGACAATGGTTTTAGCATGAAGTAGATTGCATAATTTGCAAAGTTTTAAGAAAAAATAATTAGAGTGGATATGTGCTGCTTCCTGAGAGCTGCTTTACCATTCCTTGCCACTAAAGGACTGATTACCCTTCCTTGCCACTAAAGCTTCTTGCCTAGTTCTGACTAATGAGCAGATCATTTAATTGCTGGTGTAAGATCTCCCAGAGCTCTATTTCCTTTTGTGAAAGTGACTGGCAATATTTCAGATAGTGACCTGTCCATCAGCTTGGGTCTTGGTGTGAGGATGACACTAAGCAGATTCCCTAGATGGTTTGTGGTGAACAGTTGTGAGAGTGAGAAATAAACCTTTCTTCTTCTAAGCACACGTTGGAGTTGTTTGTTACTGCAGAACAACCTAGCCCCCTAACTGAGACAGTGGATCCCTTTCCTCCAACTCCATGCAGGTCATTCTTCTCTTTTCTGTTGTTAGGAGTTCAGGTGCAGTTTGAGAAGCACTACAGTGTGGTGTCTAGCTTTGTGCCTTATACAAATTAGATATTCAATTAATATTTGTAAAAGAGAATGCATTCTCTCTTGAATGGTTTAAATGTAGTGTTTTCTGAAATCAGTAGGGTACCTTCTTTGTCTTTTCTGTGTAAAAATCATAGATAAATATTTATGAAATGATCTGTGACTCACTTTGTCTCTATTTTTTCTTCATTAATGGTAAACACCATTTTAGGAAAAAGTATAACCATAATTCCAATACATATCCTATTATTATTGAGAAGTTATTTACCACAGCCTCTTTCTAAGTTTATATTATAAATTCCTGAGGAATTTTTGCACATTCAAAGGTTTCTTTGCCTATGATCAATATGTGATGCTATCAAGTCTGGAAGAAATTAAAATTGTATATAAGATATATATAAAAAATGGCTGCCTGCAGATGTGTGTATAACACGCATACTAGTGTCTGTGTTTGAAGTTAATATTTTCCTGAACAGGGTTAAGAGAGGGCTAAGTGAACGCTTGCAAATTTGAGTGCAGTGTTGAAGAGTAGTAAAAAACAAGTAAGGGACAAGCAGATTTCAATAAAATGGTCTTTTATTTCTATAAAACTATGCCCACCCCACCCTAAAAATTATTGCAATAGGTATGTATGGAACTCATAAAAGAACTAAAAACATTTACATTGAACTACAGCAAATGCTATGATTAACAGTGCTGAGATAGGACATAAGATTTCCCAGGGCTGGTCAAGCCCTCTTTTGATCTGACGGAAGACTCTCTTCTTATTTAGGTTTGTGTATGTTTGTCCTTTGAGGAGCAAATCTACTAAGTTTTCTTGCTAGTTATTGCTCCATTCATAGAATATAGATTCAAATTTTTAAAAGCAAAATTTCCCCCCACATCTCTACGTGTTAAAAAAAATCATAATCTGGATAAAGTAGAAACTCTTTTTAGTATACTTATTTTCCATATAATTAAATAGTCACATTTTTATAAATGCTTTTTGAAAGAGTTGTAGCACAATGAAAAAATAAGTCTATACTGAGAAATATCATGCTTGTTATTAAAATTCAACCTTTATATACAACTTATAGTGTAAGCATGATTGTTTTTGAGTATTAGAATTTGTTTCATTTTATGAATAGAAATTTGATTGAAGAGCGGTGTCTGTTTTTACTTATTTGCAGTGCTGATTCAATTGATTCAGCTTCTACCTTATACGAGAAGTTTTCCTTATTTCATTATATTCATATAATATATGTGGTATATTCATGTCCCAATTAATCAGATTTCTTTTTGTGTGTGCACACATACATTCTCTCCACTTATTTTTCCCTCTTTACTGTTGAGAGATTTGCATATTGGTGTCTTTTGGGGAAATTTTCAAATGTTTACATCCTTTTGTGGTGTTTGTTGCTGTTAGCTGCTGTCTAG
Organism: Orycteropus afer afer; assembly: GCF_000298275.1. Classification (NCBI taxonomy): domain Eukaryota; kingdom Metazoa; phylum Chordata; class Mammalia; order Tubulidentata; family Orycteropodidae; genus Orycteropus; species Orycteropus afer. The sequence continues at coordinate 3,706,307 of NW_006921799.1, read as the reverse complement.
TTGGTTTTGACTCACAGTGACCCAATGTGTGCAGAGTAGAACTGCTCCACAGAGTTTTCAAATCTGTGAACTTTTGGAAACAGATCACAAAGCTTTACTTTCAAGGTGACTCTGGGTGGGTTTGAACAGCCTGCTGTTCTACTTAATAGTCCAGTGCTTAACCATTTGTGCCACCCAGGTACTCCATTTTGTGATATTGTAAGCCTCATGTGCCAACCTTTATCTCTCATCAAAATTGCATTATAAAGCCCCTTAAAGGCTGGGACCAACCTGCTTTCAATTTGTCCAGTTCAAAGTCTTTAAACCAAAAAAAAAAAAAAAAAAACAAACTCATTGTCCTGGAGTGGATTCCAACTCACAGTGACTTCTCCTTGGGTTTCCCAGGAGTTATCTCTAAGGAAATAGATTGCCCAATTTTCCTTCAGAGGAGTGGCTGGTGGGTTTGAACTGCCAACCCTCTGATTATCAGTCAAATGCCTTAGACGATACACAATTCACTAATTTTAATTTCTTTTACCATAAATTCCCTAAGTTCTATAATTTCATTGATATTTCTTATCATTATTATTGAGAACACAAGATACTGGTGGTATCTAGAATTTAACCAAGGGGTAGTTCCTCTTTTGCCATGGATTGCATGGGCATAAGCATAGTGGAAATGGGAGTGGCCGGTATGGGATGTGGACAATTAGGGGGTGCAATGTCTGTAGAGGATTTTAAAACAACTTAAAACCAACTAAAAGTCAATCTGCTTTTCATAATCACCATGCACCAGCGTTTCTGTACAGTGTCAGTGATAAAGTTATTCCTGCTTATAGGGGTGCATGGGTCTGAGGACTCCTCTCACCAGCCTTGGTACATCAGTGTTTTTGATCCACAGCTGTTTGAGCTAAATTGCTCATTATTTCCCAGGCCTTGACTAAATATTTCTGAACACTGTTTTATAAAAAGAATTTTGCTGACTCTTGGATGATTTTTGGTTTCAAAGAGTTAAGTCAGTTCAAGAAAAGGAGTTTTGTCTTCATTTGGTGATGATAAAGATGTAGTATGATTCTGTACTCAAAAAATAGAGGTCTTTTGGATAGCCTTTATAGAGATAATTCAGCCCTCAAAATTTCAAAAGGCTTTTCAGTGTCTTCTCTGAAGCCTGTCCTGATCTTCTCTTTTCTATCTGCTTTACTGTAAATGTAGGCACTTGGCAATTAAAGATAAGTGAAGGCTAGAATTGGGAATCTGTCCACAAAGAACACATGCCTGAGTAATTAAGATATCAATATATCATTTTTATAGTTCTCATACTGTGATACTGTGTTTGCCCAGAACATCACCACAAATTATTCAGTGCGTGATTCACCTTTATTGAAAACATTAAGTGAACAATCATAATAATATTCTTTTTCTCTCATAATCACTTGATCATTCATTATGCTTTCTAATATTCTAACAACTATTATGATAATGTAAAGCAACTGAGAACAAAGTGTTTGGCATACACTTATTCTGTATTTGTTTAGAAAGGCAGCATTTTATAATTTAAAAGAACCTTGACTCAAGTCTACCACTTCCCAATTGTATAGCAATGTTCAGCAAGGCAAGTGACCCCTTAGAGCCCACATATTGTGGTCTGAAAAGGAAAAATGATAGTAGCTAATACCCTCTTATGGGTATTGTGAAGAGCAAAGATATAATGTATGTAAAATGTCTTCAGAAACTCTAGAACAGATTGCAAACTCAAGTCTACAGAGATCAGAGAGATAATACAAATGTGTGACTAGAGCTAAGTGTTACAACGAGGGTGGTGGCATCCATGGCTGGGCTAGAGAGTACACCATACCAAAAGCCATTCAAACGTAATTGTTTTATAAAATGTGCCCATTAAGCAAAAGAGTCTGAGTGTCACTGGTTGTGACTCCCATTCAAAGTTTAAGTTAACTGTAATGGCCATCAATATAGGGATGTCTACTACTCTTATTTCATGAAATGAAGGAAAAAGGAATTAGCCATTGAATATCTGCTACCAGAAAGGATTTAAATTAAATATTAAGGAAAACCTTCCAAATAATTCAAGACTGTATTACTCATTTATTGTTTGATGTACAAATACACAGAGTTTCCATATGTCTGGATTGGTGGAAAGTCCCATATTTTACTTCTTGAGTCCTCTCCTGCTCCCATCCTCTGTTGTCTAAGACCCCTGAGAGGTATCATAAGTGGGCTGGGGTGTGGGGAGAGAGTGAACAATAACTCTGTTCTGCCTCTACACTATGTTTTGGCTGCTGGTCCATGTTATTATTACACAGGTCCTTCATAGTCTGATCAACCTCTTTCCATTAACATAACCTTAGTTGGCTCCAAACCTTCCACAGACCAAGGTTATGCCCCATTCCTGATGGTTAGGTGATCAGCTATTTTTTCCCAGGCACAAGTCTGTGTTAGGGCTAGATCTGAGGAAGTGATTTAATTATCACTAAAGTGGATAATGAGTAGAACCAAGACAATCTAGATACCTTGTCTGCTGGCAAATGCTGAGATTAGGGCAACCATCTATTACAGTTTTCCTGGAACTGAGGGTTTTCCTGGGATGTGAGACTTACAGTATTAAAGCTAAGAAAGTCCTGAGCAAGCTGGGATGCTTACTTTTTTTTGTCCTAGTTGAGTATAAAACTTTGAAAAAATATTGTAGAAAATTGGAAAATGAACATTATCTTTAAGAGTCTGATGATTACTGTACCAAAATAAAAAAACATTAAAATTGTTTCAACATCAGTGGAAAGCATGGCTGAATAATATAAACAAAGAACTGCTGAAACAAAAAGATGAGAGTGAAAAGGTTACATGTAAGGTAAGAAATAATAAACTTGGGGAGGAAAGGGACATTGTAGAAGTGATGCCAGATAAGAAAATTAAGTTTAATATTAGTTATTTTGGTAGGATAAAATAATCAAAACAGAAACAAAGATATAATGGAAGAAGAATTTCCTCAGCTAAAAATAAATGTAAATATAAAAATTAAAAACATTTACAGGGTTATATGCAAGATAATTGAAAATACATCAACACTAAAAACTTTTGCAAACATTTAAAGTAATCATTTATTTTTTAAATAAGTAAGAGAGTCATGTAATGAAAATCTAAAATGTACAACAAGGTATACCCGACCCGTCTTTACATTTTTAAAATAAATGGTGACATTTTTTCTGTACCTTAATATTTCTCACTTTAAAGTATAATATATTAAAGAGTGTTCAATATCTCTTAATTAATGAGCTTCTTTCCTCTTCTCCTTCTTTCCCCACCCCCCCCAATTGCCATAAAATGACTCTTTATCCTTCCTGAGAAATAGCACAGGCAGCTTACAGCTACAGTGACACTCAAAGTCCCTCTTAATCGTAACCAAGGATTACCACACACCATAGAAATCTTTGAAACATGAAAAACAGAGACCAGACAAACAAACATGTAGGTTATCTATGAAGAAGAAAACTTAAAAAACTACAAAACGTTTACAATCTCAGAAAACTGTGGGCTGAATGTATCCATTAAACAGTAACAGTCTGATACAGAAAAATAATCAGAAAACAAAATGAACTATTAGACATTAAACTATATTAGTAGAAATGAAAAACTCCAAGTAATATTGAAAAAAAGCAAAAATTCTGAGAATTAGCGTTAAAATGCAAATATTTAGAAAAAAATATTCTACTGTGTCATTTCTACAATGATAGGCTAAGACTTACTTCCCTCTTCCATGACTTGGCTCCATGCAGGAAGACTCAGCTGAATTTGAGATCTGCCTTGCTAAACACTTCTTTCATTTCTCAAATTTCTCAGCTGATGCACGAAAATTTTGAGATTTTTAGAGGACCTGCTTCAGTTCTGAGTCAATTGGACAAGAAGGAGCAGTGAGAACACCCAAATTACCTTTATTACTGTTTATGGCTAAATTGTGGCACATAAAGAGTGGGAGACAGTGGTAGTTCAGGTGTAGAAGTTTCATCTTCCATGTGAGAAACCCAGTTTGATTCCTGGCCAATGTACCTCATGCACAGCCAGCACCCATCTGTCAGTGAAGGCATGTATGTAGCTATGGTGCTGAATAGGTTTCAGTGGAGCTTCCAAACTAAGATGGACTAGGAGGAAAGGCCTGATGATAGACTCAAAAATCAGCCAATGAAAGCCCTATGACTCACAAAGGTCCTGTCCACTGCAACCAATCATGAGGATGGTGTAGTGTCAGGCAGCCATTAGTTGTTGATAAGGTCACCTTGAGTTGGCTGACTGGGCAGCAGAAAACAACAATAACATCATATGAGGTGAGAGCCAAATGGATCTACAACTGAATCTCAAAATTAGGCAGACTTACTTTCCCAGTCATGGTTGCTTCATGTTGGGGCATGCCTCTCCATGTCAAATAAGACTGTCATGAAGAGTAGAAAAGAGTTTTTATTTCCTGAGGTACAATAACTACCATGCAGGAAAAGCATGGAGCAGAGCTGAGCATGCTCAGTCCATTCTTTTGAAATACACCATTTGAAGATACTCTTCTTCTCCAAGGAGCAGTGAATAGAGTGGAGAGACCGGGAGAGTCATATGTCTACATAAAAGGAAATATCAGAAAGGAGGAAGAAGTCTTCTCTTGATACAAATGTTAAAAATTAATTTGGAAAGAAAAGCCATAAAATGTAAAAAAAAAAACAAAAACTTTTAATAACAATAAATTGACTCTAAAAGTCCATATTATATTGTGAAATTAGGGATGGATTTCTCATCTTGCATTGGTACACTCAAAACTTAACATTTCACTCTTGACTTTGCTAGTCAGAGAAATATATATGTATTTTGTACTGAGAGGTAATCACTGTACGAGTTAAAACACTAGATCTATACCTTGTGAAATAAAAAGAAGGTAAAACAAACAATATCAGTTCATACATCACAGAATAAAAACAAAATAAAACAAAAACCTCAAGACCCAATAAAGAAACATAAAAAAGTACAAATTATTAATGAGATGTGAAAAGATTAAACACATTTGAATTATCAGTAAATATGAAAGACTTAAAGACATCATTAGGCATCCAAGACTCTTAGTAATTAAAGAGCAAAATATGAAAGGTAAAAGGTTTATCAATAAGTATAACAAAAAGAAAACAGAGAAGATATGGAATGTTTGGCTGATTGCCTCCATGAATAACTTCCTCCTTTGCCATGAGACCAGAAGAACTGGATGGTGCTCAGCTACCATGACTGAATATTTTGATCATAGAATCTATAGAGGAATGCTAATCAAAAGGGAGAAACTGTAGCACAGAATTTCAAATTGTCATGAACTGCAGACTTTCTGGAGCCATGGAGGCTGGATAAACCCCTGAAACTATTGCCTGAGACTATCTTTAAACATGAAACCAAAAGTATCCCCTGAAGTCTTCTTAAAACCAAAAATTAGCTTAATTATATATTCACACATACACATAAAAAAAAAATCTCAAACTCACTGTTGTCAAGTTGATTCCAACTCATAGTGACCCCCTTTGGGTTTCTGAGGTGGTAGATCTATGGAAGTAGATTGCCCAGTCTTCCTTCCACAGAGTGCCTGGTGGGTTTGAACCACCAATCTTCTGGTTACCAGTCAAATGCCTTAGGCATTATCCTACCAGAGCTCCATACATACATACATACACACACCCACACACACACACACACATAAAAGTTTGCCTTGAGCATTGTGGTCCTTTTTATAACTAACTATACGTGATCAAAGTGACAACAATAACTGGAAAGATTAGATAAGAATTTTAGAAGGTAGTAGATTTGTGTTAATGGAGGAGGAACAACCCAGAAAAGGAGGGTGAGAATGACTGTACCATATGAAGAATGTAATCAATGTCACTGAATTATACATGTGGAAATGGTTGAGATGGTGTATATTTTTTATTTTTTATTTTTATTGTTATTATGATTTGGGTGAAAGCTTACAGAGCAAATTCACTTCCCATACAGCAGCTCACATACACTTTGTCTCATGACATCGACTATAATCTCCCACAATGCAACAGCTTCCCTCCCACTTCCTACCCATAGTTACCTCTTCCCTGTGTCCTTCCCTCCCATGCACTCCTTCCCCCTGAGCTATGTACCTGTGCATACACAGCCTTTCTATTTTTCTATGATTGATTTCTCCAAGGAGTGTATCTACCTAATGTAATTCAGCTCATATGCTTGTCTTTTGTTAGGCCTGGTAGCCACAGGAGTGGGTTCAGTTCCAGACCTAAAAGGCAGCTAGGGGCTAAAGTCTCAGTGGTTCCATCAGGCTCTATGAGACCAACAAAACTGGTCCTTTTTTTTTTTTTT
>NW_006921799.1:3660007-3678402 GCF_000298275.1 Orycteropus afer afer | reverse complement strand
AAAAAAAAAGAATGGAAGAACAGTATTTAATTAAGTGTTCCACTTAACATGGGAGAAAAAGAACTAGGAACCAAATCTAAAGAAAGGAACAAATAAAATAAAAATATTCTAGAGAAGAATAGCATTTGACCACTGAAAATAATGGTGTTGTTAGCTATTGTTGAGTTGGCTCCTGACTTTGTAACTGTGTTACAAAGCAGAGGTGTTCCATAGGGTTTTCTTGGCTGTAATCTTTACAAAAACAGTTTGCCAGTCCTTTCTTATGCAGAGCCACTCTGAGTTTGACCAGTCAATTTGTAGGTTAGTGGCTAATCACAAACCACTGTCACTACATTTTTGATAGTTAAATGGTGGTTTCTGAGGTAGATACCAACATTTCCAGTGGTTAATCTAGCCAAAGTAGCATACTTGATTTAGCAATCTGTTGCACTCCTGAAAAAGACTGCTTCAACTATTGAAGGCATAAATTTCTGGACTTTAAAAATCAAAAAGACCCATAGACTCAGAACAATCTGACCCACTGCCATTGAGTTGATTCCAACTCATAGTGACCCCCACTGGGTTTCCAAGGCTGTAAATCTTTATAGAAGTAGATCGCCTCATCTTCCTCCTCCAGAGAGTTGGTGGGTTTGAACCAGCTGATCTTCTGGTTAGCAGCCAAATATCTTACTCATTATGCCACCAAACTCCTAGAGAACAACCTGAAGGTAAGGACTATTATCTTCTCTTTTTTTTAATGTTTGTATTCATTAACACTTTGATTTGTTGCTATAAATAATTATTGAGTGAAGCCTTCTTCAGCATATACTTATTTTTCCAACAACAGAAAACAAAATGAAGAGAAAATATGAGGAAAAATATTCCAGTTACATTATAGAGCTTCCTCAACCAGGAAATTCTGGGGTGATAAAAATATTTTTATCTTGATCTGTGTAGTGTTTACTGGACATATATGTTTTTTTTTTTTTTTTACATATATAGACTCAAAACTGGATCAATAAGCAGCATCATGATAAATGGAGAAAAGATTGAAGTTGTCAAAGGTTTCATATTACTTGGTTTCATAATCAACACCAATGGAAGCAGCAGTCAAAACTTCAGACATTGTATTGCACTGGGAAAATGTGCTGCAAAAAATCTCTTTGAATTGCTGAAGAGCAAAGATATCTCTTTGAAGACTAAGGTGTGCCTAACACAAGCCATTGTGTTTTCAGTTGCCTTATTTGCTTGGAAAGCTCAATAATGAATAAGGAAGATCAAAGAAGAGTTGATGCTTTTGAGCTGTGGTGTTGGCAAAGAATACTGACGGTACGATGGGCTGCCAGAAGAACCAAGAAATCTGTCCTGGAGGAAGTGCAGCCAGAATGTTCCTCGGAACTGCTAATGGCCAGACTTCATCTCACCTACTTTGGGCATGCTGTCAGAAGGGACCATTCCATGGAAAAGGATATAATTTTTGGTAAAGTGGAGGGTCAGTGAAAAAGGAGAAGACCCTCAATGAGATGGACTGACACAGTGACTACAACAATGAGCTTGGGTATAGCAAGGATTGTGAGGCTGGCACTGGACCCGGCAGTGTTTCATACTGTTGTACATAGGGTTGCTATGAGTTGGAGCTGACTCAATAGCATATAAAAGCAACAACACATATTCCGTGAACAGTACACTGGCTTTTATACACTTTACTATTTATAAATTATTCCTCAAAGAACTAAATATATGAAACATTTGAGTGTCTGAGAAAAAAAAATATTTTTTTGATTGATGAATGTTTGACCGTCTTTTTTTTCTTGTTTCTTTGCTTCTATTAAAAAGAATAATTTAAGTTTGATTCTGATTTGGTGTGAAATAGAGCCTTTGTGAAATTTACTATAGTTGTCTTTTTCTGAATAGTACGTGTTTGCACTGGTGGTTTTCCCAGTAAATAAGGGGTGAGCATTTAGAGCCATGATCACTTTTTCAACTTTATGAAGTATCCTTGCCTAAGAAACAATCAAATTATGTTGAAGTAGAAAATTCATCCACTCAATTTTTTAGATATTGGTTTTAATTTTATGTTTATACTTCCTGAAATACTAGCTATATTCTTGAGTCACATTTGTCAGCAAAATATAGAGAACACAAATTAATGCTGTTCAAGTAAATTTGAACAGGGTGATAAATTTTTTGTTTTTCTAGAGATTGCTATTTTAGCCTCTTTCTTAAGTATGGGTACATCTAAGCTTAAATCCATTTCCTGAAAAAGATGAAAGAGTTTCGCAGCTTATTTACAGACAGCTCGGATGTTTCACCTAGTATGTGAGGTCCAGTTATCATTTGGTGGCATTAGTTTAATCTCAGAAGCATTTTTCCCATGGTCAAGTTGCATTTCAAAGATCACACATTTATTAAGTCTTGGAAATTGCCAACTGTGCCCTTGACTCAGCCCTCTGGTATGGTGTTTTCATCTGAACACAGGGGCCTAATTGAATTGTTGTGCCCACACAAAATGTCTGTTGAAGCCTTTTTTTAGCAATAGTCCTGATGTTGATGAAAAGCAAATTTTCTAATTTTTGTTGTGAATATGCTGGCTGGAGGAGGAAGGACAGGAATGATACAGAATACTTTTTTTAAAAAATTAAATAACAAAGATAATCATTGAATATTTATTTAATCAAATCTATCCATATTTATAAATTACAAATTTATTACTGTACACCGTGAACAAAAAATTGCCAGAACAGCTGAACACATATGCATTTCATTATGATGTTAACATGCTAGTTTGTGAGTGTAACAACAATTTTCTTCCTAGAAATTGAATGTACTTCATGATCTTGGTGGTTACCCTTTAATACTTCATTGAATTATTTATTCTACCTTGGTCAAAACTCATTTATAGTTCACTTGTCAGCTGGATCCATTTGGATGCTTTTATTTGATAGTGTTCTAATTCATCAAATTACTGAATATATTTTTTTTAATTTTTGTGATTTGGGTGAAAGTTTACAGAAAAAATTCATTTTCCATACAGCAGTTCATACACATTTTGTCTCATGACATTGACTGCAGTTCCCCACAATGTAACAGCTCTCTTCCCACTTCCTCCTGGGGGTTACCTCTTCCCTCCCATGTACTCCCACCCCTTGACCTGTCTGCTGTGCATACACTGCCCTTCTGTTCTCTCATGACTGATTGCTCCAAGTAATGTATCTAAACCAAAACAAACAAACAAACAAACAAAAACCAAACTTATTGCTGTCCAGTCGGATCCAACTCATAGCAACCCTTTCTCAGGTTTTTGAGGTGGTATCACTACGGAAGTAGATTGCCCAACCTTCCTTCCGAAGTAGTATATCTGCGTGATGTAAATTACTAAACATTAATTTACTACTTCATTCATTCCTTATTTTTCCTTTATCATCCACAGATTCAACATTGGGCACGGACTGTCTCTCAAAATAGTGAATTGTTCAAACTTTATCCATCAGAGATATTAAACAAGATATTTCTGTAATGGGAAAGCAGTTGAATAGACTTTAAGATCTCCTCAAATGCTAAAATTTTAGGCCTGGGTACCATGTATGGGTAAAATTACAAATCAGTGATGGTAGGGCTCTTGTTAAGTATTTTCTAGGTGTTTCACTTCTATTATCTTTAATCCTCAAAGCAATGTGCTAAGGTTGGTATTTTTGTCCCTGTTCTACAAATGAGGTCATGAGACTATAAGAGGTTCATTTAACTAGTAGATGGTTTATCTGGGGTACAAAACTAGGTCAGTATGATTCCAGAGTTTATAGTCTTTTCACTATACTTCTACTGTGTGGCAGAAGGATTGAAAACCACAGTTATGTGGAAGAATATAGTTTTTCATCATTTTGTTTTTCTCTTATGACATGGTTTGAAGGGATGCATTAAGCGAAAAGCAAGAATAACCTGTATCTAAGGATTTCCCTTTCTTGCCCAGGGGCTGCTCCTGTCTGTCCTCTCATAACTTGTGATGCAGCCAGGCTCCTGTTTGTTAGGATGGGAGGTGTCCTAGTTTCTAGTGTCATGTGCTTTCTGAGCAACAGCAAGGGACAAACAGCATCCAATATATAAGTGAGTGTATGTGAGTGGGTTTCTGAGAAGTATAAAGGGACTATGGAACATTCAGAGAGGACTCTTGATAGCACCATTCTGTGCTGTCTCTCATGAGCTTGACCTGTCCCTTTTGTCAATGTGTGTTCATTTGTATCTTCTTCCTAGCTTGTATCTTATTTGGGTTTTCTTTGTTTCCTGTCTCCCAAATGGAAATAATTAGACTAATCAACTGGGCTCATCTAAATTTTAGATGGGACAAGAAGAGATGCTCCTGAATTTGAGGACTTCCTGGTTCCAAAGTTTCAATTCTTCCCTGGTGGCAAATCAGACAATGTAGGATTTAAACCAACATAAAGACAAGGGGAATGACTCATGATATGTTTAGAGAAAAGAGCGTTTATCTTTGAATAGCATGGAAAGAGCACAATCTTGAAGTCAGTTAGGCCAGTCCACGCATGAACCTATTCTTTCCATTTAGTGGCTTTATAATCTTGAGCAACTCATTGAATTTCTCTGAATCTTTGTTCTTAATATGATAAGTGGGAATAATAATTTTGACCTTAGAAGGCTGTGGTGAGAAACAATGACATCTCCATGTAAAGCACCTAACACTATGCCTGGCACTAAGCCATGGTAAATACTGGTTTCTTCTTTCTTCCCTACTTTGGAGTCCATGGACTTTACTACAAAAGGATCACTTCAAAGGGTGAAAAGACTCTTTCCAACTATTCATTTAAGGGCTTCAAATAGCCTTTCTTTCTTTAGCTTTTATGAATATTATATTATTTATTTTGTATAAGCTTTTAAACGATAGCTTCATTAGCAATTCAGAAAACAATTACAAAAGGATAATTTAGACTGTACAATAACAGCAGTGGAAAAAAAAATGGAATGGAAAAACAAAAGGAAAAGAGACAAGGAGAATATTGTATATATTATTTATAAACAGGGACACTTTTGATGCTCAAACTTGTAGCACCTCATTACTTTGCATATTGTATATTTTTCTCAAGTACCATATTTTCCACTACTAGCATGCTCATGTAAATAATACACACATACCCATAATGGGCAGAAATGACAAGATTATGTAATAAAAGAGCCCTGACATAATGTGCCCATGCATACACTGCTCATGTCTTGTGACATATCCAGAAGTGAATTTTGGTCTTATTCATCTTTATTCAATAGTCCAAAAATGTTACTTTTGATCATATTTGTATAATAAATGTATGAGCCATCATCAAGAAGTTATAGATGGGGTTTGGTAGTACCCTAGTATTTGGAAAATAATTGAAACTTTATGTTTATTCTGAGGCAGTTTGCCACCAGGCTTGAGAACAGTGGAGTTAATTGTAGCCGATTTGCACTTAAGTATGTCACATTGAGGAGCTCTGGTAGCATAATGCCTAAGGCACTTGACTGCTAACCAGTAGGCTGGCAGTTCAAACCCACCAGCCACTCTTTGGAGGGAAGGTTGGGCAATCTATTTCCGTAATGATACCACACAGGACTGACACATGAAGCTGAGTGGTAGGACAGTATGGGTACACACTGCTTTGGCCCTGCAGGGCCTCACATAGTTGTATCCATCTTGTCTGAGTGAAGGATGTCCAATTCCTCTGTACCCACAGCTCTCACTCACACCCACCCTGAAGTGTCCAGATATTCAAATGATCTGGGTGTCACGGATAACCAGCTGAATGATGGGGGGTGGAGGCAATGCATAAGGCTGTGGCTTGCTAGTCTCACCCACCTGAGTGGCCTCTTTGGCCTGGGTTGTATCTGGGGCAGAAAAAGTGATCTCTTCCTGCATCGGAGAAAGCAGTTTACAGAGTAGAGAAAGAGTCCTGCTGATAGAAACTTTGCTGCTTTAGAAACTCAAGTGTAGGCTGGTGAAGGTCTACTGTTGGGATCAAACCTCATCAACAGGAACCAAGATGAACACTTAACATTAAATCCATTGGACAGAAAAAATTTGAAATTGAAGCCATCATCATGTAAAAAAAGCATATTGACATAGCATGCTAATGAAAAAACACACAGTGAGTTGTGCAGTATGGAAAGTTATAAAGCATGCAATATTTGTGTAAAAATGCAGTATTAGGTGGTTTAGTTTAAAGATGTAATCCATTCACCCTGCTATGTTTTATTTATATTTTCTTTTGCAGTGAAATGAATAGTTGAAAATAGTGCCCTGCTTATTCTGTGAACAAGAAGAGGCAAAGGAAGTGTGTTGTATGTGTAAGAGAGAAAATTCTTCCCACACTTTCTGAGTCAGGTTGATTTTAACCAATTCAAATCATGGGTTTATTTTTAAAACCTTTGATTATGTTTAGAAACAAAGCCTAATGCTAAGACAGCAAATCACAGACACACTGTGGACATCTCTGTTGAAGATCCACCATGTTCCTTTCTTATTTCAGCCTGATTACTTCTGGGGAATGTTTTGTTTCTTGGAATGAAGCAATACTGCACAAAATTCAAGAGGTTGAAAAGTTTAAGACATAGGAAATATGTGGATGGAATTTGCTTTTGAATAATGATTTGTATTTTTCTTTTGCAATAAATAAAACCAATGACCTAGATAGGAAGATGGTTGTTATGGACTGAATTGTGTCATCAAAAAAATATGTGCTGTAAATCCTAACCTCTATGCCTGTGGTTATAAACCCATAGGGGAATGGGCTGCTTAGGGAGGATTAGGGTAGGGTGTGGGAACTCTGGTGGTATAGTGCCTAAGGCATTTGACTGCTAATCAGAAGGCTGGTGGTTCAAACCCACAAACCATTCCTCTGAAGAAAGACTGGGCAATCTACTTCTGTAGAGATACTGCCTCAGAAACCAAGGAGGGGTCACTATGAGTTGCATCGACTTGCCGACAGTGAGTTTGAGTGTATGGTGTATCCTAAATCAATCTCTTTTGTGATATAAAGACTAAACACAAGCTAGAAGAAGAGATGGGGTAAGATAGATGCCAAGATACATGGGGATCTCCAAGGAACTAGGAAGCAGAAGCTGAAGAAGAGACAAATACCTTCCTCCAGAGCCAACAGAGAATGAAAGCTTTCTCATAGAGCTGGTTCTCTGAATTTGGGTTTCTAGTCCCTTAACGTTACTTATGGAATCAAACTTCAGAAACGTAATAATACCTCATAATAAAAATGAAAGCAATAATACAAAGGAAGCCAAATTAAGTAAACAAGTAGAAGGCTTGATATATGTATAAATGTACATATACAAATCCAAAGCTACGATTATTAAAAGGATTGTTCTAAAGATAACAGTATTCTCTGTTCCCCCTCTTACATGAAATGGTTCTTCTGAATTAGCAAACAGGTGTCCATGGTGACTTTTCTCACTGATTTGGGAGCCAGTTAGTTAGACAATGTGTCTCCCGTGTAGATTTGTGACTTAGCAACCCCATGGCTCTGACAATCATTTACCTTCATGCAAGGTGCTTTTACCCTAATAGCCTCATGTCTTTCAAAGTAAATCATTTCCAAATCTGTTATAGCCAGTGTAGAAATCTCTTCTGCTCAGTTATATGCTTAAAATCTGCTTTCTTTCCCTTGTCTGCTGACCTTTCCTCTTATTTCTGAAGTGAAATATGTTTCCAAATTTTAGGAAAAAAATTGTCTTTAAGGAAGAGAATAGGGAAGTATATACACCTGTATCTTCATAAACCTACCAACACAAACATTTTTATCTTTTAAAAGAAGAATTGGCAGCTATCTACCTTAGGTATATGGTACCCCTAGATTGGTAACTTTAGAAAAAAACTCATAGCCTTTCTTATAAAACAGGTATTGAATTAGATGATAGCTAAGATTTTTTCCTTTCCTAAGACACTATGAAAACAGCAGAACATATTCAAGGTCAAGAAAAATATGTAGAAATTAGAGAGCTATTTACATATTAAAAATAAATAAATAAATAAATAAATAAAAGACCTTCAGCAGCTTCACCTTCATAACTGGACTTTGAATAAATTGTAGTGTGAAGGAGATTAACCTGAGCTTTTTGATGACTTTATCTATAGTTATCTCTTCCCTCTATGCCAACATTTCTCTATATTGGTGGGTATGAGTCATTGGAGAAGACTGTTGAAAAGGCAATTGTAAGAGTCACACATCCAGAGACTATGTTTCAGTAGGTTGAGGGTTGTTGTTGTTAAGTGCCATTGAGTCATCTCTGATTCATAGTGACCCTATGTACAGTAGAACAAAACACTGCCCAGCCCTGTGCCAGCCTCACGATCTCTGCTGTACCTGAGCCCATCATAGCAGCCACTGTGTAAATCCACCTCATTGAGGACCTTTCCCTTTTCCATTGACCCTCCACTTTATGAAGCATGATATCCTTCTCCAGGGAATGGGTCCTTCTGACACCATGACCAAAGTAGGTGAGACAAAGTCTATCCATTCTTGCTTCCAAGAAACATTCTGGCTGCACTTCTTCCAGGACAGATTTGTAAGTTCTTCTGGAAGTCCATGGTACTTTCAGTATTTGCCAACACCACAACTCAAAAGCACCAACTCTTCTTTGGTCTCCCTTGTTCATTGTCCAGATCTCACATACATATGAGGTGATTAAAAATATCATGGCTTGGGTTAGGTGCACCTTAGTCTTCAAGGAGATATCTTTGCTCTTCAGCACTTGAAAGAAGTCTTTTGCAGCAGATGTGCCCAATGCAATAAATCGTCTGATGTCTTGACTGCTGCTTCCATTGGTGTTGATTACAGAACCAAATAATATGAAGATTTTGACAACTTCAATATTTTCTCCATTTATTGTGATGCTGCTTATTGTGAGTTGTGAAGATATTTGCTTTCTTTATATTGAAATGTAATCCATACTGCAAACTGTAGTCTTCCATCATCATCAGTAAGTGTTTCAAGGCATCCTTACTTTCAGCAAGCAAAGTTGTGTCATCTGTGCATTACACATTGTTAATGACTCTTCCTCCAATCCTGATGCCACATTCTTCTTCATATAGTCCAGCTTCTTGGATTGTTTGCTCAGTATACAGATTGAATAAGTATGGTGAAAGGAAACAACACTGACACACTCCCTTCCTGATTTTAAACCATGTAGTATCCACTTGTTCTGTTCAAATGACAGCCTCCTTGTCTATGTACAGGTTCCTCATGAGCCCAATCAAGTGTTCTGGAATTCCCATTCTTCTTAAAGTTATCCATAATTTTTCATTATCCACACAATCAAATGCTTTTGCATAGTCAGCAAAACACAAGTAAACATCTTTCTGGTATCCTTTGCTTTGAGCCAAGATCCATCTGACATCAGCAATGATATCCCTTGTTCCGTGTCCTCTCCTGAAACGAGCTTGCATTTCTGGAAGTTCTCTGTCAATATACTGCTGCAACTGTTTTTGAATTAGCTTCAGTAAGATTTTACTTGCATGTGATATTAATGATATTGTTCGATAATTTCCACATTCTGTGGGATCACCCTTCTTTGGAAAGGGTACAAATATGGATCTCTTCTAGTTAGTTGGCCAGGTAATTGTCTTCCAAATTTCTTGGCATAGATGAGTGAGTGCCTCCAGTATGGCATCCATTTGTTGAAGCATCTCAATGGGTATTTGATCAATTCCTGGAAACTTGTTCTTAGCCAATTCCTTCAGTGAAACTTCTACTTCTTCCTTCAATACCATTGGTTCTTGCTCATGTGCCATTTCCTGAAATGGATGAAGATTGACCAGTTCTTTTTGGAACAGTGACTCTGTGTATTCCTTCCCTCTTCTTTTAATGTTTCCTTCATCATCCAGTATATCATCCATAAAAAAACCTCACTGCCATCATAGAATCTTTCAACATTGCAATTCAAATCTTAAATTTCCCCTTCAGTTCTTTCACCTTGAGAAATGCCGAGTGTGTTCTTTAATTTTGGTATTCTAACTCCAGGTCTTTGCACCTTTCATTATAATACTTCACTTTGTTTTCTTGAGCTGCTCTTTGAAATCTTCTGTTCAGCTATTTTGTCTTGTCATTTCTTCCATTTGCTTTAGCCTCTCTCCATTCAAGTGCAAGTTTCAGAGTCCTTTCTGATATCCATTTTGGTCTTTTCTTCCTTTCCTGTCTTTTTAATGACCTTTTGCTTTCTTTGGGATGATGTTCCTGATGTCATTCCACAATTCGTCTGGTTTTCGCTCATTGGTGTTTAATGCATCAAACCTATTCTTTAGATGGTCTTTAAATTCAGGAAGGAAATAATCAAGGTCATATTTTGGCTCTCATGGCCTCTTTTAATGGTCTTCAGCTTCAACTTGAACTTGCATATGATCAGGTCATGGTCTGTTCCACAGTCAGTCCTGGCCTTGTTTTGGCTGAAAATATTGAGCTTCTCCATTGCCTCTTGCCACAGATGTAGTCAATCTGATTCCTGTGTATTCCCTCTGGTGAAGTCTGTGTGTATAGCCATCGTTAGTGTTGTTGAGAAACCATATCAGCAATGAATAAATAAGTCATTGGTCTTGCAAAATTCTATCATGCGATCTCCAGTGTAATTTCTATCACCAAGGCCATATTTTCCAACTACCGGGGATTCTTCTTTGTTTCCAACTTTTGTATTCCAGTCACCAATAGTAATTAACACATCTTGATTGCATGTTCAGTCAATTTTAGACTGCAGAAATTGGTAAAAATTTTCAATTTCCTTATCTTTGGCTTTGTTGATTGATGCATAAATTTAAATATTTGTAGTATTAACTGGTCTTCCTTGTATGCATATGGATAATAGCTTATCACTGGCAGTATTGTACTTCAGGATAGATCTTGAAACATTCTTTGTGATGATAATTGCCACTCCATTCTTCTTCAATTTGCCATTCCCAGAATAGTAGATCATATGATTGTTTAATTCAAAAGGGCCAAAACCGGTCAATTTCAGCTCACTAATGACTTGGATATTGATCTTTATGTGTTCTATTTCATTTTTGACAACTTCCAATTTTCTTAACATTCATACTTCATACATTCCATGTTCTGATTATTAATGGATGTTTGCAGCTCTTTCTTCTCATCTTGAGTCATGCCACATCAGCAGATGGAAGTCCTGAAAGATTTACTCTACGCACACCATTAGGGTTAGCTCTACTCTGATGAAGTAGCTCTTCCTCAGTCATATTTTGATTGCCTTCTGACCTGAGGGCCTCATTTTCCAGCACTTTTTTGCATAATGTTTCAGGGCGATTCATAAAGTTTTCCACTAATATATCAGACAATGTTTTGCTACTATTCATAAGGTTTCCACTGGCCAATTGTTTGAGAAGTGGATGGCCTCTTCTTTTTTCTGAGTCTGTCTGAGCAACACCACAGTATGACAAACTGACAGACAAGTTCATCTCCCTTAGATGTTCCAAATCTCTCTGCTCACTTCCTGGTCTCCCTCAGCCACTCCAAACCTGCCACACCACCTCCCTTCCTTCCTGGCCTCCCTCAGGCTACTCCAGTATAACCTTATGCTAACTTAACTGATAGCATCTTCAAAGACTCCATAATATATGAAGTCATGTTCACAGGTACCAGGGGTTATGACTTCAGTGTATTGTTTCAGAGGACACAATTTAATGTATAACATGGATCCATAAATTTTGGCAATGATTCACTCTCAAACCACCTGAGGGTCATTTCCCCACCTGCACATCAGTACCAGAGGTTGAGTATTGTTGTTGTTGTTGTTGTTATGTGCCGTCGAGTTGGCCCCAACTCATAGCAACCCCTCCTTGGGTTTCTGAGGCAGTATCACTACAAAGTAGATTGCTCAACCTTCCTTCCAAGAAGTGGCTGGTGGGCTTGAACCACCAGCCTTCTGGTTAGCAGTCAAGTGCCTTAGGCACTATGCTGAGGTTGAGGGTCCAGGAATCTGCATTTTAAAGATGATATTAGGATATTCCAATAAATGAGTGACAGCTTGTGAATCACAGTATACCAAAGAGAGAAGGGAACTCTTCCTGGGGTGATCTAGCTAGTGGAATCCCTGGGTGGTGAAAATGGTTAATATATTCAGCTGCTAACTGAAAGGTTGGAAGTTTGATCCACCTAGTACACTCAGAAGACAGGCTTGATGAGGTAGTTTCCCCCCCCCCCAAAAAAAAATCAGTTCTACTCTGATACACATAAAGTTTCTATGAGGTAGAACTCATATGACAACAGGTTTGGTTTTTGATTTTTTTATCTAGCACGTGGTTGTGGGGAATGGAGAATCTTTTAATAGCCTATCCTTGCTTAGGGAAGCCGTGGTACTGATTTGCAGGTGGGGAAATGACTTTCAGGTGGGTTGAGACTGAATCATTATGGATCCATGTTATACATTAAATTGTGTCCTCTGAAAAGACGCTGAAGTCATAACCCCTGGCACCTATGAACATACCTATGAACATGACTTTATATATATATATATATATATATATATATATATATATATATATGGCATCTTTGAAGATGATATCAGTTAAGTTAACATAAGGTTATACTGGAGTAGAGTAGGTCGTGTTCAGTTTGAGTGATGTCCTTATAAAATAGAAGAGACAAAGGCAGGAAGGATGGTCATGTGAAGATGGTGATACGAGATGGAGTCTGGAGTTATGCTGCTACTGCAAACCAAGAAACATCTGAAGCTACCAGATGCTGAGAGAGACAAGAAATGATCTTCCCCTTGGAGAAAGCTTGGCCCTGCTAATAACTTGAATTTGAACTCCTAGTTTACAGAAATGTGAGACAATAAAATTTTGTTCTTATAAGTGACTCAGTTTGTGGAACTTTGATACAGCATGCCTAGAAATCTAATAGAGTCATGTTAACTAAAAGTAACAAACAGACAAAACCACTTAAAAATATTATTTGAGAGGAAAATATTCCCAGCATTCACCTAATTAGTAGAGAGTAAGGGAGTAAAGATACTACAGACTGCTGGAAGAGCAAACAAATCTTTCTTGAAAGATGTGCAGCCATAATGACCCTTGGAAGTGAGAATGGCCAGTCTTTGTCTCTTGTACTTTGGTCATGTTATCAGAAGAGACCAGTCCCTGGAGAAGGATATCATGCTTCATAAAGTAGAGGGTCAACAAAAAAGGTGAAGACCTTCAATGAGATGGAATGACACAGTGCCTGGAATGATAAGTTCAAGCATAGTAATTGTGAGGATGGTGTAGGACCAGGCAGTGTTTCACTCTTTTGTACATAGGGTCACTATGAATCAGAACTGACTCATCAGCCTGTAATAACAGTAACAGCAGCAGCAACAGCAACATCAACCAGGGAATTATTTGGAAGAGTATGCAAATAGGAAAGAATTCTTATTCAGTTTCTAAAGTGTGCCAGGTGTTTTATTTGTTTCATTTAATCCTTGCAACAAGTTATATTCAAGGAATTACTGTTATTTTGAAAATAAAGAATCTGAAGCTGAGGGACCTAATACTTCTTAATCTGGCTGTTCATTATAATTACGTGGGATGGGTGTAGGCAAACTGAAAATTTTTCTATGCCTGGATCACAACGCTTGAGATTCCCATATCATTGTGGGAGCATTTCTTTTGATTTTATTTGTTTATTTTTTTAAGTACCCAAACAATTCTACTGTGCAGTCAGGGGTGATCACCATTCATATCAGCCAAAGTTCACGGCATAAAAATGACTCCCAAATAAGCACTCACAATGCACTTCCAACAACTTATTCTGAGAATAGTTCATGCTCTCACAAAAATCTCTAAGGTGAGATTGTCCAATGAAGGTGAGAGCTTGTTAAAGATGTGCTCAGGTCATAGACAAAAAAGTCTTGGAAGGAACTTTCTTTTACATAGAATGACTTATTAGTCATTATTAAGAGCCCAAGAGGTCAGTATTATTGTTATTATCCTCTTTTGTTGTTGTTGTTGTTGTTAGGTGTCGTCGAGTCTCTTCTGACTCATAGCGACTCCATGCACAGCAGAAATGAAACACCACCCAGTCCCGTGCCAGCTCCACGATCTTTGCTATACTTGATGCCATTGCCGCAGCCTCTGTGTCAATTCATTTCGTTGAGGGCCTTCCCCCTCGTCGACCCTCCACCTTACCAAGCATGACATCCTTCTCCAGGGAAAGGTCCCTTCTGACAACATGGCCAAAGAGGGTGAGATGAAGTCTGACCATTCTCGCTTTCAAGGAGCA
This sequence comes from Orycteropus afer afer, assembly GCF_000298275.1. Lineage (NCBI taxonomy): Eukaryota > Metazoa > Chordata > Mammalia > Tubulidentata > Orycteropodidae > Orycteropus > Orycteropus afer. The sequence continues at coordinate 3,664,171 of NW_006921799.1, read as the reverse complement.
TTCCAGCTGCACTTCCTCCAGGACAGATTTGTTAGTTCTTTTAGTAGTCCATGGTACTTTCAGCATTCTTCACCAGCACCACATCTCAAAGGCATCAATTCTTCTTCTGTCTTCTTTATTAATTGTCCAGCTCTTACATGCATATGAGGTAATTGAAAATATTATGGCTTGTGTCAGGTGCCCCTTAGTCTTCAAGGAGATATCTTTGCTCCTCAGCACTTGAAAGAGATCCCTTGTGGCTGATTTGCCCAGGTCTGTACATCATCTGATGTGCTGACTGCTGCTTCCATTGGCATGGATTGTAGAACCAAGCAATGTGAACTCTCTGACAACTTCCATCTTTTCTCCATTTATCATGATGCTGCTTATAGGTCCAGTTGTAAGAATCTTTGTTTTCTTTATATTGAGATATAATCCATATTGCAGACTGTATTCTTCAATCTTCATCAGTAAGTATATCAAGGCATCCTCACTTTCAGCAAGCAAAATTATGTCGTCAGTGTATCACAGGTTGTTAATGAGCCTTCCTCCAATCCTGATGCCACGTTCTTCTTCACATAGTCCAGCTTCTCAGATTATTTGCTCAGCATATAGATTGAATAAGCATGGTGAAAGGATACAACCCTGAAATACACCCTTCTTGATTTTAAACCATGCAGTGTCCTCTTCTTCTGTTCAAACAACAGCTTCCTGGTCTAAGTACAGGTTCCTCATGAGTACAATTAAGTATTCTGGAATGCCCATTCTTCTCAATTTATCCACAATGTATTATGATCTACACAATCAAATGCTTTTTCATAGTCAATAAAACACAAGTAAACATCTTTCTGGTATTCTTTGCTTTGAGCCAAGATCCATCTGACATCAGCAATGATATCCCTTGTTTCACATCCTCTTCTGAATCCAGCCTGCACTTCTGGAAGTTCTCTGTCAATAAACTTCTGCAACTGATTTTGAATTATCTTCAGTTAGATTTTACTTGCATGCAATATCAATGATATTGACTGATAATTTCCACATTCTGTGGAATCCCTTTTCTTTGGAATGGGTACCAGTGTGGATCTCTTCCAGTCGGTTGGCCAGGTACCTGCCTTCCAAATCTCTTGGCATAGATAAGTGAGTGCCTCCAGTGCAGCATCCATTTGTTGAAACATCTCAATGGGTATTCCATCAATTCCTGAAGCCTTGTTCTTCACCAGTTCCTTCAGTGAAGCTTTGACTTCTTCCTTCAATACCATTGGTTCTTGCTCATGTGCTATTTCCTGAAATGGATGAAGATTGACCAATTCTTTTTGGTACAATGACTCTGTGTATTCTTTTTATCTTCTTTTGATGCTTTCTGCATCATTCAATATTTTGCCCATAGAGTCTTTTGCAACTTGAGGGTTAAATTTTTCCTCAGTTCTTTCAGCTTGAGAAATCCTGAGCATGTTCTTCCCTTTCAGTTTTCTAACTCCAGCTCTTTGCACATTTCATTATAGTAAATGCCTTTGACTGCTCGAGCTGCACTTTCAAATCTTCTGCTCAGCTCTTTTATCTTGTCATTTCTTCCATTTGCTTTAGCTACTCTCCATTCAAGGGCAAGTTTCAGAGTTTCTTCTGACATCCATTTTGGTCTTTTCTTCTTTTCTCATCTTTTTAATGACCTCTTGCTTTCCTCATGGATGATGTTCTTGATGTCATCCCACAATTCTTTTGGTTTTCGGTCATTGGTGTTCAATGCATCAAATCTATTCTTTAGATAGTCTCTAAATTCAGGAGGGATATATTCAAGATCATATTTTGGCTCTTATGGACTTGTTTTAATTGTCTTCAACATCAAGTTGAATTGGCATATAAGGAGCTGATGGTCTGTTCCACAATCAGCTACTGGCCTTATTTTGGCTGAAGATATTGAGCTTTTCCATCGCCTCTTGCCACAGATATAGTCAATCTGATTCCTGTGTACTCCATCTGCTGAAGTCCATGTGTATAGCCCCCATTTGTGTTGTTGGAAAAATGAACAACAATGAATGCAATGAATAAGTTGTTGGTCTTGCAAAATTCTGTCATGTGATCTCCAGTGTTATTTCTGTCACCAAGGCCAAGTTTTCCACCTACTGGTGATTCTTCTTTGTTTTTCAACTTTTGCATTCCAATCACCAGTGATAATGAACACATCTTGATTGCACATTTGGTCAATCTCAGACTGCAGAAGTTGATAAACATCTTCCATTTCCTCATGTTTGGCTTTGATGGCTGGTGTATAAATTTGAATAAGAGTCGTATTAATTGGTCTTCCTTGTAAGTGTATGGATATCATCTTATCACTGACAGCATTGTACTTCAGGGCACATCTTGAAACATCCTTTGTGATGATGAACGCCATGTCATTCCTCTTTAAATTGTCATTCCCAGCATAGTAGATCATATGTTTGTTTCATTTAAAATGGCCAAAACTGGTCCATTTCAGCTCACTAATGCCTAGGATAGGAGCTCTGGTAGCATAGTGCCTAAGGCACTTGACTGCTAACTAGAAGGCTGGTGGTTCAAACCCACCAGCCAGTCTTCAGAAGGAAGGTTGGGCAATCCTACTTCTGTAGTGATACTGCCTCGGAAACCCAAGGAGAGGTCACTATGAGTTGGGGCCGACTTGACAGCACATAACAACAACAACAACAACAATGCCTAGAATATAAAACTTTATGTGTTCCATTTCATTTTTGACAACTTCCAATTTTCCTAGATTCATACTTTGTACATTCTATGTTCCTGTTATTAATGGATGTTTGCACCTGTTTCTCCTCAATTTGAGTCGTGCCACATCAGGAAATGGAGATCTTGAAAGCTTTATTCTATCCTTATCAGCAAGGTTGATCCTACTCTGATGATGCAGCTCTTTACTAGTTGTATTTTGAAAGTCTTCTGACCTAAGGGGCTCATCCTCCTACACTGTATTGGGTAATGTTTCTGGGTTATTCAAAAAGTTGCCCAGTAATGTATTCAAAAGTGTTTCTCTGCTATTCATAAGGTTTTCCCTGGCCAATTCTTTGAGAAGTGGATGACCTCTTCCTTCTTCCTAGTCTCTCTCAGTCTGTAAGCTGCATTGAAACCTGTGCACCATGTGCAATCCTGCAGGCACTTGAAACACCAGTGGCACAGCCTCAAGCCTCACAGCAACATGCAAGCCACAATAGCATGGCAAACTGACAGACAAGTATGTCTCGCTTAGTTCTTCAAAACCTCTCCACACTCTGTTTACCTGGATTCCTGGCACTGCTTTGCTCTGTTGTTCCCCTGGCTTCTCTTTCCCCTGCTCTCCTGGCTGCTGGTGGTGGGGTCCCTCCTTCCCCTTACCTGGATGTCTGCCTGGTGCTCTGCTCTGTCATTGCCTCTGGCTTCTCTTTCCCCTGCTTTGCTGGCTGGTCGGAGTGGGGCCTGGGTCCCTTCCTCTCCTTACTTGGATGCCTGGCTGATATCCTCTTTCAGAGGAGGAGATTGAGATATGGGGAGTTTGTATCTTTCTCACACTCTCAGATATAAAAATTGCAATTAATGCAGGGTATCAGAGTCTAGAGCCCAAAGTCTTTGTAGTCTATCACCCTTATTATTTTAGAAGTTATTATGACTGATCTTCAACTTCTTAGCAACTACAATTTCATCATCCCAAGTAGTTGAGAATGATCTACTTTCAAAGAGCTTCTGAAAAAAAGAGAAATCTTTAGTATATTTATTGAACTCATTGTACTATCACTTAGCTTCCCCAAAAGCTAAACTTTGATGATTATTAAACAGAATAATATAAAACATAGTTAGAGAAGCTACCAAAACCAAGAAAACAACATACACATTGCCATCAAGTTGATTCTGTCTCACAGCAACCCTATAGAACAGAACAGAACAGAACTGCCACATAATGTTTCCAAGGCTGTAGTCTTTATGGAAGCAGACTGCCACAGTTTTTCTCCTGGGGAGAAGCTGATGAGTTCCAACCACTGACCTTTCAGTTAGCAGAAGAGTGCTTTAACCACTCCACCACCAGGAAGCCTCAGAAATGCTATGGTGGTAAATAAATACATTTTAAATCTGTTTAGAGAAAAAAAACGTGCTTTACAAAAGGAAGAAAAACAACTCTTCCACCTATATAGAATAAGGATATTGATATTTGTGTAGTAGCTTAACATT
>NW_006921799.1:3654357-3659832 GCF_000298275.1 Orycteropus afer afer | reverse complement strand
CACATTTACAGCTCAGTGATATTTATGACATTTTTCATGTTGGGTCACAATTATTGCTATCCATTTCCAAAATATTTCTATCACCATTAGCATAAACTCAGTGCCCTGCAAACAAAACCTTCCCCTTCCCCTCCCTCCTACCCCTGGTAATCACTAACAATCTTTGGTGTGTGTAAATATATTTGTTGTTGTTGTTTCATTTCCAACCTATCTAGGAATTTTCCCTCCACTCCCCTCCCATCTCTGGTAGCCATCAAAGAAAGTTTCCTTTGATGTATAAACCTTTCCTTGATTTGTTACAATAGTAGACTAACACCATATTTGTCCTTCTGTGATTGACTTATTTCATTAAGCATAGTGTCCTCCAAATTCATCCACATTATGCAGTATTTTGAAGATTCTACCTTATTCTTTAGGTTGCATTCCATTGTATGTTCCACAGTTTGTTTATCCATTTCTCAGTTGAAGGGCACTTAGGTTGTTTCCATCTCTTTACTATTGTAAAGAATAGTGCTGTGATGAACATGGGTGTACGTATATCTATTTGTGTCCTGCCTCTCACTTACTTAGGATACATACCTAGTAATGGAATTGCTGGATCAAATGGTATTTCTAGTTCCAACTTTCTGATGAATCATCTACCGATTTCCACAGTGGTTGTATCATATGACAGTTCCACCAGTAGTGTATGAGAGTCCCAGTCTCTCTACATCCTCACCAGCATTAGTTATATTCTGTCTTGTGGAACTTTGCTATTAATGCTGGGGTGAGATGATATCTCATGGATGTTTCTTCATTTGTTTGTGGCTGCCTGAATATTTTCTTTGGTGAAGTGTCTGTTCGTGTCTTCCGCCCATTTTAATTGGATTGCTTGCCTTTTTGATGTTGAGTTTTCTATATTTTAGAAATAAGTCCATTGTCTGATATGTCATTGCCAAATATTTTTTCCCATTTTGTATGTTTTCTTTTTACTTTTTTGGAGAAGTCTTTTGATGCACATAAAAATTTAATTTTTTGAAGATCCAAATCATCTAATTTATCTTCTGCTATTTGTTCATCTTGGGTTATGCTTGATAGTCTATTTATGCCATAAATTAGAGCCCTTAGGTTTGCCCCTATTTTTTCTTTGATGAACTTAATAGCTTTACATTTCACATTTAAGTCTTTGAGACTTAAGACTTATGAGCTCATTTGTGTGTAGGGTGTGAGGTATATGGATCTTGTTTCATTTTTCTGCAAATGGATAGCTGGTTTTGCCAGCATCATTTGTGAAAGAGACTCTCTCTCTTCCCCATTTAAAGGCTTCTGGCCTTTTGTCAAAGATCAGTTGACCATAGGTCGATGGATCTATTTCTTGGTTCTTAATGCTGTTCCATTGGTCTATGTGCCTGTCCTTGTACCCATACCAGGCTGTTTTGACAACTGTGGTGGTATGGTAGGTTTTGAGATCTGGGAGTGTGAGACCTCCTACTTTGTTCTTCTTTTTCAGTAGTGCTTTGCTTATCCAAGGTCTCTTTCCCTTCCGTATAAAATTAGTGATTGGTTTTTTCATGTCTTTAATGAATGTTGAAGGAGCTCTGGTAGCAAAGTGCATAAGGCACTTGACTGCTAACCAGAAGGCTGGTGGTTCAAATCCACCAGCCACTCCTCGGAAGGAAGATGGGGCAATCTACTTCCGTAGTGATACTGCCTCGGAAACTCAAGGAGGGGTCACTATGAGTCAGCTCTGACTCGAGGGCACATAACAACAAAAACAACAACAACAACAATGAATGTTGATGGCATCTGCATTAGGATTGCAATGAATGTATAGATACCTTTGGGTAGTATTGACACTTTCAGTGTTCAGTCTTCCTATCCATGAGCATGATATGTTCTTTCATTTATGTAGATCTCTTATAGTTTCTTGAAGTAGTGTTTTGTAGTTTTCTTTGTATAGGTCTTTTGTGTTCCTGGTAATATTTATTCCTAAGTATTTTGTCTTTTTGGTAGCTATTGTAAATGATACTGATTTCCTTATTTCTTTCTTCAGCAATCTCTTTGCTGATGTAGAGGAATCCAACTGATATTTGTATGTTGATCTTGTATCCTGCCACTATGCTAAATCATTCAATAAATTCCAGTAATTTTCTTGCTGAGTCTCTTGGGTTTTCTATACAAAGGATCATTGTCAGCAAATAAAGATAGTTTTACTTCTTCCTTACCAATTTGGATGCTTTTGATTTTGCTTTCCTGCCTTATTGCCCTGGCTAGGGCTTCCAATGGGAGCTCTGGTAGCTTAGTGCCTAATGCACTTGACTGCTAAGAAGGCTGGCAGTTCAAACACCCCAGCCACTTCTCAGAAGGAAGGTTGAGAAATCTACTTCTGTAGTGATACTGCCTTGGAAACCCAAGGAGGGTTCGCTATGAGTCAGGTCTGACTCAATGACCCATAACAACAACAGAGTTTCCAATACAATGTTGAATAGAAGTGGAGATAGAGGGGGTTCTCCATATCTGTCTATCTCTGTTCTTGTTCCTGTATGCACGGGAAATGGTTTCATTCTCTCTTCACTGAGAAAAATACTGGTTGTTGGTTTTGCATATATGCCCATTATTATGTTGAGGAATTTCCCTTCTATCCCTATTTTTCTGAGAGTTCTTTTTTTTTTTTTTTTAAATCAGGAATGGGTATGGGATTATATCAGATATCTTTTCTGCATCTATTGATATAATCCTGTGATTCTCTTTCTTTATTTTAATTATGTGATGGATTACATTAATTGTTTTTCTAGTGTTGAACCATTCTTGTTTGAACCCCACTTTATCATATGTAGTAGTTTTTTGATATGTTGTTGGAATCTGTTAGCTAGGGTTTTGTAGAAGATTTTTGCATCTATATTCATGATGGATATTGGTTTGTACTTTCTCTTTCTAGTGGTGTCTTTGCCTGGTGTTGGTATCCAGGTTATGCTTGCTTCATAAAATGAGTTTGAGAAGATTCCATCCTTTTCTATATTCTGGAATAGTTTGAGTATGATTGATGTCAAGTCTTCCCTGAAAGATTGTAGAATGCTCCAGTGAAACCATCTTTGTCAGCAGTTTTTTTATTGATAATTTTTTTATGACTTGTTCAATTTCTTCTTTTGTTATGAGTCTGTTCAAATTTTCTACCTCAGTCTGTGATAATTTAGGTAGGTAGTGTGTTTCTGTAAATTTGCCAATATTTTCTAGGTTTTCAGATTTGGTGGAGTACAATTTTTCATAATATCTTGATATTCTTTTTATTTCTATTGTGATATCACCCATTTCTTATTCATGTTATTTCATTATTTGCATCTTATTCTTTGTTAAGTTTCCTTGTGGTTTGTCAATTTTATTAATCTTTTCAAAGAAACAACTTCTAGTTGTGCTTATTTTTTTCTATTGTTTTTATGTTTTTGTTAATTTATTTCTGCTTGAATCTTTATTATTTCTTTTCTTTTAATAAGTATAAGCTTTTTTGTGCAGTTTTCTAATTGTTAGAGATGATGGATTAAGGTGTTGATTTTGGCTCTTTCTTCTCTTTGGTGTGTACATCTATTGCTAGAAATTGTCCTCTGATACTGCTTATGCTGTGTCCTAAAGGTTTTGTTAATGTTGTGTTTTCCTTCTTGTTTGATTCAAGTAATTTTTTAATTTCATTTTTTATTTCTTCTATTACCAACTCATTTTCAAGGAGACTGTTACTCACTTTCTGTGCTTTACTTTTTTTTCCATTCATCTTCATAGTGTTGATATCTAATTTTAGCATTGTGATCTGAGAAGATGCTTTGCCATATTTCAATGTTTTTAAATTTATGGAGGCTTGCTTTGTGGCTTAATATATGGTCTATCCTGGAGAATGTTCCATGTGTGCTGATAAAGAATGTATATTGTGCTGTTGCTGGGTAAAGAGCTCTGTAGATGTTTATAACATCAAGTTGGTTGATTATATTGTTTTGTTCTGGCAGCTTAAACCCACCAGCCACTCCTCAGAAGGAAGGTTGGGCAATCTACTTCTGCAGTGACACTGCCTCAGAAACCCAAGGTGGGGCCACTATGAGTCGGATATGACTCAATGGCAATAGGATTGGTAATTTTGGTGTCTTCGTTGAGTTTCTTTCCAGTTCTATCTTTAATTGAAAGTGATATATTAAAGTCTCCTATTGTTACTGTTTACAAAAACAAACAAACAAAAAAGAGAATGGCAGGGAGCTCAGGTAAGGGGAGAGACACAGGCCTCACCCCCAAGAGGCAAGAAATAGAGAGGTTTTGAACAGTTAAAGAAACAAACTTGTCTATCAATTTGTCATACTGCTGTGGCCTGTTTTTTGCTGTGAGGCTTGAGGCAGTGCCACTGGTGCTTCAAATGCCAGCAAGGTTCCACATGTTGCACAAGTTTCAACACATCTTACAGGCAGAGACAGACTAAGAAGAAGGAAGAGGCCATCCACTTCTCAAAGAATTGACCAGAGAAAACCTTATGAATAGCAGAGAAACTGTCTGATACATTACTGTGCAACTTTATGAATAGCCTGGAAACAGTGTCCAATGCAGTGCAGAAGGACACACCCCTTAGGTTAGAGGGCTCTCAAAATATGACTGGGAAAAAGCTGCATCATCAGAGTAGAACCAAGCTTCGGGAGATGGATAAAGTAAAGCTTTTTATTTATTTATTTTTTAATTGTGATTTGGGTGAAGATTTACAGAGCAAATTCACTTCCCATATAGCAGTTCACATACACTTTGGCTCATGACATTGACCACAGTTTACCACAATGCAACAGCTCCCCTCCCACCTCCTTCCTACAGTTACGTCTTCCCAGTGTCCATCCCTCCATGGGCTCCTGCTCCCTGAGCTGTCTCCCTGTGCATAAGAAGCCCTTCTTTCTGCCATGATTGTTCTCTCCAAGGAGTGTATCTACTTGAGGTAAATGTTTAACTCACATGCCTGTATTTTGTTTGACTGGAAACCAAGGTGTGGGTTCAATTCCAGACCTGAAGGGCAGCGAGGGTCCGTAGTCTCAGTGGTTCCACCAGGCTCTATCAGACCAGCAAACCTGGTTCCCACTTTTTTTTATCCAAATGATTTTGAGTTTTGTTCCACATTATCCTCCCTCTCTATCAAGGATCTCCTACATAGATCCCCTTCCAAGGTGATGATAGTGGTAGCTGGACACCATCTAGTTCTTCTGCTCCCATAGTCATATAGGCTGCAGATCAGATGGTGTACCAGTCACTAGGACTAATTGTTTCCATCAGTTTTGGTTTTCTTCATTCTTCTTTGCTCTGGACGAGGAGAGCCCCATCGTTGCATCTAGATGGCAGCTTGATAGCTTTTAAGATCCCAGTTGCTACTCGCCAAGGTAGGAGGTGGAACAATGTTTTGTATACTTTGTTATGCCAATTGAACTTGATGTCTCCTGTGACTATGATCCCAAGCCCTTAGGTTCAACTACTCAGTCTCTCTGGGTA